>NC_137694.1:158738122-159131068 GCF_964034855.1 Anser brachyrhynchus
AAAAGAAAAGAAAAGAAAAGAAAAGAAAAGAAAAGAAAAGAAAAGAAAAGAAAAGAAAAGAAAAGAAAAGAAAAGAAAAGAAAAGAAAAGAAAAGAAAAGAAAAGAAAAGAAAAGAAAAGAAAAGAAAAGAAAAGAAAAGAAAAGAAAAGAAAAGAAAAGAAAAGAAAAGAAAAGAAAAGAAAAGAAAAGAAAAGAAAAGAAAAGAAAAGAAAAGAAAAGAAAAGAAAAGAAAAGAAAAGAAAAGAAAAGAAAAGAAAAGAAAAGAAAAGAAAAGAAAAGAAAAGAAAAGAAAAGAAAAGAAAAGAAAAGAAAAGAAAAGAAAAGAAAAGAAAAGAAAAGAAAAGAAAAGAAAAGAAAAGAAAAGAAAAAAAAAGAAAAAAAAGAAAGAGAAAGAAAGAAAGCTATTTTCAATTTAATTCAAAGTTAACACTAAAAAAAAAAAAAAGTGCAGATGATAGGCTCTTTTTAACCCAAAAGACTTGAAATATTCATTGATTCATGTCAGAAGACCCAAAGGCTACCACAATAAAAAGGAATGAAATAGCAAATAAAATTCTTCAGAGCAGTACCTTCTTCATGAAATTGTTTATATGTTTTGTAGGCAGTTTATTTGGGGTCTTAGGACAAGTTATACAAGTGAACTAAGAAGTGCAATTTTGCAAACTGTCTCTAATTGTTAAGCTTAGAAAAAAGACTTGTTGCTTGTCTCTGTGTAGAAAGCAATTACTATTTTTACCTTGGTAACTTTCTGTTGCTGTGCTTGATAATGTATTACATGCATTTATCCCTTTTGGAGTTCAGCTTAAGGTGTGCTGCATTCTTTAGATTAGTATTATGCTTGCTGAAGAGTACTGGATGTTAATGAGATGTGTTAATAATTAAGACAGTTAATAATTATTGCAATCTCTAAATTGTTCTGTCCTTACACAATGCTTTTATCTTTTTACTTTTCATTAACATTACACAAAAGCCTCAGATAAGGATTGTGGTCCTAAATTCATGATTCTGAAATATTTAGGGGGGTTAGAGATTGGTTTTTTCTTTAGGATTAAAGTTATATATAATGCACAGGCAAAAGAACGTTCATGAAAACATGATGTCTTCTTGTTCACAGCTAAGAGTGCTACTTATCAGATGCAGAAACATGTTACTTCATGAGACTTTCCCCAGGATTTTGTGAATCTGAACTTCCTCCATGGAAAGAGGTCTGGCTTCAACAGGAAATAGAGGTGGCTCCCATCCACTCCACCCTAACTTATGGCAGGAGTTGTTGACTCAGCTCCAATTTAGGCTACTAAGAAATAAAACCCAGGTCTCCACTCTTGAAAAACTGACTTAGCCTTAAAGTTACTGCACAACATCTTGGCAGCATCAAGACTATAAGGCTGCCTTTTGAAAGAAAGAGGCTAAGTCAGACGTGGTAAAGGGGGAGTGTAGCTCTGGTTACAGGAGTGTATTTCACATGCTTGCAGTTGAAAGTTCAGAGGCTAAGTACAAGTGAGCCACTGTTTCAGAAATACCCCTTGCTTCCATGCCCTGTGCATCCAGGTCTGTACCCTGAGACTTGTAATGACACTTTGTGGTACTCCGTTTCCTTGATTCCACTCAATATGTCAAACTTATATTAGGTTTGAAACTTCATTTTGCAATTTTCATAGTGAAAGCCAAACACCAGTATATTATATGGACTTAAACATTGTAAAAGGAAAGGAGTCAGAATGAGCAGAATAGGATGTGCTTATGAAACAGATCTAGCCATGAGAGGCCTCTTTCAGGTATTAAAATGGGGTAAATGGGACTTAAATATGCTTGAGAACAATACAAATGGAGAACATACAAAAATCATTTTGATCACTGCCCAGCTTTAGAAACCATTTTGAGAGTCCTTCCCACAGGTATTTTTCAGATTTATTTTGAATAGATAATGACATACTTAAGAAGCACACTGAGTTTTTCATTACTCATTTGCCAAAACTGTGCTACCAGACCAGACCTCTTAGCCTACTTAACAGCCTGAAGTTTGCTAGCACGATGCACAGGAATAAAATTAAGAATAGAGTTTACTAGGAGGACAGACTGTGGTAATCAGTCCAGGGCTTTTCCAGACAAATATATCAACCAGCAAGTTGTTTACATGTGCCCATCTATCTTTATCTCTTTCCTTCCACATTTGTTCTCCCCAACCTAGTTTGACTCCAGCTTCACTTAGTTTTGGTCCCTTCCTCTAGGCGTCCTATGAGTTTTTCTGAATCCAGAAAACCCCTTCAAATATCCCAAAATAAGTTTGCTTTTTCCCCTTGTAGTGGGTTTACATGTTAAGGGTTTGGTAGTGGGAGGCTGCAGGGGTGGATTCTGTGAGAAGAATACAGCAGCTGCCCCATGTTAGATAAGGGCCAATTTAAGCAGGCTCCAAAGGGGAGAAAATATAAGAGAAAAACAAACAAACAAACAAAACAAAAAAAAAAAAAACAAACGCAGCACTACAGCAGATGGGAGAGAGAGTGAGAAACAGCCCTGCAGAGACCAAGGTCATTGAAGAAGGAGGGCAGGAGGTGCTCCATGCACTGGAGTTCCCCTGCAGCCTGTGGAGAGGCCCCTGGTGGAGCAGGCTGTCCCCCTGCAGCCCATGGGTCCCTAGCAATTAAGTAGTGGAAATGATCATGTCTTCATCTCTTAATATTGCCACAACTATTTTTTCTTTAGTTCAGATGAGTCTAGAATATTAATCTAAAAAGATTAAGAGAAAAAAAAAATAGGAAAATAAAACATCTTTTAAAGCATCCACAGTTCTCATGAAATTTACCATTTTTATCAGAGTTTGAAATGTAAATATAAATGTAAATATAAATGTTCACTTTTAAAACGACAAAGAGAAATAACTAAGCAAAGGACTGCAAAGACACAAACAGAATACTATAAGCTTCAGATATAGCTTTTTACAACATACAGTGGACTTCCAAAATATAACTTCCCTTTAAACCTGTTGACTCTGATGAAAAAAGCGCTGCTTGTTTTTAGCAAAGGTGCAGTAGCACTATGTAGTTTTTCCACTGACATTGCCAATTGAGAGACATGCTCCGATACAACAAAAATTCTTTATTACAACTAGGGAAAATGCAACATTTCACTTTCTTTTAATAAAACAGGAAGCTTTTCAAACAAGAATGTCAAGAAACAACTTTATCTTTTTCAAGAGGCAATATTTTAACCTGTCTTCCTCACCACCACATTTCTAAGCCATTAGAGATTTTTTACTACCATTTTTCAAGTAACTCAGTTTCTCCAAGTGGCATATGAAGAAATAATGAAATGCTGATCTGTTCATTTATAATATATTTGAAAACTACTCTGTGACTTCTGCCTGCAATATTTTTATATTTAATAATTGTTTTCTAAGCCTGTGCAAACCATTAAATATTAAAAGCAGTACAGAAATGTACTGTATATATTTCTCCAAAATAAAAACGAGTGCTGCCAACTATAAAAACTTACCAATGCTGAGTATGTTTATGTGGGTATTTGTGTAGCTAGTTCAACCTTATTAGTTGCAATTTCTCTGAAATCATAATTTTGTTTTCCTGTTTAAAATGTGCATGATTGTGTGGGAGGCAGCTAATGTGCAAAGACAGAGCAGTATTTCCCCGATGCACATTAAACTTGACTTGCATACCACCATAATATTTGTATGAAGAGCATCTGAATAATACTATATTAAGTTATGATTTTGAAAAATGGGCAGAAAGAACAAATGCTATAGCTGTATTGCAATTAATAATACTTATCAAAGATATGGTGCTCTTATGTAGTTCAAATACACAACCATGAAATACTACAATATCACCTGGGTTTCACAGCAAATAAATGTAAATTAATAAACACTGTTCTTTAGAAATAAAAGTTGTTATCTTTCAACAGGACTGCAGATTTCTGTTCCAATTCTCCATGAATTAATCTGTGCAGAATAACTGGTCAAAGAATTTACACCTCATTGTTTCACTTCCTAGTAAATATAGAAATTAAATGTAAAAAGAAAAAAACTATATGGAGAGATTTAAAATGTTTTATAAACTAATGTAATAATAACCATTAGATTATATGACAAGCATATTTATTCATGAAATACACTTTGATGCATCTCATTAGTGCAACTCATCTGCTGGCTCAGATTTTTTACGAACATGTGTCTAATACTATCAAAGTGTCACTTATTGTCATACCAGCCATCTGACATTGGCCACACCCAGAAACTGAGCTATTTCACTGCTATAGACAAATAAGGCACCTACCCTAGACTTGTTGAAAATCAGCCCCTAATGCACTTAGTTTAAGCTACAAGTAAGGAATGTTGAATTTTGTCATATAACTGACTATCAGTAATTTTGTGATGCTTCAGCACTCTGCATGAATAGGATAGGCAAACTTTTTTTAAAATAGTAGAATAACCACAATGGGAAGAATTGACATTCTGACTGTATTGAATTTACATGGCAAGGTTTTAGTAGCGGAGGGCTGCAGGGGTGAGCAGATCTTGGCAGTTGCCCCACATTAGATAAGGGCCAGCACCAGCCACCTTCAAAGGTACCCACCACTGGCTGGAGCTTGAGCCAGTGAGCGATGCTGGTTCTGCCTCTGGAAGAGCAGGTTTAAGAAAGGGAAAAAAAAAAAAAAAAAAAAACTGCTGTGCAACAGTAGCTAGGACAGAGAGGAGTGAGAACTAGGCCTCAATACACCAAGGTCAGTGCAGCAGGAGGGCAGGAGGTGCTCCAGGCAGGCAGCAGCAGTTCCCCTGCGGCCTGTGGAGAGGCCCCTGGTGGAGCAGGCTGTCCCCCTGCAGCCCATGGGTCCCACACGGAGCAGATCTCCACGCTGCAGCCCGTGGAGGAGCCCCCGGTGGAGCAGGTGGATGTGGCCTGGAGGAGGCTGCGGCCCATGGAGAGCCCCCGCAGGAGCAGGCCCCGGGCCGGAGCTGCAGCCCGTGGAGAGGAGCCCCCGCAGGAGCAGGGGTCTGGGGGGAGCTGTCGCCCGTGGGGGACCTGTGCTGGAGCAGTTTGCTCCTGACGGATGAACACTGTGCTAGAGAACCATGTGGGAGCAGTTTTTGAAGAGCTGCTGTCTGTGGGAAGCCCACAGAGGATCAGTTTGGGAAGGACAGCATCCTATCTTATTAGTAATAGGTAATAAATTTTATTAATCTCCCTGAGCTGAGTCTGTTTCACCTGTGACGATAATTGTTGAGTGATCTCCCTGTCCTTATCTCAAACCTTGAACCCTTTCCATCGTATTTTGTCCTCCTTTCCCTTTGAGGAGGGAGAGTGAGAGCAGTTGTGGTGGAGTTTAGCCGCCCCACTGGGTAAAACTAGCATACTGATGAAGTGTCTTACATATCACTCTTCACTAAAACTGTGGCCTTGAATGAGAACATATCCACAGAACAAAATTACATGATATCCTGAAACAATGTTGAACTCAACAGAATTTTCATGGAAAATACATAAGGCATAAGAAATAATACTATAGGAAAAAAGATGATTTGAAAGAGAACAGTGGAACTAATATAAAATGTGCTTTTACTTTTCACACTAGACAATTAAGTGGGAAATTATAGTGAGCATTGTGGGAATTATAGTCAGCATTGTGCAATGTATTATTGTAAAGTAAAAATAGGCACTTGAGTACTATTATAAATTTTTCACACAAAATATTTGCACAATATTTCTATCTTTTTTAAAATATGAAAATAGGAGATTTGCCTACTCATTTCAGAAATTTCTAAACTTAACTACAAATATAAAAGCAGACATAATTCACTGATTTCATCTATGAAAACTTAACTATCTATGTTTAATTTTCAGTGTGGACTGTGAATTTTGTGGTGTTCAAACAAACACCCACAAACCATATTTGCTCTCCATTTCCAGTCACTTCTAGTCTGCTAGAAAGGATCTGAAGTGCCATTTACTGCACAGTTGCTCATATGGTGTTATACTAATAAAAGCAAAACAAAACAAAAAAAAAATGGTTACCTGAAAATCACCGTGTGCTACCAGAGATTTACTCTGAGTATACGAGCTGCCATACAATAGTAGAAGAGATAGGTGTGTCTAAATTGTGGACTTAGGCAGTAATAAAACAATTAGCTTGGGTACCAGGGATAGCAAGTTAGCAAGGAGGGTGTGGACTGCTTTGTGAGTTCAACTATTGTGATTGTCAAGCTTTTAAGACCATATATCCTGATCTAATGTGTTCCTTATATAGGGTTGTACTTAAATTATCAGTTTAGCAGTTATCAGTTATTATCAGTTTAGCAGAATATCAAACACAGGAAAACATTTGAAATTAATGTCTACATGAGCAGAGACTGCAGCACATAAGTGGGATTTATGGAGTGTAGATATGTGGAATTGAGACTGTGTACCAAAGCCCACTTTACGCACATTTTAGTGTTTTATTTTTGCTTAATTCTGGTTCATAATGTCTTCCCACTAGCAGGTAGAGGTGCGTTCTTAGACAGCATCTTCCAGTCTGATTTCTTCTGAAAGGAATCCCTCCTGTTTGTACGCTCTAAGACAGCTGCACTATAAGAAAGAGAGAGCAGTAGCAGGGCAATCAGAAAATATGTTTCAAATGTGCATTCCTCACCCAAACTCAAATGTTAAAGTAGATTAATGCTTATAACACCTTGCACCTAAAAGTACATCACTTTAGCACAGGGCGAGGCTGAAACTTTAGCACAGGTAAAGTAGGAAAAACCCAAAGCTCTAGTCCTGAGACTTATTACTTACAGCTCTGTTTTCCATTGCACTTGTTCTACCCAACCAGAATTTGAAAGCTGGGTATTTGAATGCAACATTCTGTTTCAGGGCAAAATCAACGGGAACAAATTAGTAATTAGGTTAACACTGCTTGATTTTCATGGGAACTAGATTAAAAAAAAAATTATTTCAGCCTGGAGGAGGTAAATGATTACATAAGTATTTCTAGTCTGTATCAGGACAAACACAAGTACATTCATTTAAACCAGTAAATCAACCTTGCCTTCACGTGAACTAGGAGAACTCATACAGTTACAGAGGAGAAATGTTTTCAGAAAAAGTTCCTCACTGACTCTCAGCTATGAGCAAACATCTAGCTGAAGTGCAGTATCTGAATATAACACTGCAAGTGGTTTTAGCAGATACTAACATATGAATTAAGGATACTAATTAGTGCACAAGAAATCAGCTGTCATAAAATAAATAAATAAATAAATAAATAAAATAATGGTCTCATTCCTGCCCAGATTCATTCTCAACTACTCAAGAGCTTAACTTAACTAAAAATGTGCCCAGTTACAGATTTTGTTCCCTTGGGAGCATAAGTAATACAGCTACTTAAATTTTCTGTACAATCACTAAAGAGAAATAGCCAGCTCCTAAGAGCACTAGATGATAAGGCAATCAATTTACATTAGGAATCTTAAGAATCTTTAACTGAGGTTAGGCAACCAATAAATCAGGCCTGGTTCCTTTAGAAAGAGGAGAGAGCAGCAGTGTTCCCACTCCACCACAGTTGCAAAACCATTTATTAATTGATATTCACTCTAGAAGTGGACCACCAGGTCCTCAGCATCATGAAGTTATAACTGATCTCTGAAGGGATTCCCAGCATGAGGCACTTTCCACTTCTTTTGTTGATACAGGCAATCAAGGAGAGGAATCACAAAGGATTTGTGACTTTTTACAAGGGAATGAACAGAAGTGGGAGAAGAAGACTTACGTCCTTGGAATACAGATGTGAAACTGTCCTAGGAGAGGAAACTGTTGATATCATTCAGTCTTTCTTTGCTCTTATTCATACTCCAGCTATACTCGAGACTTGGATTCTTGTCACAGTGTCTCAGCTGTAATTAGTGTAATAGATATTTTGGTGGCCCACTGGGGACCTTTACCAAAATTTGGATTGAAACATTGTCCAGGTCGAACTGAACTTCTAGATGTTGTTTAAAAGTTTTTTGTAGTTGTTGTTTTGTTTTGTTTTTTCTCTTCCAGAAAGTTCTGGAAACTTTGGGGCCAATGAGGTAGGCCCACTTGCCTTCTGATCCAAGTGCTTAAAGGTTTAGTTTTCAGTTGAAAGTAAATAGAATAAAGTGGAGTCTGGGACTTGAATGGGAATTTAGCTACCCAATGAATGGTTTAGGTAGGTTTTAAAGGTATCATATTTAGTCCTTCCTTCCTGTAAACCAGGAGAACCAACATCCCACAACTTAAATTCTCACTTTAGTTTTAACACTTCAAATCAATTTTGCCTGGTTTGGTTCTTGTATTTGTATGTGTGTGCATGTGTGAGTGGCAGTCTCTAGAGTAGCTAGTTCTTTGGTGGGGGCCAAACATTTAAGAGCATCTGTCTAATACTCTGGCTTCAGGCTAATCTGGATGCTGATCACATACAATTTTTTGGCAAAAGACTGGATGAGGAGGCCTCTGCTCTGATAAAAAAGACATTCAAGACAATGTGGTTTTGTAAGTGTCAAGGGTCAATATATGATTAAAAAAGCTTCTTACAACACTCAAGCTGGAACTCATTACAATCCTAATAAAATACTTGAGGAAAAAATCTGTTCAAGAAAGGAGTACATTTCTACAGTCTTTTCAATAACTAAATTAACACAAGCAATACAATTTAAATATCATATAGAAGAAATACTGAAGAAAGAAAAATTACTAGGAAAACCACACTTGCAAAATGTACTTGTGTCCCAGGAAGCACATCAACAGAGATTTAGAGCAACCAAAATGTTCCATATTACAGGTAACATACTAAATGAATGATTGTATTAAAGCCAGATTATGTATTGCATGTTTTCCATATATCAAGAAATATCTCCTCTTCCATAGGGAAAAAAAAAAAGTGCTAAATTGTTCAGTGTATTAGAAAATAAAGTATTTAAAAGCTCTTTTCCTGTTAGAGAGAGAAAATAATACAATGGCATGTCAGCCTTGGATTTAGCTCATACCTGGAAGGAATGACTTTCAGTTCCAGCATGGAAAAGTCTAAATGATTTTGACTGTAATCTAGGTGTAATTGAGTTCATTCACTCTATGCAGTCTTGTCTTGAAAGAATGTTTCTTCTGCTGAAGAGCAGAAAAGAGCTAATTAGATTTGAATGAAAGTTGTGTGTTTTCATCTGCTGGAGAAGAACTGTACCTCAAAATTGATGTGAGAGAAACAGGCAGGGTAGGTAAAATGAGGAAGGTATTGTACTCTGGGCTGGACAGATGAACATCAAGAGGCAGCTAGGATCACTTTTCAACAAATGAACATTCACTTGCGAAAAGCTAATCCCTAATATCTTGTTTTGTAACACTCCTGTGAGACCCCACCTAGAGTACTGAGTTTAGTTCCAGGGTATGCGAAATAAGAAAGACATGGATCATTCAGAGTGGGTCCAGAGGAGGGCCATGAGGATGATCAGAGGGCTGGAATATCTTTGCTATGAAGACAGACCAAGAGAGTTTGGGTTGTTCAGCATGGATAAGGCTCCAGTGAGATCTTATACCAGCCTTCCTGTACTTAAAGGGGGGGGTGACAAGAAGGACAAGGAAAGACTCTTAATCAGGGAGTGTAGTGACAGGACAAGGGTGTTAAACTAAAAAAGGGTAGATTTAGATTAGATATAAGGAAGACATTTTTCACAATGAGGGTGGTAAGGCACTGCAACAGGTTACCTACAGAACTTGTGGATGCTCCATGTGCTCAAGGACAGGTTGGATGGGGCTTTGAGCAACCTGGTCTAGGAGTAGGTGTCCCTGCCCATGTCAGGGGGATTGGAACTAGATGATCTGTAAGGTCCCTTCCAGCGCAAACCATTCTGACTTTATGATTGCAGTGCAGTTGGCATCCTTCAGTTTCCAAAGTGCATGTGTCAACAGATTTCTCTATTGTTGAGTTACATAAGCAGACCTGATATTTATACCACTCAAGGTCACCTTCTAATATTTTTCTAGATACAAAAGTCTCTGTTTATATTTCTGTATAGTCTTAAAAATAATAGAAAACTAAAAATCCCACCATTATGTACAAGCACCTTAATTAGCCCCATTCAGGTAGGGTTGTTTGATTAATTTTTTTTGTTTGTTTGTTTGTTTGTTTGTTTTCCCTGTCTATATTGTTTGCTGTCTGCCAGTCAGAATAATCTTATTAGATCAATAGAATTACATCAAAATACAGTATCGATTCCAAGAAACAGTGAGAAATGTTACATTTGCTGCTGATTCATTCTTAAAAGAAAGGTAAGGAAGGGGTGAAAAAGAAAAAGGTATGTTCTAACTGAAATATTTATAGCTTTGCTATTGCTAGTAAATTGTCTACTCTCTTCTTGCATATCTACTAATATAGATTGCTTAATAAAACCTTTCCTTAAGACAGAAAAAATTGAAATAATTGAACATCTTACAGTAAGATTATCGTAAGATATACTGTATCAGAGGCAAATTGCCCACAAACAAGTTTATTCAGACAACCCATAATTTCCCTGATTTAAAGACCTGTAAATTCTGTAGTGTTAGTATCTATGGTGTAGCTGCAGCCAGTGCAAGTGAGTATCTATAATAATAGAAGTGTTCCTATACCAATTGTAGTCAATATTTTTCAAAACAGTATCCACCACTGAGATTGGTATTCATCTCACTTAACTGTAGACATCAGTATCTGACCTAATTATCTCTGAATATCTTTGCTAAAGAAAGAAATAGACATTCCTAGGACACATCTCACTCTAATATAGATATTAGTGCTAAATTCAGTTACCTAAATGCCATTTGAGATGCTCTAAGATATCAAAAACTTCGGAACTGTCAGATGTTTGAAACAGCTTTCCTAACATTTTGGAAAAAAAAAAATCTTATGGGATCTGTGATATGTTTTTCCCTTCTGGATCAGCAGCAGACGGCCAGGTAGGATATCTTAGATCACCTCATGTCATTAGGCTTGTCTAGTCAGTTTAAGTGAGTTCCTGGGACTGTGGTGAATCGTCTCCTAAATGAGTCCATTTCTCTCCATTGTCTGTAAAAGGAGCTTTCAGAGTTAGCTTGGATGTAGATTTGATCAGATGAATCCTCCCTGGAAGTTGCAAAATGGCCTTCCTTACCACTGTAGGACCTAGTGCTAATCTGGGATATGCAAATTCCCGGTTATAGGTGTTGTATTCCCTTGAGTTACCTTAGCATTTATCCTTGATGGATGAGCTGGATCATAAGAGTAACAAGTACTAGAAAGTATAATACCGGTTCTATACTTTATAACACTATATAGTTATAAAGCTATAATGTGGCTGTTCATCAGGGTAGTGACAGGAAAGGTGTAAAAAGCAATAATCCTATTGCATGTAAAAACTACATGGACCCAACCTGATGATAAATGCATCAAAGACTTCATTTTGAACACCTCTTTTTTTTTGTTTTCTTCTTGACAGTACTGAGTGTTGTTAGATTACTCACAGAACAATATTGTGTTGAAAAAGCATTTAATAAACATTGCAGCAATGTCAATGCCTCCTACAACGTGTAATGCTCTGAACTGCTACTTGAGTTGGTGAAAGAAGAGGGTCTCTGTCATGTGAGGAATGAGCTTAACTTATCACAGGAGTCTCCCACAAACTGAAGAACTATGCTGTTACTTTCTTCCAAAATTTTTATTGCATTTGAAGAAAGGAGGTTCTCTAGACGTTAATGAAATATTGAGTAACATCTTTGTATATGTAGGGCTTTTCATTTATACCGAATATAACAGTGAAAACTACAAAAAACTGAGTAATGAAAAAAAAAAAAAAAGGGGGATTCACATGTATAGCATAGGGAAGAACTGAGAATTTGCTTCCATTCATATTGATTTCAGCAAGAACTGGATAAAGATAGAGCCCAATGCTGGAGTATGCATTTTATATATTTTGTTCACTAAATGAATAAACAGAAATTGTTGTGACAGAAATGTACGTGCTGTGGCACAAGTTGTGGAACAGAGGTTAAAATAGATGCATTCACTTTATATAACCAGTTTTTGAAAGAATAATTCACTAGACTGCTCCTGGAGCAGAACAATGATTCTTTTTCATGTTTCTGAAGAGTCATGGGAATGAACATAAAAAAAGATTCTTTTGAAAAGACACACATATAAATATATATATATAAAAATATACAGAAATATACATATATATATATATATATATATATGTGCTGCAAGGACAGCTCCAGCCATAGATATGATAATACTGTATAGTATTTGTCTATGTCTGCAATAGATAAAACTTCCATAAACTAATGAAGAATTCTTCTTTAAAGGGAAGTATTCCCCTGTAAAAGTGTATGAATGTCCACATATCAGCTCTTCTCCCCACACCACACTGTTTTTAGAGATCTCAATAGCATGACAAGTTTTTCCCAGATGTTAACAGGAGTTTGTTAGTAAAAAACACAGCATCAAAAGCATTAATTATAATTATCTCCATATGTCCTTATGCTTTACTCCTTCCCAGTCTCCAGATTAACAAAAAGCACAAAAACTTTTTCTAAGTATGTTATGCAAGTTGGCAATATCTCCTTCTTTTCACATATACTGAGATATCTTTGCACATTCTGCAAAGATAAATTTTAAATGATGCTTATCAGCACTTCAAATCCGTCCATAACATGGTAAACTTAAATTTAGCATAATCAATGTTTGATGTAATGAAAATCTCTTGACAGAAGTTGATACGCTTAGAAATAAGACTCTGATGCTTCATTATGTATTCACAGAAAGGTGAAATTTGTGGTGATTATCCACACCTCTGAAATGTGTCTCATTGGATTAACAGCTATAATTAGCATTTACATTTATGAAAGTCAGCTTTAAAATATTACTTCTTCTACCACAGATAATACTTTTATTGTTAATAATATTTTATTCCATGAGCAAAAATAAAGAAAGTACTATTATTCTGCAGGATAGAAATTACTGTATTTAATTCATCACTGATTGAAAAAGCCAGGCTTTTCTTTCAGTCTGGAAGCTTTTGCTGATCTAAATTATCTGTATGCACAGACATGTTTTCCTCAACACCACTCCAAAAATGCTAGGGAAGCAATTTCAAAGCACTACTTTCTATGCTGAAGAGAAATAGGGGACTGTCTTCTAGAAGTAAGGACAGTCTCAGTAAATTTCCATGACCAAATCTCGGAGTGTGTGCTTCACATTATTTTAATTAAATAAAGAAATTCAGAAGTAGCAAACTTCAAGTAATGGCTGTTGAAGAACATGGATCAAATGTTTATGTAATGCATTCAGGAAATCTACACTAGGTCACCGTGGTGTGGATTCAGTGTTACAGTAATGGCAACAGATTGCATATGTCATTTGGAAGCAATGAAACAGAGAAGTATTTTCTTTGCTAGACAGATATGTAAATAAATGATGTCTGTGTGTCCTACTGCAGCACTTTTTTAAAGGGATTAAAGACAGTAGAGAAAGGTAGTACTTAATCCTTTCATTAAAGCAGTGAGAATTTTATATCTAAAATGATCTGTCTGTATGCAAACATAGGCAAATATATATGCATGTGTTTTAAGCATTTATAATATATGTGGATTATTCCATCCAGATTGAGTTTTTCAAATGATGGAGACAACCTGGAATACTGTTTCCATCTCAGTCATTTAGGTAGCTATTAATTTTTTTAATTCCACAGTCTAAGTATATGTAACATCTAGAAAGTAGATATGTTCCTGTTACTAAACGAGAAATATTTCAGGAAAAATGATGAAAAAAAAGGTTTGCATTTAGTTGTCATTTTAATTACTATCTTTTACCCCCCAAAAATATTTTATAGATTCATAATTTTGGTGTTTTTGGTGTTTCTAGCAGACACTTGTCCTATAATCCTCCACTCAGAAGGCCACTAATGGAGTAGCAGCTTCTGTATGCGTTGCCATTAGCTACAAACCTTCATAGTCTCTGCTCATTATTCCTATGTTAGTGCACTAGATGTAATCAAATCTTAGTCCTGGGCACTGTCACTTGACCATCCAAGATGTTAAATTGCAAGCATGGGGCTGGCACAATTTTGGCCTGAGACAAGTAGCGCTCCCAGAAAATGCCTGGGTATGATTTGAGTGTTAGCATAGATGCAGGGTAAGTCTGAATAAGCCATCTGCATGTAGGTATTTTTGGGAGAAGGCAGGAGAGTTCCACTGCCTGTAGGTGAGCTGTGCCATGCCTGCTGAGTTCAGAACCAGTTTCTGTATATTTGCTCCAAAATATATAGGTTAGGGAGTCAGCTCAAAACACTAGGGCAGTTGCAGGCTACTATATATTCCATTCAAGATACATTGGTTTTGTAATGCGAGTTTGCATCCACCACCTATAGTGGAAGGTTATACTAGTTTTTCCTTCCTTTTTTTTTTTCTTTTTTTCTTTTTTTCATTGCTAGAAACATTTGATTACCAGATTATGGTTGGTTACTAACCAGTTTTCCTTGTAAGAAATTGTTTTTTATTTTTTAAGCATAACTTAATGATTGTCTTTAGTTGTTTTTTATCTACTAGCTGTGTTTACAGAAAATAATGATATTTTGTATAAGCCTGTCTTTTGCCTGTCTAGAAAGGTCAAACTCTTTTAATCTTTTCATAAAGTAAGTTCTCTAATTCCCTCCTCAGAGAAGTACCTTTTCTTTACTAAGTCAAATCTGAAATAATATATATATATTTTTAATTTCAAAACGTGATTTTACAGGAGCCCTGTAGAACTGAACTAAAAATACTTAATGTGATGCATCCAGAATAATGCTTGCTATTCTCCACCATTGCCTTATATTGATAGTTCATAGTCACCTTGCAACTAGCTAATATATGCAGTTTCTTCATTGTTTCTTTTCACTACCACAGTATTTCAGTCAGTCTATATTATTGATGGTTTTCATCCAATTACTGTTATTCAGTCACCAGAAATATCTAGTTATTCCTGTGAGATATTCCAAACCTTCTCTGTACTGATCAGAATGTCAACAGATTTCATGACTACATTCCTGATCTCTGCGCCCAGGTCATTTAATCAAAAATGATAATAAAATAATCTTCATTCCTAAGAATGATTGCTGAGAAACTCAACCAAACACCTCCTTATGGGCAAAGCTTTGCATACATATGGTACCAAGTTGTCTTCTTGATGTGTTATCTATGCATTTAGAAAAATCAGATGAAAAGAAGATGAAGAAAACTGACACATACTCATATTTCCAATAAGCCTCTGATAATGGGTTTATAATTACCTTCAGCTATAGAATGAAAATTTGAGGTTATTGAATAGATGTACTTTAAAGAACATTTTTCAGGATCACAAACTCATTGTATTACAGAGAGGAGGAGAAAATACATCGAAATGTTGGAGTGCTGCATTTACTCATTTCCACCACTATTTTTGGAATATAATAGGGAACCAGAAGTTCAGATAGGCAGAATTTAATTGCTATAACTAGTATGTTTTGCTTTTATCAGCCTTACAACGGGTTAGTATTATCTATACTCATTTTAACTTAAAAGAATTTCCTGTCTTTTTCCAGGGTTCACATCAAGCAGATTTAAATCAAAGCACTGGCAACACTTCTTTAAACTTTGACCTTTTAGATTTATATTGGACACCTTACCAAAGTCTTTCCTAAAATAAAGGTAAATTACATCTATTATGGTACCTTTAGCTTAATCTCTCTTTTAAAACACTTTAATTTCCCAAATGTGTCTTAGCAGAATTTTGGCAGTGCCAATAAACTCAGTGGAGTTTTTGTTATTTATCTTTGTTGTATTGTATTACCTTTTTTGTATCTGTATTGTTCTGTCTGCAAGTCAGATAATACTTCATTATACTGGGTTTTTGGCTACAGATGTATTAATCGCTATTGTAATAATCACCATGCATGGATATATGTTTAACATATAAAAGGGATAACCAAAAAAGCAGTCTTGAAAGTGTAACTCTTTAAGTAGCCATTATGAAATAGCATATTTGGGGCAGTGTTTATCACATTAACTCAAATTCTAAAGATGTTTGTGCTCTGTGAACAGAAAAGATTTATGGAGTGTTTAATAATACTGAATTGGAAAAGACATATCTCTCCTATCACTGCAGGGCATTTTGGGACCCCCTGGAACACATTTTACCAAGGTGCATTTAGATTGTGCCTTAACATTACCATATGGGAAATATCAGCTCTCAGGACCTCTGTGAATGGCTTATTGTACTCTTCTCATTAGAAACAAACATATCCAAGACGGTTGAGCTGTGAAACATTGGTATTTCAAGAACAGACAGACACAGACATAGAGGATTAGTTTCAGATTATAGTTTTAGGACCAGTTAGAGTGGGATCTGAATTTCAGTGCTTGACTCTTGCTTTAACTTCTTTAATTTTAATGCCTTCATGATACGTGATCCTAAACTAAGGAGTAGCTTTAAGTTTTATATTTTGTATCATTTGGAAACAATTAACACTAAACTATTTACAAATACACTAGATAGCTAGATGACCATGTCATACAACAGCTTCTTTTTGCATGACGTGTGTGCACTCTGTTAAAACTACTGAGCTGCTGGAAATCTACACAGTTTATACTCGCATTAGTATCAGTATCGTAAAAACAGGATACAGAAATCCTTGTGCAAATCTGTACGGTACTTTTAATTTTTCAGAAAAAAAAAAAGTCCTGTTTTCTGCATTTCTGGGTAATCTTTCTTAGCACATTAATATGTAATTTTTTGCCATCTTTAGGAATGCTTCTGTTATGGGTTTGTTTTCTCCCAAATACTTTTATTATTATTATTGTTATTTCATATATTCTTATATTCTTGTAAGTATCCAGTAACTTACTGGCATGACAAATGATCTTACCTGGCCTTTATTATCAGTTATTTCTAAATGCCTGTTTAGTAGTAATGACTATGATTTCACATTCTCCCGGTACAGGTCCAGGAGTTGTAGAAATAATGTCAGGCATTGATGGCTATTGAATATACTTGACCTGCTTAACTTCAGATGATCACAGACCTTGGAAATCAGTGAACTCCTCCTAAAACAGTGCATTCTAAAAATATATAAATATCATTTTATTTATTCATTAAAGTCTTTGAAGAGTTTCAGCTATTGAAATGTAGAATGAAATTTACAAAAAGCAGGAATTAATGTCCTTCTATTCCCCCTCCTGCCCCCCCCCCCCCCCCCCCCTTTTTCTCTCTTTTTTAATCCTGGCATCTCTTTTCTGGTACAAAACAAGGTATGGTGAAATTGACTTTCTGTCAGCTTAATAAATACTGATGTATTGGATGCAGCCAAGCATCACCCTACATGATCCATCTTTAAAGGTAAAGTTGTTTTGCAGGAAGGTCACAATTATTTATTGTTCATGCATTCTTTCATCTTTGGAGAGAAATCATTATGTAAATATTGAGAACATTAATGAATAGATATAAAAATATTTTGGGTTCTCTTCTTACAAGTTTAAACTGGTAAAATCCATAAAGCTGCCAGCAATATAGTGAGACATTTTTTTTATATTTTCTCTCTAGTGACCAATATTTTTTAATACATTTTTCAGCATAGCATGATTCAATTCCATTAAATGAGTCTAATGTGCTTATTTAAGTATATTCTTTACAAATTCTACTTAATATTTGTAGATTTGCTCCAATGTAAAAGTGGTCTGAGATCTAATTTGGATCAACATTCAGTTGTCAATACAGTAATACTTTCAACACTAACACAGTTATAAATCCCAACATTTTGGAAGGGTTAAAAAAAAAAAAAACATTTATTACCCCTTCAAACTGAATGCAAGCCAAAGGTATTCCAGGTTCCAAAAGGTTAGGCTCATTCCCTTTTGCATTCTCTCTAGGTCTAACAAAGTGATACAAGAAGAAGAAATATGACAGAAGGTGTTTATAATAAAATATGCAATTTATTTTTTTTAAATACATATCTCAATTAGTCAAAGTCAAATTAATCCAGAGAGTCAGAAACAAACTGCAAATTGGGAAAAAAAAAATGCCTTTGGCCATTGGCCTTTACATGAAATTTCCTGCTAGCTTCTATTAAAAAAAGACCATTATAAATTAAATTTCTTGTTTTGTATGAATCATAAAGTATCAGAATTCCAGGATAAATGCAAAAATATGTAAAATGTTTTAAGAAGGGTGAAAAATCTGATTTGTCCTTGCTGAATTGGTTTGAGCTATTTTTATTAATTTACTAATTTTATGCAAAAAATTACAAATTGTCTTAATATCTTTCCTCATGGTTAAATTCCTCACTATTTTCTGTACTCTGAATGCAGTAATCTCACTTATCTCTTTTCAAATCCAGCTCAGTTTTCAAGTGCAGCTCAGTTTATCACAAAAAGCTTGTTAGTATGTTATTGATCGTGCCTAGTATATACGTAGTTTATTGAAAAGTTAATTGCAATATGTCCTGGTTTAAGCTAGGATAGAGTTAATTTTCCTCCTTGTAGCTGGTATGGTGCTGTGTTTTGGATTTAGGATGAGAATAATGTTGATACCATGCTGATGTTTCAATTGTTGCAGAGCAGTGTTTACACCAGGCCAAGGACTTTTCAGCTTCTCGCTCTGTCCTGCCAGCGAGCAGGCTAGGGGTGCAGCAGGACCTGGGAGGGGACAGACCCAGGACAGCTGACCCAAACTGGCCAAAGGGGTATTCCATACCATCTGACATCAAGCTGAACAATTAATACGGGGGGGCTGGCCGGGGCAGGGGGGGCCGGCTGCTCAGGGATGGGCTGGGCATCGGTCAGCGGGTGGTGAGCAATTGCACTGTGCATCACTTGTTTTGTACACATCATTAGTAGTAGCACTATTATCATTATTATCATTATTTTCCTTTCTTTCTGTCCTAATAAACTGTCTTTATCTAAACCCACAAGCTTTCATTTTTTTCTGATTTTCTCTCCCATCCCAGAGAGGGAGGGGGGAGGGTGAGCGAATGGCTGTGTGGTGCTTAGCTGCCGGCCAGGTAAAACCACAACACAGTAGAAGAGTTTTCAAATAAAATATTTTCTTGCCTTATAATTCTGTAAGATAAATCAAAACATTTTTTCTAACTTTTAGAACATTTTAGAATATTTTTGTTTATAACTTTTAAGTATATTTCTAATTTTTGTTACTATACAGTAGCTTTTATTTAAGACTTTTCCTTAAAAAGTAGTGTTCCTTAATATCCCATTCTACAACCAAACAGGATCTTTCCCCAATTTAGAAATGCATTATTGTCCTGCAGTAACTTCCTATGAATGGCCAGAAATGATTGTCTGAGGAAAGATCTCTTACACTATTACCAGGTTTCACACCTCTGTCTTCAGATGATATGTGTGACTACTCTGGACTAAAGCTGAGCAGGTAGAAGATCGCTTTCACCCACGTGTGAAAGCTAAAAAGTTGCCACAGCTGCAGAGCAGCCTGTGCCTTTGGAATTTGTTGGAGATAACAATATCTAGCACAGAGCAGTGAGATGCCAAAAACAGTATATTAGAAATTGTGAGGATGATGGATGATCTGCAGCTTTCCTCCAGGGATCTGAGTCAGCAAATCATACATAGCCCTTATTCCTTGCCTTGATGTAAGCATATGAGCCCTTTCAGAGGAGGACGTCAATGTTGTATTTTAAAACAGGCTCTCAGAAGAGTAGGTAAAGCAGGCAGTGCTGGAAGCACCCGTGTTTACACTGCAGGTACTGGAGACACGACAGCTAAGAACCAAGTGTCACCTCATTCAGCTCTCAAGGAGCACGTGCTCACCTCATCCTTCCCATTCTGCCATCATTAGTTTTAACTACAAAATGTCCCCCAGGCCTAGTAAAAATAGCATTTTCCAGGTGGAAGTACTTTTGTCTGATATTCCCATCCAGATCTTTTTTTACTATGCTTTATACTGACCACTGTTTTGATTTTCTTTCTTTAAGAAATAAGACTGCAGTATTTAAAACAGAGGTTAAGACACAAATGCTTCTTAAAACCTTCATTTTCCTATCATACCTAGAGCTTATAAAATGCCAAGATTTAATTGGCATGATAAATTATGCCAGTGTACTATGCCAATCATGTATCATAAATACATGATTTAATTGCATTTTAGTTTGTTTTTGTTTTTAGTTACTGTAGTAAAAAGAAGTGGTGGACAGCAATTCAGCGAGGCAGGCTTTTACTTTTTCCCATAATCATTGCTAACTGAACTTCAGTGGTATCCATTCTATTTTCACACAATGTTCCATCAATCCACTTTTTAAAACTTCACGCAATGTTACCATTTGTTATGATACTGCATTGCAAATTTCATGTATTACTTTTTTATTTGTATAGACTGAATTTTAGCATATATGGCTTTACAATAGCTTCTTTTTTTTTTTCTGCAATACTTATTCTAAATTTTAAAATTTTATGAACTTAATTTCTTCAAATTTTCTTTCTTTTTCTTTCATACAGAGAGGGTTTTTTAACCAACATTTTAACTTGTTAGACCTTATCATAGTTTTAATTCTACAATGAGCTCTTAAGTTAGCAAGGTGTAAATTTCATAACATGCTTACTTTTACCTGAAGATAATTTTTCCAACACCCCAGGGTCCTTCTCAGAGCTGCTCTCAATCCATTCTCTGCCCAGCCTGTATTTGTGCTTGGGACAGCCCTGACTCATGTGCAGGACCTGGAAAGCAGCTCTGATGAGAAAGACCTGGGGGTGCTGGTTGGCGAGAAGCTCGACATGAGCCAGCAATGTGTGCTTGCAGCCCAGAAGCCAACCAATGCAACTGCGCTGCATCAAAAGAAAGCAGGTCGAGGGAGATGATTTTCCCCCTCTCCCCCTCTGCTCTGCTCTTGTGGGACTCCACCTGGAGAACTGCTTTCAGATCTTCCCAATATACATGGAACTATTAGAGTGAGTCCAGAGGAGGGCGATGAGGATGATCAGAGGGCTGGAGCACATCTCTTATGAAGACAAGCTGAGGAGTTGGGGTTGTTCAACCTGGACAACAGAACGCTCCAGGGAAACATTATAGCAGCCTTCCTCTACTTAAATGGGGCCTATAAGAAATCTGGAGAGGGACTCATTTTCAGGTACTGTAGGGCTAGGACAAGGAGTAATGGCTTTAAACTAAAAGAAAATAGATTTAGATTATATATAAGGAAGAAATTCTTTACTCAGAGGGTGGTGAGGCACTGTAACAGGTTACCCAGAGAAGTTGTGTATGTCCCATCCCTGGAAGTGTTCAAGGCCAGGTTGGATGGGGCTTTGGGCAACCTGATATACTGGAAGGTGTCATGCCCATGTCAGTGGGGTTGGAACTGGGTGATCTTTAAGGTATCTTTCACCCAAACCATTCTATGATTTTATGATTCTATGATACAATTAATTCAACGAAGTTGAATTTCACGAGGTTTGCACAGGCCTCTCAAGCCTGTCAAAATCAATGGCATCCCTTCTGTCCAGCATGTCAACCACATCACTTAGCTTGGTGCTGTTCACAAACTTGCTGAGGGTGCACTCGATCCCCCTATCCATGTCACCTACAATGATGTTAAACAATGCCAGTCCCACTAAAGACCCCTGAGGAACACTACTCATCATCAGTTTTCACTCAGACATTGAGCTGTTGACTAAAACTCTTCGAGTGTGACCATCCAGCCAATTCCTTATTCACTGAGCGGTCCATCCATGAAATCCACGTCTCTCCAATTTAGAGACAAGGATGTTGTGCCGGACAGTGTCAAGTGCTTTGCACAAGTCCAGGTCAGTTACATCATTTGCTCTTCCCTTATCCACCAAAGCTGTAACCCCATTGTAGAAGGACACCAGATTTGTCAGGCACTATTTGCCTTTAGTGAAGCCCTGTTGGCTGACACTAGTCACCTCTCTATTCTCTCTGAGCCTTGGCAGAGAGTTTCCAGGAAGGTCTGCTCCATGATTTCGCCCAACAAAAATGGAGACTGTAGAATGGAGTTCCACAATCTATATTATGTTTTGGGATGTGACTTCCTGTTATGAACTTTGAATGTCAGAACAGTTCACTGGAGAGGTCATTCCTGCTCCATGAAATATTGCTACATCACCCAGTTTGTATTCATGTCTGGGATTGTCCTGATCCATGTGCAGGACCTTGCACTTGGCCTTGTTGAACTTCATGAGGTTGATGTGGGCCCACTCCCCAACAGTTCCCACTGGATGACATCCCTTCCTTCTATCATGTCAACTGCACCACTCAGCTTGGTGTCACCCACAAACTTTGTCCCTGAGGGACACCACTTGTCACTGATCTCCACCTGGGCATTGAGCAGTTGACCTCAACTCTTTCAGTGTGACCATCCAGTTAATTCCTTATCTGTCAAATAGCCCTACCTTCAAATCCTTCTCTCTCCCATTTAGAGATGACCATGTCATATGGACAGTGTCAAAGGCCCCCATAACGAGTTTGTCTTCTCTTCTATCAATCCTTCCACATCTTCAGAGGCATCATAGTAATTATCAGTAGCCATTATCAGCGTCCCATATATAACTGATGAACATTCTCTTTGTTTTCCTACTTTCTGAAACCCCAGGAATGAATATGAATCTTAAGAGCTTTTTTTTTTTTTTTTCTTTTTTGTCTTAAAATAATCATTTTCTTATGTTCAGAACATACCTAGTAACAAGAGTGGTGGTGTTCAAACTGAATGCTAGCTTTAAAATAACAGGGCTCGTGTTTGGCTGGTGAATTTCTGGAGCTCCAGCACAGTTGCACATAAACTGCAAATGCAAAATCAAGTGAATTTCAAAGAAAATTTCCAAGGCACATTTATTTCCTTGGACTTTTTGGAGTTAGGACATTCATGAACAAAATCTATAAATATTGTTATACTTGTTTGTTTGTTTGTTTTACATTGTGCCTCCTATGTTAGTTTACATCATTCTTTCTTGTAAACCTTGGATGGTGTTTTGCTGATGAGGTGCTTGCTTGTTACTGTATTCAATCCTGCCACTCATGGTCTGGAATAAGCAAGTTTTTATTTCTCTTTTTATTTAGGTCTAAACACACAATATACAAGTAAAATGTCCTCAAATAAGTTGATAATGCACTATTTTACTAGGATTCACAATACAATTAAACATCTGTAATGGCTTCTGAGCCAGTACCTTAGAGGATAATACCTCCACTAACACAAAAAGAGGAGATAATTAAAATCTTTACAAAGCATCTGTCAGCTGACTATAGTGACGAGGTATTATGAAGACTGCAGATTACAAGAATAACGAATAAATAAATAAATAATCAGAAGTTCATACATAAAAATAAAACACAATCTTTAATGAAAAACAAAACGACAATGTTTTAACCTTCACAGAAATGCACAGATGTACTAAATCAAAAAAAAAAAAAAAGAAGGAAAAAAAAACTAACTTTCAGTATCATTTTGATGCATAAAAAGAAACAATCACCATGTAGCATTTGCTGCGAAAAATCAGAATGATGAGATAGTGTGGATCACAGATTATTGCACTTTAATTTATAAATGAGCTTAGACATCTGTGAAATTAAAACCCCAAGGCCAACAATTTATGTGACACTATGTTGAGAAAGGAACAAAGATTTGAGATGCAAATTCCAGCTTTACATTGTGTCAGAGCAGGTAACCTTGCAAACAACCTTCACACAGACCAGTCCCCTCCACTCTGACTGATGTCTCCCATATGTATCTATTTCTCCTTTCTGTTTTCCAATCAAGTTGACAGCAATCCCCAGTTCATTTTCTAAAGAGACTGATAAAAGCCAGGCTGGACCTGTACCTATCATTAACCTCTGTTGTACCATTATTACTTATTTTTCTCCTTTGAGATAAGCAGTTACATTGCACTTGCTGATCTTTGCATGTGATGTGTTATTACATAAAAATGGTACTGCAAATGTCAGCCTATTACTGGTTCATTAAAGTCAGGTCATGATATTTGAAAATTTGATGTTCTTAACCTTTTCAGGAGTTAACCAAAATATATTATGGGTTTATTTGTCTTTGTTGTTTTTATTGTTGCTGTTCCTCACACTAACTATTCATGAATACAAAAGACTATAGTACACTAAAAAAGAATTCATGAAATTTAATTGATTTATACATGTTATTGAATAAACTATGATTTAATCATTAAACATATTTGCATTATTACCTTTACTGGCCAGTTTGAGGCTCCTTCTTCATTATTTTGAAGGAATAACTTTGAACTCTACATATGCACAAATAATTTGCCAAATCTTTTCGATATATACTATGCAAATATAAATGTCATTGTTTTGTTTTGTTTTCTGTAAGTAAATAGGGTTTTCCTGCCTATCGCTAGCATAATTGTATCTTCTTTTCAGTTATGTACACCTTCATATTTGTCACAAAACAGTGCTAAAGAAGGTTAAGCTAAGCAGAAAATAGATATTTCTCATTTTTAATTACAATTGGAAATATTCAATAAATATTCAATAAAAGGTATATATGAAAATAGGCTGGCATGATATTTTGCAGATACAAATTAAATGCAAAACTAAGCTAATATCTGAAACCTATCCTGTCAGAGAGGCATTATAAGATGCCAAAAACTGTGATACTTTCTTTTAAAAGATCAGTCCCAAAAGATAAATATCTCAAGAGTTAATTGTTTTTTACAAGACTAGCATCACTTTGTGTCAGCACCTGCTGGGGGAAAAAAACAAACAAACAAACAAAAAAAAAAAACAAACAAACAACGAGTGGGCTTGAAATTGTATCAGAAATCTTTTGGGAAACTATTCAGAACAGAGTTTACGAACCCAGACTCCATCTTCCACTCAGATAGTCAGATTCTCTAATAAATCATTCCAAGAGTATACACTTTAATTTCTTGACTTTCGTACATAACACAGAAGCCTATGCTTTCTTCAGACAACCTATTAATATGAGTTGTCTGGTGCTTTTTTTGAGGTATCAGTTTGAAATTATTATGTAAACAACATACAGAGAATAAGTTTTCTAAATGTCTATATAAAATCATTTTTATATATATATTTAAAATATGTTAAGTTTTATTGATTTGTTCAATATACTTAATGAAAAGAGGTAATTTAGAAAATCTTCTATGAGAACGTTATTTGGTTGCTACTAAAATAATTTTTGGAAGTTACTGAAGAACCCATATTTATACTACATTTTATAGATGGTATTATATATGAATACCAATGGAATGCTGACCATCTGCTGTCCAGCTTTAAGAAGTGAATTTTCATTCTTCATCTCTAAGAAGATATCAATTTTTTCCTCTTATAGCATTATTCATGGACAAATGCTCCTGAAAATTTGAAACACATCCCAAAGGGGCTATCCATTTTTTTCAGTTACAATATTCAAACTCACATAAAATGTGCAATTGATAATACCATGGTAGAAAGAATGCTTTGCTTATCTTTGAAACAGAATCTCCATAGATGGAACTATATAAAAAGGCAGTTTTACAAACTAATGGTTAAAGAAAAAAATTAAGCATTTCTCAAACTATGAACTGCACAAGATTGCAGCATTACTGTATTAATCACTTTAATTTATGAGAAAAATGGCATGAAATTGTTATAACTCCTATGCAAAATAAGCTGTAAAAACATCACATAGTAATGACTCTAGCAGTCAGGAAGATCTAAGCTCCAGAAGTGATTTATTGCCTTCCTGGGAAAGTGGGTGAGCACCATGTGATAAACCAATTCTGAGTATGTATATTTTTATGGGAAGCTTTCCTTTCACGTTATCACAATAAGCTCTTGGCTCAGTCTCTGAATGCGACACAAACAGCCAGGTCTTCATGAGAGGGTCACTAACCTGGTGAAATGTATTATTCTTCCTGGTAGTACTGATATGGTGAAATTGTCTCCAAAATGCAAGCAGTACGGCTTTTCATATAAGGCTGACTATGCTTTAGTTAATTTTTCTCAAGCTTAGTTGATTTTTCTTGAGTAGTTCTTACTACTTTGTGGAAGAAGCTTCTTTTGCCTTTTGTTATTGTGTTATTTCTGCCACTGGTAGAAATCCAGTGGAAGTGGAATGCTAATGGCATACTTTGATATTTGAACTATTTTCTTTCTTTAAGAAATCCTCATCTTTTTATGTTTATCTTAGACCTTTTATTTTATTTTATTTTAAGATGGTCCGGGGTTTTAGTCAACATTTACTAAAAAAAGGATGCACAATCTGCCTTACTTATGAAGTAAACATTTCTCCAGAGTTTTGACCCTTCCTTCAGGGAAATATTCCCCTGCCACACTTGAGAGAGAAATTGTTTAAATGAACTTTCTAATAACTTTTTACACAGTATCTAATTGTGGACTAGACTAGCAGGCAGCCCCAGCAGGTGCATTTCTTTCAAAAATAATTTCACTGCATCTTCTATATAATTGAATTGACTAAGTTCTACTGCATCTTGATGTTTTCTCTCATTATAATGACAGCTGTGATATATTGCAAGTTAGTTGCTCAAGCAGGAAAAAAGTGGGAAAAAGAGTGAGAGGAAAAAACATCCAATTCAACTATAATTCTTCAAACTAAGCATCTGGAAAAAAAAATCAATGCCAAGATAAGTGGCCAATAAGCTGGAATATTAAATATTTTTGTTCAAAAAGTACCTAGACTACCTGCACTTAAAATATTATTTGTGAGAACAGAAAAAAATAATAATGCCTTTCTTAGGTTTCTCAGCAGTGGAACGAGCTCTGAAGTTCTGCAAGGTAGTGTAAATCAGTTTTTCTTTCACTTTTCTCACCAAGAACACCCATTTCAAAGCATTCAGTTAATATAAGCAAAAAATATCATATGAATGATCTGAATGTCATACTGTAAATGCAATTTTCAGCCTTTGAGAAAGTGCCCTAAGAGTATTTTGCTTTCAAAAAAGGGAGCTTATTCATAAATAAATAATTAAATAAATATGCCTCTATATCTGTTTTCAGGAAAGTACGAGTGATTTATTGTGACTGAGAACAGTGACTGCTGAATTAAAGCAGTACCATAGAGTACCAACATCGTAAGTAGCTTTTAGACTCAGCTGTACTGTAGTGTGTTCAGTTTTCTAATAATCAGAAACAATCTTCCTCAAATAGGACTTATTATATTGCCATAATTATATTTTTATACTGAATAATACTTTTTATTTCCATTTGTAAACATATGTGACATGAGAGATATATAAATAATAAGATTGTTGAGCTATTAACTAATTCACTTGTCATTACCATTTCTCAAAGATTTCACCTGATGTGACAAATTGCTATAGTTCAAAACATCTTTTAAATGTTTATCAGAATAAGTATTTGCATGATTATATTTTACATTCCCCAAACATGTTCCCTTTCTCAAAACCTTTTAGATGCATTGAGCTACTATCTTTTACTACCCTGTGCACTACCTTTCAGAAACTGATAGAATAATGATATTAGACACTTAAGGATGTGGTGGTTTTACTCTGCTGGGCAGCTAAGCTCCACTACAACTGCTCTCTCGCTTCCCCTCCTCAAGGAGAAAGGGGGAAAAAAATATGATGCAAAGGGCTCAAGGGTTGAGATAAGGACAGGAAGATCACTCAACAATTATTGTCATGGGCAAAACAGACTCAGCATAGGAAGATTAATAAAATATTTTGCCTATTACTAACAAGCTAGAGAAGTGAGAAACAAAAGAAATGAAAAACACCTTGCCCCCATTCACCCTCTTCCACCTTCTCCCCGAGTGGTGCAGGGGAACAGGGAATGGGGGCTATGGTCAGTCTGTAGCACTTCATCTTCGCTGCTCCTTCATGGTCGCTCTCTGCCCCTGCTCCACATGGGGTCCCTCCCACGGGATGCCGTCCTTCCCAAACTGAGCCTGCGGGGGCTGCCCACAGGCAGCAGCTCTTCAAGAACTGCTCCCACACGGCTCCGTACCACGGGGTCCATCCCCCAGGAGCAAACTGCTCCAGCACAGGTCCCCCACGGGCGGCAGCTCCCCCCAGACCCCTGCTCCTGCGTGGGCTCCTCTCCACGGGCAGCAGCTCCTCCCAGATCCCCTGCTCCTGCGGGGGCTCTCCATGGGCCGCAGCCTCCTCCAGGCCACATCCACCTGCTCCACCGGGGGCTCCTCCACGGGCTGCAGCGTGGAGATCTGCTCCGTGTGGGACCCATGGGCTGCAGGGGGACAGCCTGCTCCACCAGGGGCCTCTCCACAGGCCACAGGGGGACTTCTGCTGCACGGCTGGAGCACCTCCTGCCCTCCTTCTTCAATGACCTTGGTGTCTGCAGGGCTGGTTCTCGCTCCTCTCTCTCCCAGCTGCTGTTCTACTTTTTTTTTTCCCTTTCTTGAATTTGTTCTCACAGAAGTGCAGACATCGCACATCGTCTTGGCTCTGGCCAGAAGCAGGTCCCTTTGGGAGCCAGCTGAAACTGGCTCTGATCTGACATAGGGCAGCTTCTGGATTCTTCTCACAGACGAAACCCCTGCAGCCCCCCACTACCAAAACCTTGCCACATAAATTCACTGCATTGGAAAGATTTCAGTTTGTGCAGAAAGGTGGGCCCAAAGAAGAAAAATGTAAATTAGTAGTATGCATCCTACATGAGACTCTTTGCATATGCATGGAGGAGATGTGTGGGTGGGGGTACTTTTATAGCTCCTCATATGAATGACACGTAGACCATATGTACTGCTCTGTTGCCATCAGACTGCTCCCAGCTGCCAAGTGTTCCTCTTTCCATCTTAAGCCAACTAAAGATTCAAGATTATGTAATGGTGGGAGGCCTGAGAAAACCCCAGGGAAAAATAAGTAAATAAATAAATGATGCCTGCAAGGAGGTTGTTGCCCCAAGTATAACTCAAGCTTACAATTTGTTCACTGCACACAAACCTTTTTTTAGAAATGCTGACAAACAGGAATAGGTTTCAACATTTAGTCTACCATCCTGCCTTAAGTGGCAAAGCTCACTCCAAGCTGGAGAGTGGCTCTCTCCATTGACTTTAATCAAAATTTATAAACCTAACTCATATGCAGACACAAGCTCAAAGTGTCATTTGAGAAGCCTTCGCCTGACCTGTCAGACAATGAGGAAGTGGTTTATTGGATCAGACATGAACGTCTACAACAAAGGTGTCTACATTTGCTTTTATGTGCTGCATTGAGGAGTTTTTGGGTGAACAAGACAAAGATGTCATCCTTAGAACAGGAACAAAATTCTAGCTCTTGTCTCTACCTAATCCAGAACTGTCAGGAATTGTTTCTTGATTTCAGTTTTGCCCCATCTTAACATTGCTGGCTTTGCAACAGAATGACTTGAACAGAAAGATACTACATGTCAGTGTAGTCCATAGCATAAGAATTGTCAGACTCTCATGAGGATCCAAGCTTAAACACCACGGGCACAGCAAGAAAAAAGATTCAGATATTCCATTCCTGAAAATCTATTCCACCACTCAAATATCAAGACAGTTGAGAAAATTTTGGCATGTCAGCACACATTTCTGTACCTTCTAAAATGCAAATTATATCATAAAACATGAGACATTGATGAAACTCTCCAAGTCGAGATAGGAACAAACTGATCTACGTGACCCTATCACCTATCTGAAAAGCTGATGTGCCATTTGTTTTCACATTTTGCCATAGACCAGATGTGATTTGATACACAATATGTTTGAACAGCTAATTAATATTTGAAAGTGTCATTCTGGCATATTTGGTATAAACACACATTTGGAAAACACAACATACTGTCAAATATAATCTAAAAAATAAGTCTAGCTCATGTTCAGTAAAATGGCTACAAACGTCTATAGAGTTGCATATGATGTGAATACTTCTGTCTTTATTGAAGACAAGAGACACACACACAAAAGAAAAACTGTCATTTTTTTCTCTCTTCCCTCAGAAAATTAAATATCTATAGAATCACCTTCATGTTTTTAAATACAGTGAAAATGTAGTTTCAATTAAAAAATATTTGAAAAATATCAGTCACATCTATCTGTCTTTAAAATAATTAAATTTTGTTATTCAAAATTAAAAAAAAAAGAAACAAAACACATAAATACTTTCTTAAAATAGTTTCAATGTTTTAATTTATATATAATTTTAAACATTAAGCAAACTGTCTCCCTCTGAGGAAAAGGCATGTAGTAATAACTTAGTTATGTAGAAAGTAAACCAAAACTATATCTTTAATTCTGAATTAGTACTCCGAATAAATGTTTAATATCTATTGAATTACGAGTAACCTACAGTTAAATAAGTAATTCATAAATTTAAAATCTCAATATACTATTTTCTTAAAAGGTGATTGACAGAAGTGTTCCGTCTACCAATTTTATTCATACTTATTCAGAAATTAAATTAAAGTTCACTTTATTTACGTCACCATTAATAAAAAAAAAAAAAAAAAAAAAGGGGCCATCTACAGTGATGTCTTCCAGGTTATTTAGTTACAAACAAAATATACGAAAGAGAACTACTCAACTGCCATAATGCAGCTATGATTAAAGAAGCACAGAGCATCAAGACATAATTTCTGAAGCTAATACTGTTTTTATCTTAAAATGGAAAATGCCAGGAATTGCCATAATGCCCAGTGCTTAATTTCCATTCTGTCTTTACCAGTTCTTTGAATTTTAACAGTTCATTAAGTGGAAGAATATGGAAGTCCACTGAAATGTTAACTTTTGTAGCCAACACCTTCAGGAGCTTTTCTGCAAGACTGGATATAGTACAGCTACAATATCAACCACAAAATATACTTTTTAGGTTTTATCTAACCTTCAGTATTATAGGTAACTTCCTTTTTTGTAACATTTCTCAGACAGTTAGATTCAAAATTTCAGAATACATAATGAATGTTTACATACCTGTGTAATTATAATCACAAATAACTTTGACAGAAGTAACTAAATTGAGAAAACATTTTTATTCAAACATATACCAATCAGTAATAATAGTAAATTACAAAATCTGAAACCTAAAGCACCTAATATCTTTTAATTCATTTAGGACAGTTTGTGGAGTTGCACATGTGGAAAATCTACTTTGTAATGAATAAATTAATGGTGTGAGAAATAAGGGGTGGTCTATTCATCTAACCATAAATTGATCTGTCTTATTCAGGTCATGGACCCTAGCATTATAGATCCATGGAGGCATAGCTGAATAGCTTTGTAAGCTAAATGTTTTCTACAAAAGAACATAAAAAAGATGTCAAAGTAGGGTGATCAGAGAAAAAATAAAATAAAATAAAATAAAATAAAATAAAATAAAATAAAATAAAATAAAATAAAATAAAATAAAATAAAGCCAAGGTATAATAAACAGCTGTACTTCAACAACTTATCCCAATAACAAACCTATATTTTGTTAAAAGATTTACTAGTACAGAGGTAATACATATCATATTTTACAAAAAAATATTAAATGGCAAGCAGTGATATGTGGTATATTTTGCTATATTTTACATAAGAAAATTTGAGGGTACAAGTCTTACAAGGAGCGGCTGAGGGAGCTGGGGTTGTTTAGCCTGGAGAAGAGGAGGCTCAGGGGCGACCACATCGCTCTCTATAGGTACCTTAAAGGAGGCCGTAGCAAGGTAGGGGTTGGTCTATTCTCCCACGTGCCTGGTGACAGGACTAGGGGAAATGGGCTAAAGTTGCGCCAGGGGAGGTTTAGGTTGGATGTTAGGAAGAACTTCTTTACCGAAAGGGTTGTTAGGCATTGGAATGGGCTGCCCAGGGAAGTGGTTGAGTCACCATCCCTGGAGGTCTTTAAAAGACGTTTAGATGTAGAGCTTAGGGATATGGTTTAGTGGAGGACTTGTTAGTGTTAGGTCAGAGGTTGGACTGGGTGATCTTGGAGGTCTCTTCCAACCTAGACGATTCTGTGATTCTGTGATTCTGTAATTTCTCCCATATCACAGAATATGTAGAATCTGAGGAAGAAAATTTTAGAACCCCTGTTTTCAAGGAATGTACTAAATGTTGTCTTGCTCATAAAATATTAAGTAGATCAGAAGAATCATTCTCTAAACTGCTTGTTGATATCTACAGATTACAAAACAGTCTACCTTGTTTAAATTGAGATATCCTATATAGCATGCAATAGCTTAGAGACATTAAGATGCCATCAATTTTCTTAGGCAGTGAGATTTATTTAGTCTAAGGTTCCCATTTCATTTTGGCTGCAGTTAACTGTGCAGTCAGATATTCCCCCAAAAGATACTGAAATCAAACATGTATCCTCCTTGGCATGATTTCAGTACTGTCCAAAGACCTGATTGAAGTTGGTCATCTGGTTTATAGTTCTGTAAATGTACTGAAAGCTATGTTGTTGACTTTTATTTTTTCCCAAGCATGTTTCAAAAAAAAAGTTTTTCCTGCCCAAAGTATCCTGTATCCGAGAAACTTTGGGTGAATTCTGTGTTTACTAAAGAAGCAGCTATGCACTGTGCATAATGGTCAGAGGCAACATGTTGATTCATTAGGAATCACAGTATTGCTGACTTTCAGTAATGCATTCAGTTATATTAACATCCATTAAATATTTGATAAAGTCCATACTGTAGACATTTCATTATCTAGTCACGGTTTAAAATATATTTTTTTTAGGATGCAGTAGAGATCCTTCCAATCTGGATGATGGGGTAGAGTGCACCCACAGTAAATTTGCAGAGGACGTGAAACTAGGGGGAGTGGCTGGGGGCCTTGCCACCATCCAGAGTGACCTGGACAGGCTGGAGAGATGGGCTGACAAGAATCCCATGAAGTTCTATGAGCAGAGGTGCAAAGTTCTAAACCTGGGGAGGAACAGCCTCAGGCACCAGTACATGCTAGGGGCCACCCAGCTGAAAAGCAGCTCTGCAGAAAAGGACCTATGAGACCTGGTGAACACCAGGTTGAACATGAGTCAGAGAGAGGGCAACTGTTGACATACATCAACCTAGTTTTTTGTTTATTTGTTTGTTTTCAATATACTAGTTGGAAAACACACCACCACCACCCAAAAAAAAAAAAAAGACATTTTTTTTAGTTCCGTTTTACTAGTTCCATGAACTTTGAGTACAAAATGTTTCTGAATTATAAGTAAAAAAAATTAAAAATAAAAATAAAAATAAAAAATTGATTCACTCCTTTTCATAGATAATATATGATAAAGGGATGTTGAACAAATGGTTTTAATGCCCAGAGAGGTTGTGGATGCCCCATCCCTGGAGGTGTTCAAGACCAGGTTGGTGAGGCCCTAAGCAACCTGATCTAGTGGGTGGCATCCCTGCCTATGGCATGGGGGTTGGAACTGGGTGATCTTTAAGGTCCCTTCCAACCTGAGACATTCTATGATTCTATGTTGACATTCAGTAGACTCTCCTCTCTCAATCTGCTGTTACAGCAATGTAAAGTATAGCATTAGATCATGAACTATTTTGAGAGTGGTTTTTCAAAGCAGATTGCATGTGTTTGTTAGGGCCATTGACACTGTTCTCATAATTTTCCCCAACAAATTTTTATTTTGTTTTTAGTTTTGTCATTGAAATAACTGTGTGTTCTGTGTAGTAAAGTTAAGTATTGTTGGATTTCTGTATTGAATTTTTTTTATCTTTTATCTTTGATGCACTTGCATTTCAGAGAAACATGAACTCTGTTTATCGTACGAAGTTTCTAAAGCCCTTCCCTGTGGAAGACAGGTTGTACATAAACATGAGATGCTATAGCAGAAGACAGAATAACTTTTCCTTTATTCATACTCAGCTCATGTTTCTGGGTGAAATCCTGACTCAAAATGAATTAAATGGGAATGTTGCCATTGACTTTCTTAGAGCTGGAATTTGACTCAAGTTTCTCTCCTTCTCGAGATCTCAAGAATCTCAACAGCTTCTTTTGCTTTTTCACACTAGTATTTTATTTATTGTTGAAAGAAGTCAGTATCACTGCAAACTCATTTTGAGTTTTCATTAAGGACTACACCACAAAAGCACCTCGCAATGTTGCTGCTCAGCTTTATCACATGTAACTTTCAAGTTCCTGCCCTCCGTAACTTACAGCCCTTAGCTAGCCTTTGAGTTAAAATCTTTTCTTTGATTTTATGTCAACATTGCTCCTTTGGGGAGAGACCTGGCTCTCTCTATTCTGATTAAAAATAGGTGGAAAACCATGCTCTTTTTTTTCTTTTTTAATGTTATCACTTTGAAAATTCATCATCTTAGCAACTATAGCCATATTATATTGTAGACATTTCTGAGATAGCCTGCTGTATAGTCAGTCCATGGGCAGAAAGAAATAGGTATTGCTAGAATTCATTCTTCAGTAGATGTCTAAACTAGGTCCCAAGCATTAAGGAATCTTTATCAGAGTCAATGAGGTAAAGGTGAGGAATACTGGTATACATCAAATAGTTGAACAAAGTGTTTTTCTCAGTCATGATGCATTAGAGCTTTAGCAGTCATTTGCAGATCTGTAGCTTACTTTAAAGCAAAGTTTTAAGTATGCTTGTATACGTATGAAGGGCATCACCAGAGTACCTGGGATGTATCACGTATACTAGCATAAAAATATTACATATCACTTTATCCAGTATGTAGGTATATGAGTGGTTCAGTCAGAGATAATTTCCTTTTTATATTCCCAGCTTTCAAATATTGCTATAGTTAAATATAATATGATGTAAAGTTTCATATTAAATTTTAGTTAAGCTATTTATCTCTAATTTCCTGTTGTAAGAACTTCTGGGACAGTTTAGATGAAGGCCCTAGAGAGGTGTGACCAGACAATTTACCATATCTATCTGGTAACTTGGGAAAACCTATGAGTAGTAGGTGCTGATGGACCCTTAATACTGAAAATGAAAACGAAACTACATTCTTCCTCTGACACTAGACATGTACTGGATGCCTGGCATTGGTAGTCAGATATTGGGAAGCTTAATTGACAATGAATTCTAACATGAGACCTTTTTTAGGGAACACAGGTTGAATGGTGTAAAACACAATTAATTGCAATGAACTTCCAACTCCAAAAAACATGAACCACTTCAACCTCTTCCAATTTCTTAAGGCCCATGAATTCTAACTGCATTATTAATATTTGCCCTTTTTCTGTTAGAGCAAGTGCACTCAATAATCATATGAGGTGCTAAAAATAATATCAATACCTTTGAAAAGAAGTGTGAATTAATGAACAGACTGTGATAAAATGCATGCTGAAAGAAGATGCTGGATAAAAATGTGCTTGATATCATTTCTCCCATTACGTGCTCTACCAAATTTTGCAACATCAATAACCTAAGAATACCTGAGCAAATCCCTTGCTCCAGTATGCATATCGCTGTTCTACTACATGAAGATGCCAACTTGCATTTGTTTTCAAAATATTGAAAACTAGACCCATGGCTGTTGTAAAGAAATTATTGTGAATGATTTTTTTTAATAGATGTGCACTAATGGAATTAAGTTTCTCAGGATGAATAGTTTTTAAATTCTACCCATTACCCATTTATTTTCATCCTTTTCTCACTGCTATTTTTCCTCCTAGTACTTTTGTAATGTTCAATATTTTCGCACTAAAATTTTTTCTTCCAAGAAACATTAGTCTTCCAGTTCTACATTCTGTGCTATGTTTTTTGATTTAATTTATCTGCTCACTTTCACCCTCAGGTCAGCTCAGATCACTATTGTCCACCTGACCACCTAGCCTGCCCTAACTGTGAGGTACTGCAGAAGCCTTATCCACCTTACTGGCTATGTTTACATTGCTAGATGAAACAGGAACATGGTACATTTTCCAGCTCTTACACCAAATAAATGGCATAACTGAGCCATATCCACACTACGCCTGCTTCTGGCTGTTGTATGTATCTCCCTTCAGATTTATCTCATAATTTGTACTTTCTGTATGTATTTCATGTTCAAAATGACATAAATAATTGGAGGGTTGTGTTGAAACCTATGAGCTTAGTGCTTTCATAGCAAGAAATGAAGGAAGAGGGCGAATGGCTGCAGGGACATTTCAAGGTGCAATGCCTGCAGGCACAGCACTGAGCAAAAGTGGGTAGATAGCATCACAGACAGAAAATGGTCTTGCCTCTACATTCCACTTCTCGCTCTGCCTAAGGGATGTCTGGCATAGTCCCTGCCCAAACTGTGCCTGAAGGGGGATCTGAGAAGTATGACAGTTACTTGCTTCCCAGAACTCTTTTGGCAATATATATATGGTCCCTGAATCCACATAATTTCAGAGCAAATATTCTTTTTAAGGAGAATAACCTGAGGTTCTTTCTTTTAAGGTGTTCCAGGATTTTTCCCTACATAGATAACTCAGCTGCAAGATAAAATATCTGTCCTGCAGGAGAAGAACAACTCTTGACAACATATAGGAAGGCTTTCAACAACTGTCAGCAATCCTGCTGATTTGCACCTCCTCTGAAAATAGATGGCTACGAAATGAGATCAGATTCTGCCTATACGATAAGAGTTTAACTTATTGTTCCACTCAGACAAAATGCAATCTGGCCAACATTATAACTCACACAACACCACATTCTCTTTAGATGTCCCCACTCAAAAATCATTAAAGCACTTTCAGATGAAAATTAAGAAAAAGTAGAACAATAAGCAAATAGCCATAATCTAGAAAATATCACATTACAGAGCCAATTGTATGGCAATTTCATATTTAGATCATATAAACTGTTAAACCTCTGAACTCTACATTTTTAGAATATTCCAGGGTTCATCCAACATTGTTTATGGACCAAAATTATCAAGCTATCACTTCCATACCTGAAGAAAAGTCATCTCTTCTACTAAACAAAATATTTTAATAGGCTAGTGTTCATATTGGTCTTTATGTAGCTTAATGAAAACAAATCTCAAAACTATACATTTTTTATCAAGTAAGCTGAGAAGAAAAAAAATGGTTAATGTTGAGTATTTCTGTAAATCTCTTGGAAGCATCATGGTAACTGATTTTCTTTTTTTTTTCAAGAAAGAAATTAAAGGTGGAGTACTTTTATTCAGATCTGTAAAGTACACATATCAATTTTTAAATACAGATCATAATCCTGAAATTACAGTGATATACATTGCTCCTCTACCATGCTCCTCTGTGCCTGAACTGCCATTGCAGAATCAAAGCTGAAAATGTTATGTAACCATACTAACGAAGACATCATTGAATGCTGACATTTGCACAATCCGGTCTGTGAGTTTTGTTTATTCTTTAAACAAAATCATCACCATATCACAGGTGGACAGAAATACGTACAACAATTCATGTTGCATTTAATCCCAGGACCCTCTTTTTCTTGTCTAACTTTTGCTTATCTGGCCTGTATTTTACAGTATTCTAGGGTTAATATACCTAACTAATTTAACCAAAAAGTACAAAAAGATTTAAGATGATAAAAAATATTTTTCCTACTTTCAACTTGTACAGTCTTTCTGGTTTATTAAAAGGTGAGTAGTTATTACAAGATATATGCTCATCATTTATTCATGAACATATAAATGTATATGAATCATGAAGGAAAGAAGGGAGATAGTTTCCTTTTCCACATTTTCAATATAGATAATGCTATATCAGATTTTATAAATCTAAACTGTTTCATGTTTTATTTCTGTTCAAAAGTTCATTTTTACTTGGAATTAAGTTTTTATTTATATATGATACTCATAGCAAGTTTTGTTAACTTTTAAGTTAACTTTTCATTAGTTTGCTGCATCAACACAGAGCAGATTATTTTTGAAAGGCACGGTTTCATACAGCCAAAGAATCTCCAGAGAAGAATATGCAATTTCAAAAAATAAATCCATTTCATAATAGCTGTTCTTTGAATGAAGTTTGATTATACAGGATCAAATACAAAAGCTAGAAAATGCTGTGTTTCTTTTAATACCCTTTTCAATATATATATTTTTAAACAGTACAACCAAAAAAAAGATGCAAACATTACAGCAATAAACATTTTTAAAATTATAGCAGCAAATATACTGAACTACCTTCCCTTTACCAGTTTCCTTCTGTGTGGCTGTACATTTATGTTTGCAGTATATTAAATACTGAGCTCAAGTTCTCTGTATTATGGAAGTCACAAAAAGTTTCTCAATATAGTATCGTATAATAGATAAAAGTATATGCATATGTAATGGAAATTTTTAACAGCTAGATTAGATTTCCAGTGATTTCATGTGCATATAACTACTCTGAATGCAACAGTTCATAAAATGAAACACTGCTTCAGTGGTATTTGGATTCATAAATATTCTAAACAGTTTCTTATAAAGAGTGATAAATATAAACTCTTAATGCCATTTAATATTCTGAATTGCTAATTTCAATTTCTTTTCCAGCACATACAGTAATATTTTCTTTATTATTTTTGTTTCTTTGCACAACACAATTTTGGCTAATACCAGCAAAGTAATTCAAACATGGATGAGGAAGATATGATGTGCTTTATTTCTCATAATACCTTATTGTTTACATGAATATGTAAGATGCTGAAGACAAGCACTGAAGAGTTATGCTTATTTATTTAATATTTTAAATAATTACAAAATTAGAGCACATAGTTGACAATGTATAAAGCTCGGGGATAATTATATTTGTTATGCGGGTTCCATTGGTATAGAAGTACTGCGAGAAATCACAAAGTAATATAGCTGTAAACATTCTTGATACATATAAATTAAACTGAAAAAAAAGGCAATATAAACCACTATTCAGTAAAACCTCCTTACACATTCATATCATATCACAGAGAATAAACTATATGTAACTTTAAATTTTTAGTGTTGACAGTTAATGAAAAGGATTAGTGTACCAAATTTTCTACAGTTAAGATGAATTAATTTAAAAATCAGTGATAAAAACAAATGTAATAAACTTGAAATGTAGTGGAAAATAGCTTTTTGAAACTAGAGATTTAATACATTAGCATTTTCTAAGCAATTAACAAATGACACTTCAGGGAGTTTAAAGATGTGTATGTAACACTCAAAAAACTGTGGATCTTATGTCACTGAAGACAAATAAACATTTTTTTTTAATTTCCCAAATTAAGATTTTGCATTATGCCATTCTGGGAGCTAGTGAAAATACAAAAAATTCAAAATTTCTGTGGGTGTAAAAAATAGCAAAATATTTTTTACTATGCCTGTAGACATGGTAAGAAAAAGAACAAAGACAAGTGGTTATCTCAACCCTTCGAGCCCCACATTGGGCCCAAAATGGACTGTGGTGCTCCAGTGTGGGTCTGTACCACGGGGTCCATCCCCCAGGAGAAAACTGCTCCAGCACGGGTCCCCCACAGGCGGCAGCTCCCCCCAGACCCCTGCTCCTGCGGGGGCTCCTCTCCACGGGCTGCAGCTCCGGCCCGGGGCCTGCTCCTGCGGGGGCTCTCCATGGGCCGCAGCCTCCTCCAGGCCACATCCACCTGCTCCACCGGGGGCTCCTCCACGGGCTGCAGCGTGGAGATCTGCTCCGTGTGGGACCCATGGGCTGCAGGGGGACAGCCTGCTCCACCAGGGGCCTCTCCACAGGCCGCAGGGGAACTGCTGCTGCCTGCCTGGAGCACCTCCTGCCCTCCTGCTGCACTGACCTTGGGGGCTGCAGGGCTGGTTATCACTCCTCAGTCTCCTAGCTGCTGTTGCACAGCATTTTTTTCCCCCCTTTCTTAAACCTGCTCTCCCAGAGGCAGAACCAGCGTTGCTCACTGGCTCAGCTCTGGCCAGCAGAGCCCGTCTGCTGGGAGTTTGGAGATGGTCCTTACCTAACATGGGGCAGCTCCTGGATTCTTCTCACAGAGGCCGCCCCTGCAGGCCCCCACTACCAAAACCTTGCCACGTAAACCTAATACACATATATATTAAGGCAGTGGTAATAACAAACATTTATCAGGAAACTGACACATTTTAACTTTGCAAATCTAGGAATTTGGATGTCTCTGGGAGTATTTTCTGTGTTCCAAATAGATAAGTATCTAGTCAGTGCTAGATTCTGCATTTCTCCCTCTACTTGCTCAGGTGCCCTATGTTCATCTGGAAAAGCTGTTTACACAACTACATTGAATTTTATTTTATTTTATTTTTGTTTGTTTTGTTTTGTTCTGTCTGTTTATTTTTTTCATAGTTTTCATTTTAGATAGGTCAGTTTCTCAATCTAGATCTCTGCACAGCTGCAAAAAATGCCCATGCTAGCACAGAACTGATGAAGGTGCAGCTGGGGTAGAACAGGGAATTACACGATGAAATAGACACATTAACAGCAAGTCACAGCAAGAAATTAGGAATGACAATTAAAGTTCCTAAGTTAGATACCTATAGACCCAGAGTCTCAGATTTCCTACATTCTACTGCCCAAAGTATAAATTTAATACAGGTAACTAGGATAAAAGACAATAAATAAATAATCTAAAAGTCTCAGTGTTTGTACAAACTAAGAATTCTACTTCTAAGAAGCACTCCAGAGAAATCAAAGGCATGTTTTCAGATATATCTACCAGCAGGAATAAAAATAACAGGTGTTTCTTTCCTCTTTATTTAAAACCATACCAGAGGTTGTGCTTTTTTTTTCCTTTCTTTTTCACTTCAATGAAAGAGCTCATTTTGCTGTTTCTTTCTAGAAAGAAGTAAGAAAAGAATGTAGTATTTTTTTTTTCAGTTTATTGCAATGTTGCTTGGGGAACTAGCTGGTTGTTAGCTTTCTGTGTAGACTGACTCACATTTCACTTCTCACCTGTGAAAATCTTCCATTCTGCATGAAAATCCTTTCCTATTACAAAGATACTTTTTCTTCCATTCTGGTATGCTGAGGTTCTATTAAGACATAATCAGTTAAATCATCAATTTCTTTTCCTGGTCCATGTACTAATAGCAAAAGCTATATGTATTCTAGACAACACAAAATACATTATGGTTTGGGAGTTCAATTTGCATTTCCAGTAAAACAGCTGTAGCAATGCCTAATGTAGTAGAAACTGAGACGGAGGACAGCAAAGTGCAAAAGAAACACAGAGCTCATCCCAAACATAATAGGCCCCTGTCAGTTTGTATCTGGAATATCTGGAATTAGAGAAGCTGGGACTCCTTTAAATCAAAGACAGAAAGAAAGAAAAAAACAGGCCAGTCTGAAATTTTCTGGACATCTTGTGTCTACTGCTGAGAGACATTTGGTTCAAACACTCAAATGGCACATGTCATAACACTATTATATATGTGAAAAGTAATGTGGTATGGAAGGCAAGTGGTCTCAAATTACACATAGAAAATGTTTACATTTTTTCTTGAAAGAATAAAGGTTAAGAAATTGCCCTAAACTCTAGTGCATTAAAAGAGCTATGCAGCACAGGGTTCCCACCATATGAGCATTTTCACAGGATCCCAGCTCATTCAAGATCATTCAAGCTCACAGGACAAAAATTAAGGTTCACCTTTTGTTTCCTGACTTCCAGGTGCAAATCCAAATTTAATTATTTTAATGTAATTTTATATGGCATATATTATAGAAGAAGTAACTGGATCTGAAAGGAGTATTTAATAACTACATAGCTGCAACTTGTTTGCTCCTGGGCACGCTTTGCATGTAAAAGTGAAAGAGGCTTGTTTGGTTTTTTTTGTTGGTTTTTTTTTTTAATTATAGCAGCAGAAACATCTTACCCTATTACTGAATTAAATCCACAATTAATGAACAATTTAATTGATCAGATTACCGTACAAACACTCAAAAATCTTGAAATTTGAATGAAAGTGTTTTTTTTCAAAGTTGTCTTCTATTTTTAAAAGATTTTCTAAAATCTTTTCCTGATAACTAAATTTATTCCCTGCCTCACACACACACATGCACACTCCAAATTAAAACGGACTTTCTCATGTATTCTTAATGTGGGATGAGGTTCAATATGGCTAAGTGCTGGGTCCAGCATTTTGGCCACAACAACCCCATGGAGCACCACAGGCTTGGGGGAGAGTGTCTCGAAAGCTGTGCAGAGGAGAAGGATCTGGGGATGTTGGTCGATGCTCATCTGAACATGAGCCAGCAGTGTGCCCAGGTGACCAAGAAGGCCAAAGGCATCCTGGCTTGTATCAGGAGTACTGTAGCCAGCAGGACCAGGGAGGTGATCGTACCCCTGTACTCTGCTCTGGTGAGGACGCATCTCAAGTACTGTGTTCAGTTTTGGGCTCCTCAGTACAGGAAGGACATCAAGGCCCTGGAGCATGTCCAGAGAAGGGCTACGAAGCTGGTGAAGGGCCTGGAACACAAGTCCTGTGAGGAGCGGCTGAGGGAACTGGGGTGGTTTAGTCTGGAGAAGAGGAGGCTCAGGGGAGACCTTATTGCTCTCTGCAACTGCCTGAAAGGAAGATGTGGGGAGCTGGGGGTCAGCCTCTTCGCACAGATAACTAGTGAAAGAACTAGAAGGAATGGCCTCAAGCTGTGCCAGGGGAGGTTCAGGTTGGAAATTAGGAGACATTTCTTCTCAGAAAGAGTAGTTAGGCATTGGAATGGGTTGCACAGGGAAGTGGTGGAGTCACTGTCCCTGCGGGTGTTCGAGGAAAGATTGGACGTGATGCTAAGTGACATGGTACTACTCTAAGCGACTGTAGCTATGGATAAGTCCATGCCACAGCAGGTATGTATACATCTGAAGTAGGTGTGGCCCATTAATAAGTCCACACCAGAACAGGTAAACCTCAAAGTGTCTGTGGCCATGGATAAGACAACGACACAGTATGCAGACCTCTGAGGGGACTGTGGCTCATGGATAAGCCCATGCCAGAGCAGGCACACCTCTAAGGGACTGTGGCCAATGGACAAGCCTAGGCTGAAGCAGGAACAAGGAGAGGAGTTCACTGCAATGTTAAACCCTATGGCCTGGTCCAGAAGGACAAGAGGTGGAGATTGTAATGGATATGCCTCTGAACTGTTGTAACCCATGACTTGAGTTGCATGTTATAGGAAGCAGTATAGTATGGACCCCTTGCCACTTGCCAGGGTAGGGGAGGAATTCGTTGTAATTTTAAACCCTGGTCTGAAGCTCTCTGAGTAGATCAGTTTTCTACCTATATAAATTGGCAGCATACCACTAGGAAATTCCTGCTGTTGAAAGGTGCTGGTTAGGGCCTCAACAGGTTTTAAGAGTTTAAGGTTTTAAGTAATTCTGATCTGGATAGGGTGACAAAAAGAATCTTCTGATAATCAGCATATGAGCTACTTCAAGTTGTGGGAAGTCTTCAAAGACATCTTTAAGGAATAAATGAGGGAAACAAAAATTCTATATTTTTTTCTCTGTCTTGGAAATATCTGAGATATTTCTTTTTCCTTCAGTGTTGCACACAGTGGAAAAAGTAAGCCTTAATCAGAGAAATAAATTTTTGGCAAAGTTTAAAAAGTAAGAAAAACTATTTATAAAAGAAATTGCTACGTAACTTTGATCGCCTTCAATTTGCCAAAGTGAAGATTAGGGAGGATTTACAAATAATTGAGGCTTATAAACACTCTTCCTTGTCTACCCCCAACATGTTCTGAATTAGGAGTATGAATGAGAAGCAATAATTTGTTTTGAAAGTGAAAAACAACAATCAAAACTTGTTTGTATGGTACATGTTACTAATTTTGAGTAACACCTTCCTCTGCAAATCCTTAAAAAGATTTCAAGGGGATTATCATGGATTAGATGACTGTTCAGAGTAAGACTGGCAGAACTAGGTCCTAGGAGATTTCCTGTGCTTTGCTCTGTTTCCTGAAGAGGAATAGGAATTACACTATTAAAACTAGATTTATCATTTAATATATAGTTTAAGAAACATTCCCGCAGTTGAATGGGAACAGACAAGAGGACTTAAAGACTTAAGAGTACACATATTTTTCTCATGTGTAATTCATATGATACTTTTAACTTGATCTTTGTCAAACATAATGCTGTTAATTTTATTTTTAAATCCAATGAATTATAATTCTTTCCATTACTGGAATATATTAAAATTATTGGCTCAAACCTTGAACCCATTTACAGAAGGGTTTTCTCTCCTTTTCTTTTTCTTTGTGGGGAGGGAAAAGGAAGGGGATGCAACCATGGACCGTGTGATGGGAGAAAGTAGGAACAGGAAAATTATATTGTGATTTATCTTGGGAAAAAGGAAATATAACACCTCACTGTACACTGAAAATGAGATATTTGAGACACTGAACAAAGTGAATTTCACTAATACATCACATCAATAAAGAAATACTAAATGAAATAATTTGATATGTCATCTACTGTGAATATTTTCAGTGTTCAGTAACTTTCATTTCCTTTTATCTTACATGCTTTTCAGTATTCATAGTCTCTTATTGAAATATTACAGTATTCAAAAGTTATTTGAAATACTTTCTGTAAGATTTTTTAGAATAAGTAAAGCATTGCAAGTCTGCATCAAGAGCACTGTAAGGACCTTTGAAACTATAAATACTCTACCAAATTGTCTGTAGTCCTGATATCACTCATATTTTTTCATGATTATGGTTAAAAGACAGAACAAAATGCCACCTTGTGATCTGACATATCCTTGCAGAGGAAGTCTATAAAACTAGGTGTCCTACAAAAATCCCTTACTCTTCTGTTTTGTCTTCTCTTAATTTTCCTTCATGTTCCTTTTTTAAAAATTAATATTATTATTTTCCTTTGTTTTCATGGAATCATAGAATGGGTTGGGTTGGAAGGGACCTTAAAGATCACCTAGTTCCAACCCCCCTGCCATGGGCAGGGACATCTCCTACTAGACCAGGTTGCCTAAAACCCCATCCAACCTGACCTTGAACACTTCCAGAAATGCGGCATCCACAGATTCTCTGGGCAACATGTTGCAGTGCCTCACCACCCTCTTAGGTAAGAACTTCTTCCTTATATATATTCTAAACCTCCCCTGTTTTGGTTTAAAACCATTACCCCTTGTCTTACGCTATGCTCCCTGATAAAGAGTCCCTCTCCAGCTTTCTTGTAGGCCTCCTTTAGGTACTGAAAGACTGCTGTTAGGTCTCCCCTGAGCCTTCCTGTTTCCAGACATTTGGGAGTTTTGTTGTCATTTGGGGGACTCTATTTTTTCTTTTTTGTTGTTGTTGTTTTTTTTTTTCTCCCCCCCCCCTTTACATCTGACATAATCTATAAAAACACGCATATTATATAACAACATGCTTAAACCACAGTTAAATGTGAGCTAGTGTTGAAGGGAAGCATTTCTGGAACTGCTATGAAATGAAGGGCATTGCTTACTGAACTCAGTGGTGTGTCTGAAGAAGTGGAATCTGTGCCTGTAAGGAGCAAGAAGAACTGTATGCTTCATGACAGATGCTTCTTAAATAAATAATATGACAATGAAGAAGCACACAGATGCCTAAGAAGGAAAATCTAACCTCAAATCAGTTTTGCTTTTACTTTGATTTTCTTGATTCACCTTGATCCAGCTCTGTTTCCCAAACAATCACAGTAATTATATTTAACTGAAGGAGATTTGTGTAACGTACATATAAAATATGATGTATTAAAAAAAAAAGTTCCAAAAAAAAAACAACACCACCCATCACCACCAAAACAAACAAACAACAAAAAAAAGCCACAAGAGTTAGCACATTATCCAGATAGCAATACAGGTAAAATATTGCCCATAATCACAAGAGTATGCCACCTGGTATGTGTTCAGAATCACTCTTACTGCATGCAAATCAGTTGTTACCATATGAATGCACTCTTGAGTATGCAATTTCCTCATCTGCATGAACAAAATTGGGTCTCAAACATATAAAGGTGTGTTTTTTTTTCAAAATGCAAATTGGATTTGCACACCTGCTTGAATCTTTGACTTTCTTTACAGACTTATTCCTTTCTTTTTATAATCTCAGCATTATTGATTTTATGCCTACTGCTCTTTATTTATATTCTTTTTCTAGGTCTCTGTATCTGGTTTTCATTTTTCTGTGCTTGTTTCTTTTGCTTGTTTATTTTTGCAGTTCATTTCTAAGAGCGCTCTGCCATCCCCAGTAGCTTCTGCTGATTGTGCTTCCTACTTTCCATTAAGTATTGTTTGAGGCAAGTGGGATATCAGGGGGCCGTGATATGTTACAGAGGTACTGCAGACGCACTCTTCCACACTCAACCTGTCCTTGACAAATAGCCAAATTAGCCACATCCCAGGGGAGATCTTTCTCCAGGCTGCCCTGCTCCTACCTACACCTGCATCTCTCAGGTATATGATTCTCTCACCCTTTCCCAGGGTCTGCTCCCTCACAAAAGACTCTTGTTCTCCAAAGTCTGTCCTCTTTCTCCAACTAATAGATATTACTGATGTTCTTCATTTCAGTTTTCCAGTTCAGAGCTGCTCAAATAGGGTAGCTACAGAGGCAGGATCTTGCTTCAAGCTGTTCTACTCAAGGAAATAAGGAGTAAGGATAGGCTGGATCAATGGCCTGGTGGAAGGATCTATGAAACCCACACAGGGCTGAGAAACTGTGATCAACGAATGTCACCAGTTCTCCCATGTGTTCAGCTGCTTATGCAGAAGGTGTATGTCTTATTTTTGACAGCGTGTATTGGGCTTACATGGCAAGGGTTTGGTATCAGGGGGGCTTCAGGGGTGACCTCTATTAGCAGATCAAAGAAGTTGTCCCATGTCAGATCAGAGCCAGCTCCAGCCGGCTCCAAAAGTGACCTGCCGCTAGCCAGAGTCGAGCCAATAAGTGATGTTGCTTGCACCTCTGTGAGAGCAGATTTTAAAAAGGGGGGGAAAAAACTGCTGCGCAACAGCAGCTGGGAGAGTGAGGACCGAGAAAATGTAAAAGAAACAGCCTTGCAGACACCAAGGTCAGTGCAGCAGGAGGGCAGGAGGTGCTCCAGGCACGGAGCAGAAGTTCCCCTGCGGCCTGTGGAGAGGCCCCTGGTGGAGCAGGCTGTCCCCCTGCAGCCCATGGGTCCCACACGGAGCAGATCTCCACGCTGCAGCCCGTGGAGGAGCCCCCGGTGGAGCAGGTGGATGTGGCCTGGAGGAGGCTGCGGCCCATGGAGAGCCCCCGCAGGAGCAGGCCCCGGGCCGGAGCTGCAGCCCGTGGAGAGGAGCCCACGCAGGAGCAGGGGTCTGGGGGGAGCCTCCGCCCGTGGGGGACCTGTGCTGGAGCAGTTGGCTCCTGGGGAATGGACCCCGTGGTACAGAGCCATGTGGGAGCAGTTCTTGAATAGCTGCTGCCCATGGGCAGCCCCCGCAGGATCAGTTTGGGAAGGACGGCATCCCGTGGGGGGGACCCCACGGGGAGCAGGGGCAGAGAGTGACTGTGAAAGAGCAGCGGAGGTGAAGTGCTGTAGACCGACTGCAACCCCCATCCCCGTTCCTGTGTGCCGCCTGGGGTGAGGATGTAGAAGAGGGTGTATGAAAGGGAAGGTGTTTTTAGTTTATTTTTAGTTTCTCACTGTGATAGTCTGCTAGTGATAGGCATTAGATTATATGAATCTTCCTATGCTGAGTCTGTTTAGCCCATGATGATAACTGGTGGGTGATCTCCCTGTTCTTATCAAACCTTGAGCCCTTTTCATCATTTTCTTCCCCTTTCCCTTTGATGAGGAGGAGTGAGAGAATGGTTGTGGTGGAGCTCAGCTGCCCAGCTGGGTATAAACAGCACAACAGTAGATGTGAGATTGAATATATGTGCGTACGATGGTAAAATCCTCTTTCCCATCATCAGACCCAGAGAGTATTATATAGAAAGATCAGGTTGAGAGAGTAAGTCATTGCACAGATGAAATAGAATTCAATTTCTCTTATTTTTGTATATTCCTATATAGCTTTATGCATACAGAAATTTTGTTATATATCCATATCACTGAGAAGAGCCTTCAAATACATGAAATGACTCAATTATATCCAAAACTAGACAGTGACAGTAAGATGTTTATCTAAAATAACGGAAATCCAGAGGAAAAAAAAATATATTAACAGCCATATTGAGTATGATAACTTATTTTTAGAATTAAATAATTACTTGAGCCTGAATAAGCTGAAAGGACTTATGAAAGTCATATAGATATGAAACAATTCACATTATTTGTCAAGAACCTTCATTACATTTCAATGTTGTAATCAGACAAAATAGTCCTATTAAACTTACTCAATCTTTTTTTTTTTTAAAGATTTAGCATTACAATTACATTAGAAGAAAAATGGAAATGAAAATGTGAATTAAATTATTTTAAATTATAAAGCAAAAACAATGAAGAAACATAACTTTAAGTATAAAAGTATTTTGTGCTTAGCTGTGAGAAACGGTTGTCAATGGAAAAAACTTATATTGTCATTTATATGTTTTTTCTGATTACATTATAGAAATATTATAGAAATGTGATGTGACATACAGTACTCCAATTTTTTATTTAATTTTTTTTTTTTTTTTGGTATAAGACTGTATGATGTCTATGTTTCAGTCTTAAACCTTAGTTAAACTTTTTGTTTATATTTGCGTACATTTTGCCTGGAGTATAGTATAATTAGCTACAGATACTAGGAAAGGAAAAGGAAATATGTAATAGCAGACAGAAATATATGGCAAACTGAAGTCAGTGACAGATATTTTTACTTCAAAGTTTTATATTAAGAGACTGCTTGTCATTTGGAATAATGCTGATCTTTCCTTTTACAACAAGGTTACCCATGTAGTTGACCAAGGGAAACCAGTTGATGTAGCCTTTTTGAATTTTAGCAAAGGTTTCAATACTGTCTCTCACGGTATCCTTCAGGACAAAATGTCCACCATACAGCTAAATGATGAACCAGAGGAAACTGGTTCATAACAAATATTTAAGAGGCTGAGTTTGCAAACTGACTTATAAACACAAATAATAGATATGTAACATAAAAATGCATTTTTAGGAAAGTCTTGGGAGACTATTAGGAGATTAGGAGATTATTGGGAGATTAGACTTCCTCATGTACAATGACTATTTTTTCTTCTGTCTTTTCTCAAAGGAGTTGATGTAGGTGAAAACTATCTGGTTTTAATGCATTGTTTACTGGTTCTGTGAAGACTGTACAGTTAATAATATCCTATGCTTTTTGTCAAAAACAATTCTTGTTTTACAAAAATAATGGCTCTAATATGCAGTGCATTACATAACTGTGTACATGACCTTTCAATCTTTCTTTTTTAAAAACAACAACTGCATTTGTATTTATTTTGCTAAATTATGATTGTGGGCGTGCTTGCTAAGTTCTTTATATTAGCACATAAAAAGTCCATTGAGAACTCGTTGTTTATGTAACTTTTTGTAGCAACACTGAAAACCTAAATCTCTAGTACATTCATGAGAAAATTCTAAGAACATACGTAAACAGATGTAAAATTATGAATGTCTTGAGACGGTTTCATGTAATGTAATAATTCATGCATGCCATTTTCTACATACTTTAGTGTAATTTTTCATAACCGATTTAACAGTTTTAAGTTGAATTCATTCTGTCTGTTCCAGTAAGTACAACTATTACAAGAACCTAATAAATCAAATCCAATCTGTTCCATTTCTTCTCCTGGACAATACCAGTCCATGCTAAGCACTCAAAGTGCTCATATAATTTATTGAAAAAGGGATTTCAACATAAAAAGGGTTTTCAGAATAAACAGGAAACACAGTCTTTTTTCTTTGCAAGAATAAACTAGGCATTAATATTACAAATGTAGAAGGATATTTTCAACCTCTGAGGGGTTCCTACACTCTTGACCTGTCAATTATGTGCAGACTATCTACAACAGTTCCTTAAAGAAAACAGCTCTCTCATACTTAAGTTAGCATGCCCAATGGAGACAGTATAACAAACATCCCTTCTGTGAATAACGTGAATTAATTGAACTATGAAGGAATAGTATTTTTAAATGTGTTTATTTTTCCATAGGATTTAATTTACTTTTATGTATTTTTTTAACTTAATTTTTGTTGAATGCAAAACTTAGTCCGTAATGAAATTCTTTTTCTATATTTACATGGACACAATGAACTTCTAGCATCTAGGAAAAAAAATCGTATTAACATGAATTTGGCAAAGTAACACTGTACTTTTTATTCTTTCTGTTTATATCTTTCCTTCTAAATCTCAGAGAATAATTGGATTTTATGGGAGACAAATAATATTTGTAGTTGTCATTTACGCTCTAGTTAGATTTCTTTAGCTCTTTGTAAACAGCAATTGGACTCTGTGTAAGAATAATAGGGTGTTTTTGTGGATAGAAACTTTAATATTACTGTATTTGCAATGGCTTGCTATGGTGTCTTTTTATGGATGGACATAACTTACACTTTTATAAGTGTCCTATAGTAGATTATTACTAGAAGTATTAGTGCTCTAAACAAAGTTAAGAACGTATATGGAGCCCAAGACTCTGTCTTGTCATCTACTTAGTGCAGTGTCTTGTCTTCTATATTCTTACATTAGCATTTGCTCTGTTCTGTTGCCTCTGATTTTGGATGGAGCAAGCTACCCTTCGCAACAATTTTGTAAACAACTTTGATCTCTCCACCCCTTGCTTATGTACTCTTGCTGCACTCCAGCAGCATTGGTCTCTGTTTCCATTCTTAACCATCTCATAGACAAGCGCACCCACTGGCAAGAGCTCTCACTACTGTCTTGTCATGCATCTTCACTGCTACTTCGAGTGCCTTTCTCATTCTTCAGTCAAGAAAGGAATAATTAAAGTTATAGTAGCTTTGCCCTTCTGGACATTATCTGAGGCAGGATACATATTTATTGTTTGCTATAATAGATTTTAGTTGCTCTCTTTAGGGATACTGAAGCAATGAACAATTAAATGGTCTCTTTCTACTGAGATAGTACGATCTACCTATTAATAACAATAATACTAATAAGGTTAAGTAGCAACAAGATTTCTTTCAGCTCCAAATTCATTTGTTATAAGCAGAAAAGATAGTCTAGAGTGAATTATCAGTTCTGGATTTCTAAATTGTATGGAGACCTACAGCTTCTGTGGGAAAAAGAAGGCATTACTTTGCTGTAGTAGATCTACTAAGATGGTAAATTTAGCAGTATGCTTTCTTTTGTTGTTAGTAAATAATTAACTCTTTCGGGCTCCAAGTGAGTATGTGCCCTGTAAACAGTATGTTTGCTTACTCCAAAGCTCAGTGCTTTGCAAAACTTCATCTCTCCTATTAAATACAAGTTGAATCATTAGATTTTTTTTAATGTCATTTTTCTTTGTTTCTTTTGGTGGAATTGGTTGTGAACTTATTCACATACTATCAAGTGCAGATACAGAGAATGCTCTCCAAAGACACTGAACTTTGCCAACAGACAACACAAATTGTGAAAATTAAATTACCTTCTCCTTTCTCAGCCTTGTAAGTCTAATGTTATTAGTAGCAAAGGAAATGACATCCACTTTAAAAATGACATTCATCTTGCCAATGTCCTTTAAACTTTGAATTTTATATATATATATATATATATATATATTTTCTTGTCTGTTGCTACAAGAAAGGAAATCTTGTGGCCTTTGTTACCGATGACTTTTGAACATTTAGTTTAATGAAATATTTTGAATGGAAGCATATAAAGTAGCCTTAAATTAAGAATTACTTTAAGCAATGTCCCTTTTTCAACATTTGTGAGGTGCTTAAAATAATCTTGGCTTTTATACAATGACTAAGAGGACAAAAATTATAATCGTGACACCCCCTTTTTTTTTTCGGGGGGGGGGATTGAAATGTAAAACCATTTGAGGTTAAAGCATTACATCTTTATTCCTGCCTTTACCTAGTGTTATTTATCTTATTTCATGGATACCTGAATATCCTTGTCTAAATTGGAGAGAAAAGGATTTGAAGGGTGGACTATGTGGTGGATAAAGAATTGGCTAGATGGCCGCACCCAGAGAATTGTAGTCGAGGGATCTATGTCCAGGTGGAGGCCAGTGATGAATAGTGTCCTTCAGGGGTCCGCCTTGGGACTAGTGCTGTTTAATATCTTTACCAGTGATATAGACAGTGGAATCTAGTGTACCAACAGCAAGTTTGCAGATGACACCAAGCTGAGTGGTGCAGTTAATAAAATAGAAGGAAGGGATGCCATCCAAAGGGACATGGGCAAGCTTGAGAATTGGGCCCACGTGAACCTGATGAGTTTCAACAAAGACAAGTGCAAAGTGCTGCATCTGGGTCGGGGCAATCCCAGACATGAGCACAGACTGGGAGAATAACAAACTGAGAGCAGCCCTGTGGAGAAGGACTTGGGTGTTCTGGTGGATGAAAAACTCAACATGAGCCAGCAGTGCGCGCTTGAAACCCAGAAGACCAACTGCATCCTGGGCTGCATCAACAGAGGAGTGGCCAGCAGGGTGAGGGACAGGATTGTCCCCCCCTCTACTCTGCTCTTCTGAGACCCACCTGGAGTAATGTGTTCAGCTGTGGAGCCCTCAGTTTAAGGAGATGGAACTATTAGAGTGAGTCCAGAGGAGGGCCATGAAGATGATCAGAGGGCTGGAGTACCTCTCCTATGAAGACAGGTTGAGAGAGTTGTGGTTGTTCATCCTGAAGAAGAGAAGGCTCCAGGGAAGTGTTATAGCAGCCTTCCAGTCCTTAAAGGGGGACTATAAAAAGATGGAGAACAACTTTTTACTCAGGCAGATAATGATAGGACAAGGTTTTAAACTAAAGGAGGGAAGATTTAGATGAGATGTTACAAGAAAATTCTTTACTCAGAGGATGGTAAGGCACTGGAAGAGGTTACCCAAAGAAATTGTGGGTGCTCCATACTTGGAAGTGTTCAAGGCCAGGTTGGATGAGGCTTTGAGCAACCTGGTCTAGTGGGAGGTGTCCCTGCCCATGGCAAGAAGGTAGGAATTAGATGATCTTTAAGGTCCCTTCCAACCCATTCTATGATTGTGTGATTCTGCGATTTTGTGATTCTGTGACTCTGTGATTCTGTGATTCTGTAATTCTATGATTAGCAGGCTAAAAATCACTGCAGAATACTTGCTGACATAGTAGTGAACACATGCAGAGGACTGGACAACTTGAAATACTTCTGAAAAAAAATTAAGTTAGTCAGTCTGTCACAGTGAACCTATTTTCATTAAGAAACAGATCAAAACACAGAAAAAGGCACACTGAAGCTTGACATATTTCTTAATTTTAAAATAATAAAATAAGTTTTAGACTGCCATACTTACTTTAACTCCTTTCTTGTCAGAACTCAAAACTGAACAAACACATTTTTCTTCATATTTTGAATTAGTGTTTTCATGATTGAACTTTGGTGTGCTGAGCTTCATTCTGGAGCACTTTTACTACAGAGTTGTGAACCCGTGTAACCAAAGATTACAGAGAAATTGCTGGCACATCATTAACTACAACAGTGTGAACAATTTCATTATAATATTATCCATGATGAACATCCTATAGAGGAATTCCTAAGACATTTGTAAAGATAACAGACAAAGGGCTGGGCCAAGGCTATGAAATTTTTGCTGTTGCAAACAGTAATAACACCTTTGCTTAAGTGATGACCTTCATTATATTGTTTTCTGATAATTACTTTTCCTAATCATTAACCTCCTTCTATGTTTTTACCATAAGTAAATTGTTATCCTGTATAAATATATCCCTCTAAGTCTGCTTGCTTGGTCAGAATACCATAACGTGTGTCTGTAGTTCTTGCCTCTATAGGGGTGCAAGAAAAAGCTTTTTCTAGCTATTAAATTGCATGACATAAGGCATGTTTTAATATTTTAGCATGAGACGTATTTATATCATTCTGGATTGTATTGTATAAAAATTTGGACAAGAGTGAAACTAGAAGGAAGCAGTGATTTGTATTCACAGTATCTATATGTAAAAGGCTATCTCATGCTATCACCGCCCACGCTAAGTACTTCAGAATTATATGAATTACTTTATTAAGTTACAGAGTTAATAATCTGGATTTTAGAACATGGTGCGTGCTAATTATACATTACCAGATGTTTCCAACCCTAGTTTTGTCCTAACTACTCCGTCTTCTTTTCTCTCCCACGTATTTTGCTGGTTTTCTTTCTCTTCCTGTTTCTGGAAGGCACATGATTATATGAATCAATTTGTACTGATTCAAATTAGGTGCTCTAGAGGTAAATGAAGCAAAAATTAGAAAAAAAATGAAAAATGAGAACAGTGCCAGAATTGTTCTGGAGGGATCTGTGTGATTGGTAAGGTGTCTGAGTAGGAGAAGGAAAGGAAGATGAGGAGAAATTAGCCATAAAGATAAAAATCTGTCTGATGCCAGGTTGGAGATTTTGGATATCTTATTAAGTTTTGGAACTAAAACCAGAACTGTTTTCCTTTATTATTTTTTTTCCATATCTCTATTCCTGAAAGTACTTGATCTGCAAAACCTCATTGCTGGTAGATGATCTGAGCTTGTTGTGATATATGTGATCAAGATACTTCAATACTACCTCTGCCTACGTATTTGAAAGTACAATCCGTGAGTGACCTCAGGCAAACATACATAGAAAAAGGTACATATAAGATGCAGAAAACAAAGGTCTATTCTGCAATCTATTGCTAGTTTTTTTTTTTCTCTCTTTTGAAATGAAGTTAAACAAGCTGTACATAAAATACCTTTGCATAGGTTAATGAACTGCAAACAAGTTGTACTTTATCATATTGCTATTCCAGTAACAAAATTAAATACTCCATGCCTATTAGAAGTACAGTCATTCATAAAGATCAACATAAAATTTGGGGTTTTGGTTATAACTGAAAATTTCTATTAAGTTTGCTGCAAGGTCAAGTTTATTTAACAATCTCAGAAGCTTCTTGCATTAAAAATGGATTTAAAAAGCCATAGTCTGACTTGAAATTCATGTAGTCAAATTTTAATGCAATGCTAAACCCCAAATTTAAATTTTGAATATCGCTGTGGTGGTTTTACTCACTTGGGCAGCTGAGCTCCATCACAACCGCTCTCTCACTCCCCTGTCTCAAAGGGGAAGGGGGAGAAAATATGATGGAAAGGGCTCAAGGGTTCAGATAAGGACAGGGAGATCACTCAGCAATTGCTGTCATGAGCAAAACAGACTCAGCATAGGGAGATTAATAAAATTTATTGCCTATTACTAACTGTAGTAGGTTTACGTAGCAAGGTTTTGGTACCGGGGGCCATAGGGGTGGCTTCTGTGAGAAGGATCTAGAAGCTGACCCATGTTAGGTAAGGGCCCCGCTGCTGACCAGAGCCAAGCCAGTAAGTGATGGTGTTTGCGCCTCTGTGAGAGCATATTGATGACAGGGGAAAAAAAATGCTGCACCACACAGCAGCTGGGAGAGTGCGAGGAGTGAGGAACAGCCTTGCAGGCGCCAAGGTCAGTGAAGAAGGAGGGGGAGAGGTGCTCCAGGTGCCATAGCAGAAGTCCCCTGCGGCCTGTGGTGAGGACCATGGTGAAGCAGGCTGTCCCCCTGCAGCCCATGGAGTACCACGGTGGAGCAGGGTTCCACGCTGCAGCCTGTGGAGGAGACCACGGTGGAGCAGGTGGACCTGCACCAATGGAGACTGCAGGCTGTGGAAGACCCCTGCCAGAGCAGATTCCGGGCCGGACCTGTAGCCCGTGGAGAGGAGACCATACAGGAGCAGGTGACCTGGCAGGAGCTGCTGCCCATGGGGGATCCAGGTTGGAGCAGTTCGCTCCTGAGGGACGGACCCCATAGCATGGATCCATATCTGGAGCAGTTCTTGAAGAGCTGCTGCCTGTGGGCAGCCCATGCCGGATCAGTTCAGCAAGGACTGCAACCCGTGGGAGGGACCCCACAGCACAGGGGACGAGAGTGGCTGAGAAGAAGCGGCGGCGAAGAAGCGCTATATACTGACCATAACCTCCATTCCCCCGTTCCCCTGCGCCGCTCGGGAGGAGGAGGTGGAAGAGGGTGGATGTGGGGGAAGGTGGTTTTGGTTTCTTTCCTTTGTTTCTCGCTTCTCTAACTTGTTAGTAATAGGCAATAAATCTTACTATCTCCTTATGCTGTCTGTTTTGCCCATCGCGATAATTACTGTGCGATCTCCTTGTCCTTATCTCAACCCTTGAGCCCTTTTCATCGTATTTTCTCCCTGTTCCTCTTTGAGGAGGGGGAGTGAGAGCGGTTGTGGTGGAGCTCGGTTGCCCACCCGAGTAAAACCTCCACACTAACAAGCTAGCAAGTGAGAATATAAAACTAAAAACACCTTCCCCCCATTCACCCCCTTCTATGTCCTCCCGCCGCATGGCGCAAGGGAATCGGGGAATGAGGGCTGTGGTCAGTCCCTAACACGTCACCTCCTTCACAGTCACTCTCTGCTCCTGCTCCATGTGGGGTCCCCCCCACGGGATGCCGTCCTTCCCAAACTGATCCTGCGGGGGCTGCCCACAGGCAGCAGCTCTTCAAGAACAGCTACTCCCACATGGCTCCGTACCACGGGGTCCATCCCCCAGGAGCAAACTGCTCCAGCACGGGTCCCCCACGGGCGGCAGCTCCCCCCAGACCCCTGCTCCTGCGTGGGCTCCTCTCCACGGGCTGCAGCTCCGGCCCGGGGCCTGCTCCTGCGGGGGCTCTCCACGGGCCGCAGCCTCCTCCAGGCCACATCCACCTGCTCCACCGGGGGCTCCTCCACGGGCTGCAGCGTGGAGATCTGCTCCGTGTGGGACCCATGGGCTGCAGGGGGACAGCCTGCTCCACCAGGGGCCTCTCCACAGGCCACAGGGGAACTCCAGTGCCTGTGGTACCTCCTGCCCACCTTTTTCGCTGACTTTGGTGTCTGCAGGGCTGTATCTCACTCTGTGGTCTCCCAGCTGCTGTTGTGCAGCAGGTTTTTTCCCTTTCTTAAATCTGCTGTCACAGAAGCACAAACATCACCCACTGGCTCAGCTCTGTCCAGAAGCGGGTCCCTTTGGAGCCCACTGAAACTGGCCCTTATCTAACATGGGGCTTATGGATTCTTCTCACAGAAGCCATGCCTGCAGCCTCTTGCCACCGAAGCCTTGCCATGTAAACCCGACAGAGCTGTAAATTCTAGAAATGAATTCAAAGTTCTGGTGTAGGGTAAAATTTCTCTTTAAACTCATTTGATCACTTTTTCCATGTTACATTTTCCGAAGGCTGTTGCAAAAACATTGTTTTTATTTATTTATTTATTTTTAACTAATTAGCGTTATTAGAAGGTAGAAAAATGCCATATCGTTACTTTCAAAGAATTACGGAAATGTAATCCTGCTACTGAAAATCACTATGTGTTTCTTTTAGAATGTTGTAAATCATTTTAACAGACCAAGTAAATTTGAAATATAGGACATTTTTTATCAGTGATTCAATTCCTTCTGATTAAATCTTCTGATTAATCGGTAAAGGTATACTTCCTGCTTAGGATTCTCTAACTAGACATGCTTTAGCAAAATAAAATGGCAGACTGCCAAAAGCACACCAGTTGGCATGAATGCAAGAGATAAACCACAGTTAAAACAAACAGGAATTTAGATTCAGGAGTAGTCTTCCAAATCGATTTAAGAATAAGGACTGTTTTGCTAAGAATAAGCTCAAACATAGAAAGGGGAGTCTACAGAAAAAGAGTAAGTCAGGAAAAATGAAAGCAATTTATTAAGGATAAGGCAGAGCAAGACAATAAAAAATATATGTGAGTTTGAAGGTTTAGATGATTCACAGAAGTTTAAAGTAGAAAATAAAATTCAATACTGTGGGAGTACAAGATCAACACTGTTTTGTTGGACTTGAGAGAAAATGAGGGGTTAGTAGAGAAGGAAGTTAGTTTATAACATTTTTAGCTTGAAAGTGTTTATACATGAATACACATCAGTATCTGAATGACTAATGTGATTATATTCATAAATATTCATGGATACTCAAAGTGGAAATGAGATGGTGAGATCCATAGAAGTGATTTAGCAGCAGCAATAGCCTTTGTTCTTTCTAGAACATCATCCACAATACTGAAGAACATTGCCTGACTTTCGCCAGAGCCATATTACACATCCTGTAATAAAAAAAAAAAAAAAAAAGTCTCCAAAAATAGAAGAATAAGCAAATAAAGTCTAAGAGATCTGATAATACTGGTTGATTAATTTCTGGAGATGTGCTGTTATGGTGGAAAGGAAAGAAAAGTTATTGCATTCTAGAAAAAGCAAAGATTCCTCTTGAAAAGACAGAATTTCTAGTCTTTGGAGTCCTTGGTAGCTGATCCACCTGATTTTTTTCTTGACTTTCAAAAGGTGATGTGCTGCAGGAAAGTTTCTGAGAGAATAGTCGAGATACAAACCAAGTTGTCGTGTCTTGTAATTGGGAAAGTCTTAGGGTGTACACTGACATATAACTACTGAGACTTAACTGAGAAGTGATAATGTATCAGGCTCCTAAAACTCAATTATGTGGCTTACAATTAAAAAAGAAAAAAAAATGAGGAACAAAAAAAAAAAAAAAAGGAAGAAAATATGTAGAGTGATTAGAATAAAAAATTCCACTGCTTTCTTAACTAAAACTCTTCTGTTTCTGCATTTTCCTTTATAAACATTTTATTCAAATTATTCACTCTGGAACGATCGGTTCTTAATTTTATAAGCAATGAATGTTAAGCTAACACTTATACAAGCAAAGATTTTAAAATCTCTTTGGATCTGCTCAGAAAAGATAAAAATACATGCAAAGTATATTATTCAAAACTCTATTTAAATATGTATGTTAGACAAGCGCACACCACACTGAATTTGAGGGGATTGGTTGGGTTTGGCTTTGAGTAGGAAACTCCCAGGCAGAAACTGAAAAAAAATAAAAATAAAATAAAAAAAAATGTGTGGCATTAGCATTTCCTCATATCTGTTTTTATCCATTCTTATTTCTAATGATCTCATCAGAATGCCATTTTTTTTTTCCCTAATCATCCTTCTGCCCTGGCAGAATTTGAAACCATATGGGTGCCTTCTGTTGGAAGCAAAAGTATATACATGTTTTTTTTAGGATTCCATGAAGAGGTAATGGATAGCATGCCTTAGTATACTTTAAACATTTTTTATCTTAAAAGCCACATACCTGCATGGATATGATTTTATCTCCAACTGAGAGAACTGGGCTAATCACATACTTCCATTTAGAAGTTCTCTTTAATGACAGCCCAGGTTCTGAAGCAAAATTACAAACCAAGCCTTCATTCTTACTAATCTTTTTGCTTTCAAATTATCTATAAAATATTGTAGCTAACTGTGGAGGAGAAGAAAATTGAACTCAAAGTAAATAAATAAATTTTTATACAGGTAAACTTTTTTATTTTATTTTATTCTATAGTGGTCAAGGGAGAAAGATGTTTGAGGGAATTACAGAGTTCTGGTCTGATGTCTGAAGGATTACTGAAGTCCTTACCCAAGCCAGAAGGACCATCAGAAGCAAAGCCTCTCGCACTTCAGATAAAAGATGCAATTCTTTGACCTTGATTTGTAGCAAATAAAAAACTCCAGTACACACGTACTTCCCACTCCATGAGGAAGAGGAAAAAAAATAATATATATATATATGATGCAACGGATCATTAGGCATGTTACTTAAGTTAAGTAGTGATTGTGTGTTGATAACCATGATACAGAAACCTTGTAGAAGATAAATAGCAAATTCTCCTTCAATAATCAGCTATTGGAACAGAATTATCTTTGATCTACTTTTGGAATCAGTTGACTCTCACTGTGCACTCCTACGTAGTCAACACTAATCCCTATAGGTGGGTGTTTGTTTGTTTGTTTGTTTGTTTGTTTTTCCCCACTACAAAAAGAGCAACTCTCATTCTCAATCTTTGACTGACTTCCCTTATAACATTAATTCCTTTTCATTTTTTACCTATTTTGCTTGAAAAATAAGGCATTGCTAATGTTACACTAATCGTTTCTGTGTGTTTTACCTAAGCTATACAAAGCAAAAAGAAGGGTGTATGTAGTTAGTCAGTATATGTTAAATTGCAAAAATCCTAAGTCAAAAACACTAAATAGGGCATACATGTCATTGAAAAAAATAACAAAAATAATAATAATTCCAATCAATGCTCACTGTTTAGTTAATCGAATCTTTAGTAACTTATTTATAATTTTATAGGGTCTTTTGATTAAAGAACAAAAATCTGTTAGTTGGAAAAAAAATAAGTGCACAAGTCACTATTTGATTTTAAATGTATTGAAATATTTCATTTGGTTTTACATAAATAAGTGTATTCAGACCAAACAAGCTAACTATGTTCATTCACTATTATGTATGGCTCAGAGCCAAATAGTCTACTAATAAAATAAAATTACAGGAGCTGGTCATCTTTACAGAGAGAGAGTCAAGTCTCCAACTGCTTCTTCCCTCTTCATTGTCTCAACAAAGTATGGAAAAAGAAGCTGTGATCCATTTACTATTTCTTAATTTCTTGATCTCTTGGCAAAAATATATATATATATATGTTTATTTTTTTTTTCTTTAAACAGATGAAGAAAAGGAAGAGACTGATTTTGTGTGTGGTATAGTCAGTGAATTAGACTAGTCTAGACCGGTCTAGACCAGACTAGACTAGACTGGACTAGAATAATTCAGTTGGAAGGGACCTTCAAAGATCATCAAGTCCACCTGCCTGACCTCTTCAGGGCTAAGCAAAAGTTAAAGCATGTTACTGAGGATGCTACCCAAATGCCTCTTGAACACTGACAGACATGGGGCATCAACCACCTCACTAGGAAGCCTGTTCCACTCTTTTTGACTACCATCACAGAACCGCAATTTTTCCTAATGTCTAGTTTGAACCTCCCTTGGTGCAGCTTTGTGCTGTTCCCTTGTGTCCTGTCATCAGAGAGAAGAAACCGGCACCTCTCTCCCCACTTCTCCTCAAGAAGTTGTAGAGAGCAATGAGGTGGCTTCAGCATTCTTTTCTCCAGACAAGACAACCCAGTTGTCCTCAGCCTCTCTCCTTATAGGATATGCTTCCAGCCCTTTCACTAGCTTTGTTGCCCTCCTCTGGATGCTTTCTTAACATGCTTTTTATATCGTAGACCCCAGAACTGCACAAAATATTCAAGATGGGGCCATACCAATGCTAAAGATAGTGGGAGAATCTACTTGTTTGACCAGCTGGCTATGCTATGTTTAATGTGTTCTAAAATGAAGTTTGCCCACTTGGCTGCCAGCGATACTGACTCATGCTGAGTTTGCTGATGACCAAATTCCTTTCTGATGAGCTGCTCTCCAGCCATTCATCTCCCAGTCTGCACCTCTGTCAAGCATTGCTCTGTCCCAGGTGTAGAACCTGGCATTGTTCTTTGTTGAACTGCATGCCGTTGATCATTGTACAATGCTCCAATCCATTGAGACCTCTCTGAGGCTTCTTATCACTCCAGAGAGTCAACAGCACCTCCCAGTTTAGTAGCATTAGCAAACCTGCTGTGGGTGCCTTTCACTCTTGCATCTAGATCATTGATAAAAATGTTGAACAGGACAGGCCATAAAATTGAGCCCTGTGAACACCACTAGTGAGCAGCTGCCAGCCAGGTGTCGCCCCATTTATTATGACCCTTTGAACTCTGTTGTTCAGCTAGTTCATTACCCAGTGTAGTGTTAAGCCCATTTATCTCACAGCTGGATGATTTGTCTGGAAGAATGCTGTGAGGTATAGTGTCAAAGGCCTTATTAAAATCCAGAAAGTTTACATCCACTGCTTCCCCTTCATCCACCAAGCAGATGACCTTATCGTACAAGGAGATAAAATTACTAATGAAGATTTTCCCTTGATGAACCCATGTTGACTATGCCTGATTACACCTTTGTTCTTTAAATTCCTTTCAATATCTCCCAGGATATTCTACTCTGAAACTTTTTCAGGGACTGAAGTTAAACTAACAGGCTGGTAGTTTCCTCTTCTGTCATGCCCTTTTTCTAGATGTGTATAGCATTGAGTAGCTTCCAGCCAGCATGGACCTCACTGGACTCCCATGACCTTTGGTAAATGGTGTTCAGCAATAACATCCACTAACTCCTGTCAGGAGTGAATTCTGGCAGGTTTCATGGACTTGTGAATGTGGAGCTGATACAGCTGTTTGCTTCGAATTTTGGTGACCACAGGTGGAAAGTCACTGCACCCCCAGTCATGGTCCTCCAACTCTGAGGTTGGGGCAGCCCAAGATCATTTGTTAAAACTAAAAACTGAGGCAATAAATAAATAAATAAATAAATAAATAAATAAATAAATAAGGCATTTAATGCCTTTTCCTCATCTTCATCCTTACTTGTTAGGTAACCATCTGCTGCAAGTAACAGTCCAATGTTTTCCTCTGATCTCCTCTTTCTGCTACTATGCTTTAAAAAGCCTTTTTTTTGTTGTCTGACACCACACTGGCCAATGTCTACTCGAGCTTTGGCTTTTCTTGTTTTCTCCCTGCAGATGCAAACTGCAGCTCTGTACTCTCCCTGTGAAGTCAGGCCTTGTTTCCAGAGATCATATATTTGCTTTCCTAACCCATTTCCAGGAGGAATCCCAATTCAGCTAGGCCAGTCTTCTGCCCTGCTTACTTGACTTGCGGCACAATGGGTTCGCCTGCTCCTGGGCTTTCAAAAGATGGTTCTTGAAAAGTGACCAGTTCTCATGGATCTTTAAACCCTCTAGACCCAATTTCCAGGGAATGCTACTAACTGTTTCCCTGAGAAGCTCAAAGGTTGCTCTGTTAAGAGTCCACGGTGGCAACTCTGCTCACCATCTTTCTCCTTACACCAAGAAATTTGAACTCAACTATTTCATGATCACTGTGGCCAAGACAGTCACCTATCATCACATCTTCCACAAGGCCTTCTGTATTTTCAAACTATAGATTTAGAGAAATTTCAAAGTTTTGAAAATTTAACAGCTTAAAAGCAATAAAAGTGGGATAAAAAGAAAGTACATTTAAATACTCATGAGGAAATTCAAACCCTTTAGAAATTTGATTTTTGAGCAAGTACATTTTTAATGGATATTCAGTGAACCTTGTTGAAGCAACATGAGGGCCTCCCTTTATTTAGAAAAAAAAAAAAATAACAGATATAAGCATATACTAGTCAGAAAACTAAAAAAAAAAAAAATCTTTGTTCAATATGAGAACAGGGAAATTACATCCTAATGAAAATGAACTAATAACACAAATTTGAAGACTCACTAAATAATTAGGTCACAGTGAGAAGTGAAGTGCAGAAAAATGACACAAAGGTTTCAAGAAGAAAAATCCAAATATTTACAATTTTTATGTTTTATTTATTTCCTATTGAAACTAAAAGAAAAGTATATTCTTGGTGAAGATTGAACTTTCTTTAAACCAATAGTCAAAGGAAATGAGAAGTGATGCAGTCTGAACAAACAGTATGTTTCCCTACATAGTCCCATGAGATACTGACCACACAAAACATTAATACAATATTCTATATATGCTTTTTTCTCTTCATAGGATTTTCTTATTGATGTGTTGGAAAACTCTTCTTCAGAGCTTATAGTAATGTATATACTACAGTAGACACAATGTACATAAACTACTGGTTTATTTGTAAAATATCTTACTATTGTGATTGATGGTAGTTTGACTCCAGAACATTTTGGCAAGAAATTAAAAGGATTAAAAAAAGAACATGCAAAGAAACTATTCCCCATGACTTTGGGAAAAGTGATTAGTCTGATCAAATCATTTGTTTAAAAGCAAACCACCTGGAAGTTAAATGATGATCTGTTTCCTGTTTTCCCACATCTATATTACATCTCACAAAGCCTGACAAAATAAGGCTTTTATTTTATTTTATTTTATTTTATTTTATTTTAGCCATCTTGCCCTCACTGCCTGGATCTCCAGGTCTTCTACTTTCAATCCCAGCTTTGAGTTTTTCCCCACTGACCTGAAAAAATTATCAAAGTCAAAATATATGACACACTCCCACCCAAACATCAAAAATGAACTAAAAGCTCATGCGTGTTCTCTTTCTTTCTGTTTTGTATCCCTCCTGTAATTTAATGAAGTATTACTGAAACACAGATAATTTATTAAAAGGGAACATTCAGGAGCGATCCATCAAAGGGTTTCATTTTAATTGCTTTCCACATTTTCTCACAATACTTACCAGTGCTGTTTTCCAAAATAAGAAAAGACTGAGAAATGGCTACAGTTGTGACAAAATGCTTCATCACAATGATTTTATCCATTATACTTTTTATATAAGCAACAGATGAAAACAATGCAGTGAATGAAAAAATGAGCAGTTTGTCATTACAAAATTGATGTGCACAGTGACATAATATTTGTTGGCCATCTCACTTGCCCTGTATTTGGGTAATTGAAAAATTTTCTATTGCTTACCAAATGCCTCAGCCACACAGTACTCTGACTCACAGGTACCCAAAGGTGCTTCTGAACAATACGTTTCTTGCTGAGCAGCAGTACACATGGAACCCATAGACTATAGTATAAACAATGTTAGGTGTTCACTAGTATCAAAATTCATTTGGGCCTTTATTTTATTTTCAAGCCTTCCTTTATGTTTAGCAGTACGTAAGGTAAATATTTTTTGGATCAATCCTATTTTCCAAAGTTTTTGTAGTTACTGATAGAGGGCCCTAAGTTTGAAAACAAAATGGGCTATGTGATTTACTTACTTTATATTCTGTATCAAAATGTAAAGTAATTCTGTGCATCAGAAAAATGCTGGTTGTGCATTTAAGGCATGAATTTGCCTTTTAATTATAAAAATGTAATTCAACAATGTAACTGTATTTTATATCCTTAGCTTTAGAGTGTGTGTTTAGTATTCACAAAATCAAAAAAATGCACAGATGAGATCTTATGAAGAGGTAACGCAAAAACAGTTGCCATGATAGTAAGCAGAACAAAAAGGCTCTATGCATAATTGCTATAAAACATTTTATGGTGAGTCTAGCAAGAAGACTAAGGTTCAATCCATAGGACTGCCATCATTTAAGACAATTTTGTGTTATTAGACCAATTTCATAAGAGCGTTCAAGTCCTTTGGCTGTTCCAACAACAACAAAAAAATATTTGGTAGAAGAATATTTTAATCAAAATTATAATAGGCATATAATATGTGAATTGTAGTTATGTCTCATAGTAATGAACTGTTCAATATTCTGTCACTTGATTAAACATTATTTCCAGTTCCTTCCTACATGGTACCTCACAAGTTTGAAAGAAAGGACAGACTGATCAGCTAATATTTATGAAAACAGCTAAAGCATAAATTTCAGTATTGTAAAAAGCATCCTCAATTTCTCCACGTTTTGGTAGAGATCAATGTGCCTTTCAAAGCCATGCACAGAGACCACCCTCATATTCCACATGGTACCTTCAGAATTCTGATGACAAATTCTGTTATTTGCAACTAAAGAGATGAAAGCTACTTACGATAATCAATCTACCTAGCTTACAGAACAGGCTGAACAGTTGTGCTGGAAATGGAAACTTATCACTTTTGACCAACTGGAAAGAACCCATCCACTATACCCAAATTCCATGTTGGGTTAATTTATGCCTATTTCTAATAGGCAGAAGCACCATCAACACCTGCTTAACCTCAACACATAAAGTCTGTATGTAATTACTGAAAAAAAACCTTTTTCCCTGATGACACAACATAGATTTTGCATTGTACATACCTTTTTTGGTTGGTTTGGTTTGGTTTGGTTTTGGTTGTTGTTTGTTTGTTTTTGTTTTTATTTAAACCTCAATGTGTTCTCACACACGTGTCCCCCCTCCCCCGTCCCCCCCCCCCCCCCCCCCCCCAAAGGGAAGGGGTGAGAAAATACGATGGAAAGGGCTCAAGGATTGAGATAAGTACACTCAGCAATTGTTGTCACAGGCAAAACAGACTCAGCAAATAGGAAGATTAATATAATTTATTGCCTATCATTAGCAGACTAGAACAGTGAGAAACTAAAATCAGAATAACAACACCTTCCCCCTCCATCCACCCTCTTCTTCCTCCTCCCCCCACGTGGCACAGGGGAATGGGGAGTGGGGGCTGTGGTCAGTCCCTAATACTTTGTCTTCTTCACAGTCACTCTCTGCTCCTGCTCCACGTGGGGTCCCTCCCACGGGATGCCATCCTTGCCAAACTGATCCTGCGGGGGTTTCCCACAGACAGCAGATCTTCAGGAACTGCTCCAATATGGGTCCGTATCACGGGCTCCATCTGTCAGGAGCAAACTGCTCCAGCATGGGATTCCCCACGGGCAGCAGCTCCTCCCAGATCCCCTGCTCCTGCGGGGGCTCTCCATGGGCCGCAGCCTCCTCCAGGCCACATCCACCTGCTCCACCGGGGGCTCCTCCACAGGGGGGCTGCAGCGTGGAGATCTGCTCCGTGTGGGACCCATAGGCTGCAGGGGGACAGCCTGCTCCACCAGGGGCTTCTCCACAGGCCGCAGGGGAACTTCAGCTCCGGTACCTGGAGCGTCTCCTGCCCTCCTTCTGCACTGACCTTGGGGTCTGCAGGACTGGTTCTCACTCCTTGCTCTCCCAGCTGCTGTTGTGCAGCAGTTTTTTGTTTTGTTTTGTTTTTGTTTGTTTTTGTTTGTTTGTTTGTTTGTTTTCCTGTCTTAAATCTGCTCTCCCACAGGCAGAACCATCGTCGCTCATTGGCTCAAGCTCCAGCCAGCAGCAGGTACCTTTTGGAGCTGGCTGGATCTGGCTCTTCTCTAACATGGGGCAGCAGCCAGGCTCTTCTCACTGAGGCAACCTCTTTGGTCCCCCTGCTACCGAAACCTTGCCACGTAAACCCAGTACAACAGTTAAATTTCAAGAACTCATTCTGGTGACATTTGATAGTGAATTGCAGTGTCACACTGTAAAACTAACATGCACGCATGCTTTGAATATATATGCTTTCTTTTTTACATAGGCATCACTTTATCTCTTAGAACAAACAATTAATTGAGAGCTTGTTCAAAGGATATGATTTTAAAGAGGCTTCTTCCATTGATTGTATATCTTTACAGATGATCAATTTGAGCTTTTTTTGACCATCAGTGGGGCTGATGGTAACCTCCCTCCCTCTTCTCTTCTGTCACCAGGAAATCATACTGCTGCCAAGAGGTAGTAGTTTCAAATTGTTTAAAATAAAATAATAAAATAAAATAAAATAAAATAAAATAAAATAAAATAGCATCTTTTTTTGATAGATCTTTGGGGGAAGTTTGTGTGTTTTTTTGTTTTGTTTTGTTTTGTTTTTTGGCTGGCCTGTTTATTTATTACCTGGGGAAAAGCATAGTTTCTAAAGCTAGTGATGGACTGCTCACTACCAGCATTTTTTGAAAAAAAGATTAAAAAAAAGGAACCATGACACCACTGTAGATAGATGATATTGAACCTCTCTGCGATTAGCTGGGTGTAGAAGAAAATGAAATAGAAACCTAAGGAGAGACTTTTTTTAAGTGATTTATACAGTACATTAAACAGAGGGGAAATCCTTTCTAGAAAAACCCTTTTGAGAAAGAACATTTACTTACACTGATGTTTGCTACAATGTTGTTCACATACACACCTATGTTGGTAAATACTGTACTAGGATTTCAGTTAATAAAATTACACCAAAAAATAACTATTCCCTTTAATGCCTGAACTCCAGATGCTTTTCTTTTCTGAAAAAAAAAATATATATATATATGTATATATGTATATATATATATATATTTCAAAATCTCATTCTCCAACAAAATTAAGAGCCTTGACTTTTAGGATACTCCCAATAATATCTTCTCAGGAGGAATCAATCAGATGCTGCACCTGATAATATTCATACTCTTCACCCCTGCCATCATTCTTTCCTGTTTGTCAGTGAGTGCTACAGTGGCATCTTCTGGCATACAGAAGAATTAATAGCCATCTCGCTGTGAAAGAGCATCTCCATTAAAAGCATAAGCTAAAAAACAAGCTTAAAGAACTGAAATAATAAAACACCTCTTCTTCAATTATTCTGCTTAGACCAATTGAAACAATAATGAATGATGAGAAATTTAAATCCAGTGGTTTGATAAGTGGCCATTTGGGCATGAGAGTTTACGTATGAGGCAACTGCTTCGAGGGCTATTAGTATTCCAAATAACAGCTTTATAATTGTATCACTTGACATAAGATGAGAAATGATAGTTAATTAGAAAAAGGGAGAGCAAGAAAAAAGAGAGGTAAAGGCAACATATAGGACTACCAAAACAAAACAAACCAAAACAAAACAAAAAAAAACACTTGAAACTGATTATTATCTCTTTTTGAATCCATCTCTCTAAACACTTTCTGTTATGACTTATATTTAATAGAAACATTTAACAGCTGTTTCCAGCCAGCTCCAACAGCCCCAATGCAGGGCATGTCTGGGCCCAGCAGAAAAGATGGTGGTGCCTCTGGGGTAGCAGATTTAAGAAAGCAAAAATCATTGCCTGGCAGTGTGAGGAAGACAAAACCCCTGTGAATTTCAAGGTCAGAGAATAAGGAGAGGGAGGAGGTGCATCAGGAGCTGGAGCAGAAATTCCTGCAGCCCGTGGAGGATCCCACACTGAACTGGGTGGGTGTTCCCCAAAGGAACTGTACCAGATGGAGAAGACCCACGCTAGAGCACTTCTTGAAGGACAGCAGCCCAATGAGAGAGACCATGCTGGAGCAGGGCAAAATGTAAATAAAGGAATGGCAGAGATAAAGTATTATGATCTGATCACAACCCCCTATTCCTGATCCCCCCTGAACTGCCTGGGAGAGGAGGTACAGGAGTCAGGAATGAAAGAATGAAGTTGAACATGGGAAAGGGGGATGTGTGGGGGAAATGTTTTAGTTTTTGTCTTTGTTTCTTACCATCCTGCTCTATTTTAATTGGCAATAAGTTTAATTAATTTTCCCCAAGTCAAATCTTTTTTGCCTGTGATGGTAACTGTTAAGTGATGTTCTTGTCTTTATCTCAGTCCACAAGATATTTTTTTTTTTAAATCAACTCTTCAAGAGGAGGCATGAGAGGGCATCTGGGTGGGTATCTGGCAGTCAGCCAAGGTCAACCTAACATAGCTATATTCATGTACAGCAGAAGTATATTTGGTTTGCCTTAAAGTGTTGGTCTCCAATTTGTTTTGGTTGATTTCCAGTATCTTGCATAGTTCCACTATTTTGGCTAGAGGAGACACAGCTCCAGAGGAGGTGCAAAGTGATCAGCAGAAACTATCTTATTAACTAAATCAGTTTGTAAAACAGGAGTCGATGCTCTTAGTTTACCTATATTTAAGGTTTGTCAAAGTGTCTTGTGTGTCTCAGTCTTGAAAGAGAGAGACTAGCACAACATAAACTGGAAACCTATCAATGTTTTTTACTATCTTCATTTAAATATATGAGCACGCATGTTTAATTATTGAATATAAATTCCCTGATCTGCACTTTTAAATAGCCAACATTTAGCAAACAATATATGTTTTAATAAATCTCAAGTACTTCTGCAAGTCACAATGTATAATCAATATTTTTGTCTATAACTAGCTTTTGCTGAACAATTTGATTAGGAAACCTTCACCTTAATTAATAGTTCCTCCTTCCTTTCTTCCTTTCGTTTTTTCTCTTTCCTTCCTTCCTTCCTTTCTTTCTTCCTTCCTTCCTTCTTTCCTCCTTTCTTCCTTTCTTCCTTTCTTCCTTTCTTTTTCTTTCTTTCTCTTTCTTTTTTCCTAATGACTGAATTTGTCTATGTAACGTATCCACAAAGTATGTACAAAGTGATTATTAGGCAATTATTTAGTTCATATGTAGCTTCTTCCTTTGTAAACAACTGTATTTTTCTGATTTTGCTTCCCAGCATTTCAGAAATGGTCATTTTTAACAGGCAGCTGTCTCCATGCTGTCTGAAGACTGACATATTTTCCAAATGTCACCATTGCAATCTGTAAAACACTCTTAATGGTGTTATACTTTCTATATCACTACCACCTGTGTAAGTGTCATATACTGTGTTTCTCACATACAAAAGCTGGTCACAGGATCCACCCTTTTGTCTTGGAAATGGAGTCGTATATACATCAGCATTTCTATTCAAGCCTACAAACTTAAGAAATGGTAGAATAGACACAATAGAAGTAGTGAAGAAGGAAGTTTCTGCCTATTTCTCATACATCTTTCTCAACTCATACTTGTTCCCATTCAGACATTCTAGTCATACTTGTTCCTCAAGAAATTCTTTTATTTGCCTCCAGTTTTTTTATTCTTAGGGTTTCCATCTCAGTCTATGACCTTTTATTAAGGCTAAAGTTTTGCTCTTCTAGGTTGGATCTCAGGCACATTTTGGCCCTGAATTACAATGGCATTGATTGATTCATGCCCATAATGCCTAAGGGCATTATTGATAATTAAATTTAAAAAGGGCTTGGTGCCCTTCCCTGAAGCCTGGCACAACTTTACGTATGGTTTGTCCATGCTCACAACATTCATAATTCCAAATCACGTCTGAATGAGAAATGTACCAGCTACTCAGGGAGCCCTTACTTTAAGGTTGTGCAATAAAAGCAGTTACCTAGGGATGACTGTATACAACACATGGCTGACAAAGGAAGCCAAATGGGAGAAAAGATATGTTTTAGAGACCTAATGGATTTGACATAAAAAATACTAGTGACTATATGGTGCCACAAAGGATGTATTTAATGAAGTTTGTGTCTATTGAGCTGTGGCATAACCCTCTATGCCTCCAACTGGGTAAATCACAATGAAGCAGGAAATATTTTCTTCCTTAATCACCTCCACTGGCCCTAAGCAGAATCTGCTAATGGGACTCCAAGTTTGAAAAATGACTCATGTTTAACATGTCTACTCTCACTGTTACTGGCCAACATCTGGCAGAGCGTTGTACTACTTAGCCAACCATTGAAAACACAAAAAGTGGAATTTATCTTCAGATTCAGTTACCTAAATGTAGTTGTCTACAATACAGGGTTTAATGTGAGCTAGCTACTGTTGCTGGAGACACAGTTCATACAGTTAAAAGAAACCAGTGAGCTATTCAGCACATACCGAAACAGATTTGTGAAATGATCTGTAAAAATGACAGCATGTCTAGGCAACTGAGTTCCACCCCTACAATTAGGTGTCTGATCTAGAGGGGAAATCCTCCCAGAGGATCAGGACACAGACAACACTCTTTCTCTGCATTTCCTCCCAGAAAGTAGAAAACAGTTCTCAGGCCTGTTAGAAGACTAATTCTAGCAAGCAGGCATCAAATTCGTAGGTCCGATTGGAATTATACTGACTTCTAGCCACTTCCCTTTAAAAGAACAGAAGAAAAAGGAAACTCAGTTGCTGCCCTGTGGATACATTGCTTTGGAATATGTAAGCCATAAGTATGACTATAGAGTAGATTCAACCTTCTTTGGGAAACTTTTGCGGAATTTTTGTTTGATAATTACACACCTTTTGCAAATTTTAAGAACTAGGTCTTGCATATTCCTATCTCATGTTGTTTCTAAAAAAAAAAAAATACTAAGTTTGTGTGACAAACAAAAATTGATTAATTCTCTCTTATTTAAAAAGTTAAAAATGATCTGAACATGAATTATCAATAAACAGATTATTCAAGGCATTGGATTTGTAATTTGTAATAATGGAAGACACAAATATGAAATTAATCTAAGTCTGCACAGGTTGCAAAAGAAACTCTCCAGATCATATACTTTGTTTTTTTAAACAAATATAGTAAAGACTGGAGACATACATGCCATGCAGAGGGACTACTTTTCATTATAAACTATCTTTGATTATACAGACGTGACATTTATCATGGTTGCAACCTGTTCAAAAATAGATTGAAAGACAAAGGTCTGATGTGATTCACAGTTTTGAGAATGAAACAGATTCTCATAAGCAGACAAAAAGTGTTTGTCTATTCCTTTCCAGTGACAATAAAAGAAAGCTAAATTCAGGCATAGATATTTACATTACCAATGGCTAGTATGAAGTAAGAAAAATCCTGTGCCTATATCTATTATGCTTAAAGTAAGATTAAATGCTGAGGAAAACAGAAATGAACAGTAATGTATAGCTATCATCCAACATTCATATTTAGATTTTGGGTGGTAAGAATGTAGAGCTTTTATTGTAACATTAAAGTAGGTAACTGCACAGATGAGGGAAATGGTACTATAATATGATGATCCTTTCAAAATTCATAGAGGCTAGCTTTTTATTTCCTTTCCCTCAAAGTAATAAGAAGAGTCAATTTCCACCAAAAAAAAAAAAAAAGCTTCTTCCTTGAGACATTTTCTTTGAGGCTTTATGTCAGTAAAGTAGAAACACAATAGAGGAGTAAAAGAGACATAAAAAACAGATCATAAAAGCTATCACAGAAAGTACGAGAAATGAAATATCAACTGTGGGACACTGGTCTGGTTTTTGTGTGTGTTTTTGTTTGTTTGTTCATTTTGTTTTATTTTCCCATAGAAAATTAAATTAAAATATAGAATAAATCTATGAATATTTTTATTTGTATAGAACAAATATATATTTAAAATATCTATAAATTAAATGTTATATATGTAAACATTTTTGTGAGAAACCTCATGCTCATTTTTATTTTGTACAAGGGAAATAATATAAATTTTACTTCACTGAATTTGTGGAAGAACTTAGTAGAACAATAAAGATGTTTTGGATACAGGTTGGGAAACCTGGTCACCCAGGATATGGAGAAGGCTGAGGTACTCAATGACTATTTTGCCTCAGACTTCACTGACATGAGCTCTAGCAACATGGCCCAGGCCCCAAAAGGCAAAGGCAGGGACTGGAAAAATGATGAACTGCCCAGTGTAGAAGATCAGTTTCAAGACTATTTATGGAACCCAAGGTGCACAAGTCCATGGGACCTGATGATATGCAACCACGGGTCCTGAAGGAAATGGCGGATGAAACTGCTAAGCCACTATCCATCATATTTGAGAAGTCATGACAGTCCAGTGAACTTCCCACTGACTGGAAGACGGGAAACAGAAACCCAATTTTAAATGGGGAAAAAATGAAGGCTCAGGGAACTACAGGGCAGTCAGACTCACGTCTGTGCCTGGAAAGACCATGGAGCAGTTCCTCCTGAAATCTATGCTAAGACACATGGAAAATAAGGAGGTGATTGGTGACAGCCAACATGGCTTCACTAAAGGCAGATCATGCCTGAAAAATCTGGTGGCCTTCTACAATGGGGTTACAGCATTGGTGGATAGGGAGAGGGCAACTGACATCATCTACCTGGACTTGTGCAAATCATTTGACATTGTCCCCCATAATATTCGTGTCTCTAAATTGGAGAGACATGGATTTGATGGATGGACCACTTGGTGGGAAAGGAATTGACTGGATGGTCGCACTCAAAGAGTTGTGGTCACAGGCTCAACGTCCAAGTGGAGATCAGTGATGAGCAGTGCTCCTCAGGGGTCAGTATTGGGACCAGCATTAACATATTTGTCAGTGACATGGACTGTGGGATTGAGCGTGCCCTCAGCAAGTTTGGAGATTACACCAAGATGTGTGTGTGGTTGACATGCTGGAGGGATCAGATGCCATCCAGAAGGACAGAGAGGTGGACCTGAGCAAACCTCATGAAGTTCAACAAGGCCAAGTGCAATGTTCTGCATCTGAGGTGGGGCAATCCCAAAAGCACAAACATAGTCTGGGCAGAGAATGGATTGAAAGCAGCCCTGATAAGAAGGACCTGTGTGTGCTGGTTGATGAGAAGCTCAACATGAGGCGGCAATGTGTGCTTGCTGCCCAGAAAGTCAACCCTATTGAGGACTGCATAATAATTGCTGGAGGTGACTTATTGAGGCTAAATGTATGTCCACATCTTAAAAGAATGTTCAACATTGAGGAAAATTCCAGGGTGTGGTGCATCAGATATGCAAGGAATCTGTTCCATGACAGTCCCTTTGGTGACAAAACCTGCAACCTTAGGTATTGATAACAGCAAGGGAGCTTGGTGTGCTGACTCTAAGAGATATAGTACAGGGACTCTAAGAGATATAGTACAGTATAGAGTGGAGTGAAGACACAGCGGCCAGGCTCTTTGCTATCACTGTAGGCAAGGGGAACCTGACGGTACTATGGAACTGATAGACTGCATGGTCAGCCCTGAGTCTAACTGATAACCAAATCATGTCCTCTGGGTGAAATTTGCTCATTATAATCTCATTATAATGCCAAAACACACCACAAAGGCTACCCGCCTCCAAGGTGAGACCACCCCTCACCGAGTATGCACTCTGAATTTCTCTGCGCCTATACCTTTAAAACAAAAGCAAGAAAAAAATATACCAATCACAACAAAGACAGGTATGACTAGAGTCACTCAAGTTCCACCTAAAAGTAAGAAAATAGTATAAAAATGGCTCAAGAGGAGAAAATGTCAGGGAAGAAACCATCACAGACAAGTTGGAAGGAGATCGCTGAATTCTGGGATCAGTCAATGAGCTGAGCTGAGCTTCCCCCCCCCCCCCCCCAAATGGACACCTATGGGGTGAGATTCGAACTATTGGTTATACCAAGTGGTTCCCTGGGAAACCTAGCATTCTCTATAGAGTTGTTTCATAAGTTAGCACATGTGTAGTTGGTTGTGTTTGTCATATTCTTTGTATTTGCATGTGCTTTGCAGACAGTGTGAATCCAGTAACACTGTGAATCCAAAACAACTTGTAATCCTGTTGCTTCAATAAACCACACCAGCCATTTACTAAACGGAAAGTGTATTGTGCTATTTGTGCATCTGTGATCATGATAATTCAATATAATTAGTGCAACCAGACTTATAGTACTGCAATATTGTGCTATTTGTGCATCCATGATCATGATGATTTAATATATTGAATGGGACTGGACTTATATTGCCAAATTGGGCATCACTCAGAATTTAAGCCCAGCCCCTCTAATATCCAAGGAAAAGCTGGAACGCAAGGGGGTTTAGGTCCTGCAAAAGTTCATTACCCCTTAACACATCACAGGTTGAGGGAGGTGACCTGTGAGACCATCTATCTACTCTGCTCTCGTAAGACCCTACCTGGAATTCTGCATTCTGCTCTGGGGTCTCCAGCGCAAGACAGACATGGAAATATTAGAACAAGTCCAGAGGAGGGCCCCAAGGATGATCAGAGGGCTGGACCACCTCTCCTACAAAAACAGGCTGAGGGAGTTGGGGTTGTTCAGCCTGGAGAAGGAAGGCTCTGGGGAGACCTTATAGCAGCTTTCCAATACCTAAAGGGAGTTACGAGAAAGTTGGGGAGGAACTCTTTGTCATGGATTGTAGTGTTAGGACAAGGGGGAATGGCTTTAAACTAAAAGAGGCTAGGGTTAGAAAAGATACAAGGAAAAAAATATTTTCTCAGACGGTGGTGAGGCACTAGGACAGGCTGCCCAGAGAAGCTGTGGATGCCCCATTTCTGGAAGAGTTCAAGGTCAGGTTGGATGAAGTTTTGGGCAACCTGGTCTAGTGGGAGGTGTCCCTGCCCATGGCAGGGCAGGATGGCATTAGATGATTTTTGAGGTCCCTTCCAACCCAAACTATTCTATGATTCTATGATACAGTGATCCCAAGAGTCATAAAAATTATTCTTTTCAGATCCATAATACATTATAATAAACTACTTTTTAAAAAAACAGGTTACAAATAATAACAAATATGATTCAGTGAAATAATGTTAGAACTCCTGCTAAAGTCAGTATGTGTTTTCTCAGGAAAATACAAGCTCCTATGAAGTCAGTGAAATGATGCTTACTGACTTCAGAAAGAACCTGAGCAGAATTTATTCAAAATGTAACAGGTATTACCCATAGTACCATAATATTTTGCAATTGGCCAGACTTTGCATAAACAAGCAGTGTATCTTGACTTGTTTTTGCATATCTCAGATACACAGTAAAAAAAAAATTAAAAAATCATGAAAACAAAGTCCTAAATTCCCATCAGACACTAGTGAAGTGGTTGTTCAATTTCCACCCAACATACTAGCTGAATGACTTTAACCACAGCTGTAGAAACAGCCTGATTATTATCTCCCTTCTGTTTTCCCTCATCTATCCAAACCAAAGAGTCTTTGGACCAGAGTGAGACAGCATTATAATAAGTAAAGATGGGAGACAGTGTACTTGGGCACAAGCTGCTTGGGCATAGCCTTCTATGATGAGGTGACTAGCTGGGTAGATGAGGGGAGAGCAGTGGATTTGGTGTACCTTGAGGTAGACCTTGAGCAAGGCCTTCAGCAAGGCTTTTGACACTGTCTCCCATAACATCCTCATAGACAAGCTCAGGATTGTGGCCTAGATATGTGGACAGTGAGGTGGATTGGCAGTTGTCAGGATGGCAGAGCTCAGAGGGTTATGCTTAGTGGTGCAGAATCTAGTTGTAGGCCTGTAGCTAGTGGTGTCCCCAGTGGACAGTAATGGATCCAGTGTTGTTCAAGTTATTCACCAATAACCTGGACAATGGAATGGAGTGCACCCTCAGCAAGTTTGCTGATGACACAAAGCTCAGAGGAGTGGCTGATACCGCAGAGGGCTGTGCTGCCATTCAGAGGGACCTTGACAGGCTGGAGGAATGGGCTGAGAGGAACCTCATGAAGTTCAACAAGGGCAAGTGCAGGGTCCTGAATGTAGGGAAGAATAACCTGAAGCACCAGTACAGGCAGAGTGTGTGTGTGTGTGTGTGTGTGTGTGTGTGTCTGTATGTGTGTGTGTCTGTGTGTGTGTGTGTGTGTGTGTGTGACCTGCTGGAGGCCAGCTTTGCAGAGAGAGACCTGGGAGTCCTGGTGGACAGGAGTCCTGGTGGACAGCAGGCTGACCATGAGTCAGCAATGTGCCCTTGCGGCCAAGGAGGCCAATGGTATCGTGGGGTGCATTCAGAAGAGTGTTGCCAGCAGGTCAAGATCCTCCCACTCTACTCAGCCTTGGTGAGGCCATACCTGGAGTATTGTGTCCATTTCTGGGCTCCCCACTACAAGAGAGACATAGCAGTACTGGAGCGAGTTCAGAGGAGGGCTACTAAGATTAGAGGACTGGAGCACCTGTCGTATGAGGACAGGCTGAGAGAACTGGGCCTATTTAGCCTGGAAAAGAGAAAACTGAAGGGAGACCTCATCAATGTGTATAAATATCTGAGGGGAGGGTGTTGAAAGGATGGAGCCAGTCTCTTTTCAGTTGTGCCCAGCTAGAGGACGAGAGGCAACAGGCACAAACTGAAGCACAGGAAGTTCTGGCTCAATATAAGGAAGCTCTTCTTTACTGTGAGGGAGACAGAGCACTGGGACAGATTGCCCAGAGAGGTTGTGGATTCTCCTTCTCTGGAGATATTCAAAACTCACCTGGATGCCATCCTGCTCAATGTGCTCTAGGTGATCCGTCTCAGCAGGGGGGTTGGACTAGATCTTCAGAGATCCCTTCCAACCTTGGCCATTCTGTGATTCTATGCTGCTTTTTGAAGGACTAACCTTAATCAGTTTTCCACTGGCTCATTTAAAGGAATTGGATTAGTAAATAACACAAGTGTAATCATATTACATAATACATCAATAAAGTCATCATAGGTTAATATTAACTGGAAGGCTATTGTTATCTCATCCTTCCTTGCCACAGTAAAACTGCCATAAATCTCTTCTCTCTCACTTTCCCTTGTCTTTCAGGAACTGAAAGTCTTTTGAAGAGAAGGATTTACTGTAATCAGTACATTCCTGTGAAAAATTTACATTTCACTAAATCAGTATTTTATTTCAGAAAGAAGACACATATTGTCAACATATATGAAGTTCAAAGATTTTTCTGTATGCATGATACAAGTGTTGGCACAGAAATACACATTATATAAATTATTGAAGCATAAAAAAAGCCACAGTGATACCCAAGTTCCAGTGATTTCCATGATAAAATCTCACTTGTGGACTACGTACAGCCCACCACCAGTCTATGAAGTTTGCACAGGTAAATCCATTGAATGTATAGACATGAAGTCATGAAAGAACAAAGCAATTCCATTTGAAATATCATGTGAAAACTGAGATAAATTAAAAGATAACTTCCTTGCATTTTATTTTACTAAAAGGTGTACTGACATGTTCATATTATCCATTGGGAAAACCAAATGATGACATTTCCCACTCCTGCAGTACTCTGTGCAGGTGTGGCCTCACTTCAAGCAGTGCTTACAGTTTTGGGTGACACAATATAAGAAAGATATAAAACTATCAGAGAGTGTCCAAAGGAGGGCAACAAAGATAGTGAAAAGAAGCCAAAGATGGTCTGGAGGGGAAGATTCATGAGGAGCAGCTAGGTCCCTTGGTTTGCTCAGCCCCGAGCAGAGCAGGCTGAGGGGAGGCCTCATGGCGGCCTGCAGCTCCCTCACGAGGGGAGCGGAGGGGCAGGCGCTGAGCTCTGCTCTCTGGGGACAGCGACAGGACCCGAGGGAACGGCATGGAGCTGGGACAGGGGAGGGTCAGGCTGGGTGTCAGGGAAAGGTTCTGCACCCAGAGGGAGGTCGGGCCCTGAACAGGCTCCCCAGGGAAGAGGCACCAAGCCTGCTGGAGTTCAGGAACCATTTGGACAGCGCTCTCAGTCATATGGTCTGATTTTTGGGTGGTCCTGTGTGGAGCCAGGAGTTGGACTGCATGATCCTTGTCGGTCCCTACAAACTCAGGATATTCTATGATTCTGTGATTTCAATTCTGAATTGCTTCCTATTTAAAGAGTATCAACTCTCCCACTTGAACACAATCATTTGTCAGGAGTCAACATCTGTACATCTTGTGTAATGAATTTAACTTGATTAATGGATTAAAGCTGAGCTGTCAACTTGGATCATTACTTCAAAAACAAATAAAGGGAAGGGTTATGTAAAATTTGCTGAGGGAATTCACACAGGCTGAAATAAAGTCAGCTAATGCAAAATCTTGTACATTTCAACAGTGCATTGTCTGGTATTGATATGTTATACTCAGTAGGAAGATTAAATCATGACGAACTACCACAAATGCAAACAAAAAAGCACAATTACTTTTCAAAGGCTCTAAGTTATCAAAAAGCATTTAACAAGTGTACTCACTGGTCTAAAACACAGCACATCAGAGCAGTGTAATTATTACAAATTACCTGCATTAATAACATGAGGTTATATTTTACCCTATAAAAATACCACTAATTCTGAAGTTACCAGAAAATTGGAGCCTTTTACTGCACATATTATTTCACTGCAACCCATGTCTTAATATTCATATTCAGAGTTACCAGTAAAGAGACAAACTTTCCAGCAAAGTACCAACATACATTGCTTCCTTATTTATTCTTCTACATTTCCTGAGGAAAAGGAATAAGCTAATAGTTGCTATAACTATTTGTCTGGATAGAGAGTGGCCTGAAGGCTTTCTGCAGCAGAAGGAAAGTAGCCAGTGCCACACTTACGGAAGAGTTACTGTTAGTGTTCAACTACCTGCCTCTTGAACAAATTCAGCCTTACTACTTCTCAGTTTTTAGTAGCTTTCCAAAAAAATGCTTCCTGCTTTATGCTTTCTGAAATAAGAGCATAGAGGATATGCTCTATTATGTCCTTTGTGTTCTGAATTCTCCTTGTGAAGGTTACAGCTCTTCAGGAGCTCCTTTTTGGAATAGTCAGAGAAATACAGAAAATTATATTGTGTGGTCAAGGTATGATGTAGCTTGTGTATCATCTGAACTACTTTTAAACTAATGGGCTATATAAGAATAAAGTCGTCATCCTGGAGATATTCACTTTATGTGGTACTGGAGCAGTAAAAGCAGTAAAAAAAAATTATCAATCTGGAAAATAGTGGGGTTCCAATTAACAGGGCAGGAAAGAATGCTCACTCCTTTCTATGGATTCATTCACTTCTAAATTTTCCTTCACACCAACTGGAGCACCCTTCAGGCTGTTTCCTTGGTCAGAGAGGGGAAAATAGAACAACCTAAATTCTGGTCTTCCAGATATGTAGACAACCTTGGGCTGTTTGAACTAACAAGTAACATACTGAATGAAGAAGTAATACACTGTTTGCTTGTTTCACCAGAAAGGCAGTTACAGATACAGTCCTTGCTCAGAACAGACATGACAGTGACTACAATGCCAAGACTCCCACTGTGGACTGTAAAATTGATTCTGAATGGTAGTCGATTTACATGAGGGTAAAAACGCTTCTGTGTGAAAGTATGTTTTTGCCTGGAATTAATGGAGAAGTCACAGTGGGTGCTACAAGGGGGGCAATGTACTCTCTTCTTGCATTTCAAAATGGAATGGATTGTTCCGTAAGATCCCTCATCTTTCTGATCCTCCTCCACCATCATCTTTTAAACATTCTCTCAAAGATAATCCACCAACTATCAACAGAATTATTAGACAGGGAATAAACAAAGTCAACTACTGGAGAATTTCATAAGGTTAAAATGCCATTAAATGCCATTAGGTTAAAATGCATTTCAATCCCATTAACATAAAACAAGAACTATTGTTAAATATCAGTTCTTCTAGCTAAACAATAAATGGTTAATCATACTCATTCCATAAAACACAATGTAAAATCTGAATAAGAACATTTCACATTAACAGTAGGGGATTAAGAAGAATACTGTTGTGTATTAAAAAAATAAAACCTGAAACCCTACTTAGGCATAAAGGTGCTCTTCCTTTACTGAAGTAATTGAGAATGCAGATTAGACTTTAAAACAATGTAACAGATGGCAAACATCATAACAGAGATTTTAGTGCTTTCACTATCTGGTGAATACCATTAATCGTAAATCTTTGAATCCCAAGACACTCAGAGACAGCAGAAATCTACTGAGAAGCCCTTCACCACACTGCTTTCATGATGGTTTGGACCACAGCACTGCTTTATTTTCAGAACTGAGGATGGTGAAAGGGGTAGAAATAGCAGAACAGATTGTCCAGAAAACAAAGGAACGGATTCACTGTGTTATATGACACCATGTTGACAATTTAAGACTGGAAGTGTAACTTTCAGAGTTACCTACTTATTAGCTTTTGTCTTCTTTTTTTAATTGGACAATAAATATTTAAGGAAAGTGACCTGTGACCTGTGCAAAAGATGCTAGCGGATGATATTGCTACTACTTTAATATGACTTACTTTCTGAAACAAAGATATTGTTCTTCCAATATACTGGGATAAAGATGCATTCAAAGACACCAGACAATAACAAGTTTATTGTTAAATATCTGTGACAGAAGCACTGAAATATTTTGAAGTAAATCATCAGATTCAGATTGGACTTTGCAAATAGAAAACCCTAAAAAATACTTTTGGATAAGCCATTCTCCAAAAGTCAGATCATTAAAGCAATTATTCCTAATAAGAATGTTGAAACCTATATAATTTGTATACATATATTCTTAAATCTGCATCCATATGAGTTAAAATATAGATTAAGTTTATGTTTTATGATTAAAGATCTCTATTGTTTAGATGTTTAATAATCATCTAGAGTCTCTTCATTTCATGTTTGACATTCTGTGTGGTTGTATATCACTTCCACATCAGACTGTAAATCCTCATTCTTCAGATTAAAATTTTACAGTGAATCTATCTCAATCTAGTGTTGTGATGATTCATTTAAACCCTACCTAATTAATGACAGATGGATTTCTTATAATAAACACAGATCTAGGTAAATGCAGTCAATTTGTCACATTTACTTTTGCTGCCTAAAATTTTTGTGTCCCAGTCAAGCACCTTGAATGAACATTACCTCAGTGAAATCATGTGTTAAACAGTGTAGCTAAGATTTGTACTCAGCCCGGTTATTTTGTTCAGTGAACAGTAACTGGTCGATTTCAGTACTTCCAGGACAGGAATGAGAATGGCTGATGAAGCACTTGAGAAAAACAGCTGTACAAATGGCTGGTACCATTATTGCTGTTGCCATTGTACTGGGGAAAGGAAGGGAAGGGAAGGAAGGGAAGGGAAGGGAAGGGAAGGGAAGGGAAGGGAAGGGAAGGGAAGGGAAGGGAAGGGAAGGGAAGGGAAGGGAAGGGAAGGGAAGGGAAGGGAAGGGAAGGGAAGGGAAGGGAAGGGAAGGGAAGGGAAGGGAAGGGAAGGGAAGGGAAGGGAAGGGAAGGGAAGGGAAGGGAAGGGAAGGGAAGGGAAGGGAAGGGAAGGGAAGGGAAGGGAAGGGAAGGGAAGGGAAGGGAAGGGAAGGGAAGGGAAGGGAAGGGAAGGGAAGGGAAGGGAAGGGAAGGGAAGGGAAGGGAAGGGAAGGGAAGGGAAGGGAAGGGAAGGGAAGGGAAGGGAAGGGAAGGGAAGGGAAGGGAAGGGAAGGGAAGGGAAGGGAAGGGAAGGGAAGGGAAGGGAAGGGAAGGGAAGGGAAGGGAAGGGAAGGGAAGGGAAGGGAAGGGAAGGGAAGGGAGCCGACCATACTGAAGTAAGTGAAAGAGGAGAAAAAGTGTCTGCAACTTGAGAATGCAGTACAAAATCATATAAGAGACATGGATTAGTTTATGTGTATCATTGTACCCTCTTTTCATATGGAGGTCAAAACATAAAGCCTTTTCCAACTTTTATCACGCTATTGCATAATCTGAACAAGACAATAATTATCAATGAATTAAGTAGTCATAGAAATCAAACATTTTGGAGACTTTTTTCCTCAGACAGGGTGAATATCAGATGAGATAAAAATCAAACAATTGGGAGGCAAGATTTGCCTGTATATACAATAAGCACAAAGCATAATTTTACATATATGAGCCCTGAACTAGGGCATGGCTGTAACTGTAGTAAAGCAATAGCTGCACTGAATTTTAAAACAACAAAGAAGAAAGACAAAGCAGTGGTACAGCACTTTTCAGAAAATTAATGGTCTTGGTGTAAGTCCTATGAGAATTTTGATAAAGCATATTGAGTACCTCAGAGGAGTGATAGCAGGATTAGCTCTTCCTTGCACAGCTATTTGAAAATAGATTCAAATCAATATATAGGTAATAAGTATTTGTCGTTATTACCTCTTGAATTCTGAAGGTTTTTTGGTTTTGTTTTTTTTTTTTCTTGTGTGTGTGTGTGTGGAGGTAATTCATTGTGACACATGAAATAGTCCTGTGGGAATTCCTTGGTTAGGGTAGAATAAAACTATCAAATGAAGTGTCGAGACTTTATACTACTGTTTATTTTATACATTTAAAGTGCACTATCGCTTGTACCATTCCTCCAAAGGACGGCATCAATTTGCTGTATTTTAAAGCTACTTGCAAAGAATGAAGCAGTCAGAGCAATTGTAGGACTTTGAAACACCGAATGGCTGTTAGATATGAAAATAAATTTTCAAAATACAACATATTTTAAGCACTGGTATAATGCTAGGGCTATCATTTCTGAGTCATAAATAACAAATCTCTTCATTAGCCTTCCAAAGTCTAAAGCTTGTCATCACAAATTTGACACTCTCCAACACTAAGTGAAGACACTTCTTACATCTGTAATACTGAATGGAAAAATAAGTCATCTTCAACTTCAGGGGCTGTTCACATAAAATTGCTAAATTTTTATCTTGGCAAAAACATCTTCTCCTTCCTCTCTGTTCTTCCCAGGTCTGAGAATCATACACATTCAGAAGACAATGACATGGTCTCAGAAAAGGCAGATACACATCTGCCTTTACATTTTTTACCTCTATACAAAGTAATGTGCATAGAAGGGATAATTCTGTATCATAATTTATCAGCTTATTTAGATTATGAATTTGTTGGAAACAGGATCGTTCCCCTTGGCAAACATCTTTGGAATAGCTAACAAAGGGGAGAGTTGGCTTTGTATAAGGCCCCCAGACTTTACTATAATACCAAATACGTAGCAATCTCCCTTCCTTTCCTGGCTGATTATGAAAAAATGAAAAGTTAACCAGAAGCAAAAGACTGAAAAGTTTCTTAGGTAAGGAAAAAAATAACACCATCTGTATGCCTGCATGTATCAAAAGAATATAAAGTAAACTTTCCATGTGCATAATGAATCCAGTTAAAATGTGTATGTTACTAAACCACATAAAGAATCTTATTCACCCACTAATGTGACATGCTAAAAAGAAATAACTATAACTCTCCATTTTATGTCATAATTCTTTTTTGAGCTTCAAAAATCATAAATGCATTTTTAAGTAATAATTATAATGTTTATCTTTGAAAATAAAGTAAATATCTCGTTGCTGGAGTTCATTACATTCTTTTAAGACAAAATGACTGTAATAAGAGTATGTGTTCTGCATGTGAACTGCAATGGTAAAGGTTGACTTCATGTTCCAACATTTAAACTATTTGTTACTTCAGCACAAAAAGCATCAGAACTAACAAACTACCTAACTAACAGGTTGACCATGCCTGATATTTAGTCATGCTTTACAAAGAGCAGTAATCAATACAGGCAGCATAAATCTATCATTTCAATTTAGAAATAGGGAATTAAGGATCTGCTTTAGCTTGGAATCAGCAGCTGTCATCTGAAGCTAAGAAATTTTCACCAGATTAAATAGTGATGATATTTATTTCTTAATGTTTTCATTCTTGTTCTTCACTAATCTTGAAAATATATTTTTGTTTGCTTACTAAAATAGGCTTATTTTACTTTTTTTGGACTTTCAATTTCATTTTTAATTCCTAAAATCCTACTTGTATATCCCAGAGATGCAAAAGAATTATCTGAGCTCCAGTTTGTTATCTGAAGTATACACTTAAGTGATTTCCCAAGAAAAAGATTTTCATGACCTATATTATAACAAAATTCATACTACATGGAATCTTTTAATAGTTCACAACAGGTAACTCAAGCTACTCGTAAATCAAAAAATATACAAAAGTCATAATACTAAACAGTATGGACTCATATTTTTGTTTACTAGTGTCTTAGAAAAGGTTTGAATGAAACAGCATTAAATGCAAACTTGCCTAATACATAGTTTATAATCCCAGAGATGCATGTAAAATAATGAGAATACAAAGTTTAATTAGCTATCTTTTTGACATTTTGAAAAGATTACACTAAATATATTAATATGAAGAAAAATCAAATGCAGAAGGTAAAAAAATGTGCAATTCATTCAATATTTTTGCAATGTAATACTTGTTTAATATCCCTGGTCATTTCTAAGACTATTTTACAGTTTGTCCATACCACTGAGTGTCATTATCAAATACATATAGTATATCCAGTAGTCCAAAGTACAACTGCTTTTAAGTATTTGATCTCTAACTTTTTTTTCCAAGTTTATATGTTCAAAGAAGGCACTCTCAGGAAATAAGTGCCTCTTAACATTCCATCTAAAGAAACTTCATCAGGCCTTGAAAATATATATACTAGGTAGCAGTGCAACAGTATCTTAGGCTGAATGCAGACTGACCTGCTAATGCATGCCCACAATGCTCAGAGTCTCATTTCTCCAATTATTTAAATCAGAATTAGGCAAGCATGCAGTACGACTTCTCTGTGACTGAATTTCTAAATTGTCTCTTCACTATCAAATCAAGAAAGACCTGTCCTCGGAAACCCAGAGCACACTCAAATTCAGTAAATATAGGTAAACTCACGGATTAACAACAACCTTTACTTCTTATCTATTAGTACTGAGTGTTTAAAAATATAATTTTGATGATAGCAGGAATCTATTCCCATCATCTCTGCCTATATTTCTGCACTTGGAAGAGAAGTAAGAGATGTACAATATAGCACTGTTTCAGAGAACCGGACAACTTACTTGTGCTTCAACCCAATTGCTCATACTCATATTTCTATGTCACTGAAATGTATAAACAAAGGTCTTACAAATATTCTTCTTACAAAATTCTTACAAAAGTGGTTCAGGAAAAAATAAAAAAGTAAGCAAGGCAGAAAGAAGTGTAAGCAGTAATAATGGCACTGATGCTTAGTGGGCTACAGCACATTGATTCCAATAGTTCTCTAAGAAATTCAACTACCACAGCTAAATCTTAGCTTTTTGCCATAGTTCCATTACAAAATAGAAAAAATTTCTGTGTGAAACTTCCAATACTTTTCATGCTAAATCAGTAACTCGCATAAAAATGTCATTGTATTGACTTTTAATGGGATAAAATACTGTGTTGAGGTCAGTCCACATAATGCAAATATGCATTAACAAATGCTATGATGAAACTGATACTTATCATCGTACCGTCCTCATAGAAGTCTTATAATTATAGTCCTATTCCTGTATATCTTGGAAACATTATACAGACAACTTTTCCACACCTGTTTCAAGATAATTCAGCGGTATTTCTTAGTGGAAAATATGTCAAATTCACTCTTAAAATGTATGAAGGAAACAGAATCATGGACTTACAGTCTGTAATTTTCATGACTCTTTTTACTTCTCCACTTCCTGATCCTCCACAACCGTCTTCATCATCACAATCTCCACTGATTTGTTCATCCACACTTCCACCACTGCCTGTTTGTTGCAGATCCCAGTTATCATATTTAGGAAATGATTTGCTCTGCAATAGCTGAAGACAAAATACAGTGTGCAAGTTAGCAATACAGATGGAAAACTTCAGTGAGCAGCCAAAATTTCAGATATGTCTCTCTGATATTTATGCTTTAAAAGGAAAACACCAGGTTCCACAGAAAGGTAATTCTGATTTTTTGTTTCCTCCGGTTTGCAGTCAGATTTAAAAGAGTGGTATCTGGACATGTATACTTCAGTTTTAATTTAAAAATGTGTAACGTTTCTGTGTCTGTACTGCTAAACAAGAGAGGATAAGGCATTAATCCCTAGCCCAGAGATGAAGTCGCATGGATAAAGACACATTCTTCACACCTTCAGACTAGTGTCCTTTAGAGCAGACAGACAGCATCCAAGCTACATAGCAACTGGCCCTAGATCTTTTCCAGACCAACGTGATGTCCACATTCTATGATTCAATCACTAGGAATGCGTGGGTTTAGTGCAGTCCTGTAGGGATTGGTAGTTCTTCCAGATTATTTAGGATTTTCATTAATGACTTGGAAGGCAGTATAAAACACAAACCGTGCTGATAAATCTTCTACTGCTACAAAAAATGGAGAACTACTAAGTAAAAAATAGAAGTGGCAAACTGTCTAATAAGGTACCTCATCTGGTAAGCCAGGCAATAGAATGAATTTTTAAATATATACTATAATAAAACAGACAAAAGTAAATTTGCAAGTCTAAATATTGTATTACATTCATATTAGAAGATAAAATACTCTGTTCTATAAAATAGTCGACTATGAATTATCAAGACTAGTGTTCTAGCCAAAGGTTTTAATGGGATAGCTTTGAAGACAGAAATAGGAATACTAAATCAGATTAGTACCACAATTAATGCCAAATCAAGGTCTTGTTTCCTCTGTTCTGAAAGGATGGCACAGAACTGAGTTCTCCTGGAGTGTTTAAAAAAGGGAATAAATGAAACAAAACACACAAACAAAAAACTGTTATTTTAAACCAATGTGAAAATAGCAAATCAACCAAAAGCTTTGATTTATTCATTCAAATTAAATCAAACAAATCCACATTATCAATATTGTACATTAAAAATAAACCAAATAAGGGTTGTCCTATATCAAAATAATTTATTAACAGTTGAGGTCAAGTTCTTCAATATATACATACATATATATATATGTATATATTCTGGTTCAGACAGAGGTTTTAGTCTTAAAGCAGGAATTAATTCAGAAGTTCAAGACCAGGATATGCAAGAGGTCAGAATAAGTTACCAAAAATGGCCCCTTCTGGCTCTCAAGAATGTATGAATCCATGTAACTAAATTTGGTTTAAATGGAAGACTGGATTCTTTTTGATTTCCTGTGCTTGCAGAAAGTTACAAGTGAGTTCATCTCTCATGAGTGATGAACACTTAAAGGCAAGGGAGCTTATGTTTACACTGTTGAAACTTATATGGTACTGATTCCCTTTTAACAAAAATCTAGTATCCCATTTACTTATCACAGTATCACAGTATCACAGATTTCTAGGTTGGAAGAGACCTCAAGATCATCGAGTCCAACCTCCGACCTAACACTAAGTACTCCACTAAACCATATCGCTAATAAACCATATCTTACACATCATACACCTTCAGGGGAAACATTGTTTTTTATTAATTTAATTTTATTCTTTTTTAATAAAAACATCTTGATGATGTTCTGCTGCAGTCAATGTGAACTAAGCTCAGTCATAATATTTCTTCTCTTTCATTTATGTGCATATCTTAAACACCTGTGGAGGGAATCCCAAAGGAGACCAGCAGTAAATCAAATTTACTTAATCAAATCAAACCTAGAAGAACTATTTCTAGAAGCATGACTGTTTTGAACTCTTTCAAACCAGAAGAATAAATTATGCTAAAGTTTATTCCTCTGCTTAGTATTATATACCTGAGTACTTAAAAGGACAGCATTTCTCTTTAAAAAACTACTCATGCCACAGTCTTCTCTATTTTAAAAATCCTTCTTCATATCTGGGAGCACATTATACAGCTAAAACCCCTGAACTCAGGTTCTCACATGATTTCTGTCATGAGCAACTGATTTTCTTTCCAATTATTACTGGATTTGAGTGAAGAGAGGCAAAAGCTTTGCTCTTGTCCCTTGGTACACTTCCTACTAGCCCAGCTATGCACACTATCAATTTGGTTATTTCACTAAGTATTTAATTTTTTGGTCTTTGGGAAAAACAAACAAACAAACAGAAAACAAATGAACAACAACAAAAAAATGTGTCTTACTAACATCTCACTGCAATTTAAGTCATCCTCAGAAAATTAAGTAAATGAGTCAGGCACTTCTAAGATAACCAATGTAAGCAAAATTAAACCCTAGCTTGTACTCTCCTTTCTGTCTAGGTAGTAGAAATAGCAGAACAAAGTCACATTACGTATGATTAATGTTTAGAGACTAATGTTCTTTGCCCGTTTCACCCATCCATGAAGATAGCATAGCTACAAACAGAAATAAATAAGAAAAATAACAAGAGAAACATAAATTTAAGAGGTAATACAGGCCAACAACAATGGGAAAAACAAACAAACAAACAAACAGAAAACAGCAGCAGCAAAATTTCATTTAAAAAATTTCTAAAGTTATTTTATGAGCATTTTTAGTATCTCTTCTATAGAGCCATTGATCTGCTTGGATTTTTTATTTCACTGTTCTTTACTGCTCACCTGTTTCATTGTATTTGTTTTAAGGTTATTGGTATAACCCCCTCCACTAGACAGAGCAAATATTTTGCAGATAATTTGCTAATAATTTTACCTTTATCTTATTCTTGTGTGAATTTTACACACTTCTCCCTTGGTAAGAGTGGATACTAATAGACAGGACATCTACTAATTCCCTATTTCTACCCTATTGTGAGTGAGGAAATCGGTGATTTATTTAAACAACGGATTTCAGTGAATGTAATTCAGTGGCTGATCAGGGGAGCTGGTTCACAGCAAGCAGTACTGCTTCACACAGTTTTCTCTTACATACCAGAAGCATGATAAAATTACTTCTTCGCAACATTTTCAACCCGCATCTGAGTGGATTCTGGTACAAGCGAGGAGAAGATGAGATCTTAGAATGGGATAGACTAATTCCTAGAACACAGCTATTTCACTCTATTGGCAAGAAAGACAAGTTCAGATATTGAAGATTTGACCATATGATTCCTAAAATTTCACACTGTTGGGAAGGTATGCAGGACAATTAAGGTATCTCATAAGGAATGCAGTTTTATTTGCCTTCCAAATTATGCCAAAAGGTAGCCATTGCTAATTCGGTTGGAAATCAGTTATGGTCATTTGCCCTGGGAAGTCAAAGATATCCAAAACTGCTGCTAACAGCAGATGTTCTTCTGCTCCTGGCTTGACAAAGTGCATGAAAGCTCTGTGAAGTGACTAAGCTTTCAATGAGTATTTCCTCATTGTAACACACAGTACAGAACTTTGCCTTAAAGCAAAAAAAAAAAAAAAAAAAAAAAAACACCACCAGCAGCAAAAACATGCTACATCTTAATTATCTGTTTGATCTTTACCATTTAGTTGTATAAAAATGAACAAATAAATTCAGGTCAATAGACTTATTCAGCTATTCCAGACAAAGAACTGACTGAATTTTGTTCATCTTGATTTATTGGCTAACTAATTACATCCTTTTTAATTATTGGGAAATAAATTAATTCTTGAGAAATAAATTAATTTCTACCTATTCTGACATTATAATTTAACTTCACATCCACTATTTTACAATTTGAATAAGCTCCATTGAGAGATCAAAAGTACATTACATTCAGGTGAGGGCCTGTGCATGTTTGATACACAGCAGTGGGTAAAGCTATCTTGGATTATAGCCTGGTAGAAAGCATAGCTATGTTAAGGCAGTTAGAGAGTGAATTCCTCATTTTTGCCACTTCCCAAAGTGGAAGTTCTTTCTCCAGTTCTATGGCATTTTCAGATAGCACTTATCCAGATCTTTGTAAAGAAAAAGGAAATCAAGAAGCAAAGGAAATAACGTTTGTTTACATGAAATGGAAGATGACCTTCCAAGAAAAAAAAAAAAAAAAAAAAAAGACCACTCAACCACCCATCTGAAAGCATCTACTCTGAGGTTAGAATTTGGACTAATCCACTGGAGCCATGATTATTAACAAAACATAGTATGAAAGAAGCAGATGTGAGGAATGATAGCTCCTCCTAAGACACACTATAGGAAAGTACTCCATAGTCCGGTCCGAAATATGTAGGAGAATCTCACAGGGCAGTCATGCCCAATTTGTATCACTCTGATTATTGAATAGTTTCTGAATAGAAAAGCAGGAAAATAATATTACAGCAGGAAATAAGTCAGAAAACAGCAAAGAAAGTTGTTTCTGTTCAAGTATAATGCCAATCTAATATTGCGCCAATTTGCAGGCTCTTTGCACCTGAATTGTTCTGACAGGGATTCTGAGTGCCCCAGTTCAGTTACCTGAATAAGCCACGAAGCTAATGAATGATTATAAAGTCTATTCTCTGACAACTAATGATGACACCATGAAATAATTCACCCACAGTTTATCAGTACAATCAGTGAGAGATGATAGGGACCATTATCACTGCTGCCTAGCATATAATGCAGACTAATCAACAAATTATTGACAAACAGGACACAGGACACTCTTAATTCCTCAAGGAGATAAAAACATCTTTCTTTTAGTCCTAAAGAGTAGGACTCTTACGTAACGCAAACTGGAAGTAAATTACAATGGCTACTGGCATATAAGAGGTAGACTTTATATTCATACACATCACTGATATCCACAGCAGCACAGTGGACGTGAGAAGCTCAGGGAAAAAATTAGCAGGGCTACAAGCTGTGTTTGTAGGAGTCCTTAACATTTCAGAAATCTCTGCATAAATGTCAGAGTATGCCTCTAAGACACTTAAGTCTACCAACAAATAATTGCTGTAGAAGGCTAGCTCCACAAAAGTGTTGTGGTTTGTACTTACCTGGGAATACAGAATATTCTTCTAAATCTGAAGCATTGATCCTTATAGAGTCTAGATCTGGAAGAATGATTACAGAATAATGGCTTATGCAGATTTCCACTAGCTCCAATCGAACAGAGGCATACACAAACAATAGGTGCTACCACAAGTGATTTATGCACTCTGAGAAAAGAGAGACTCTTATGTACAGTTATCACTGAATTACTAACAGCAAACTATGACACGCTTCATCACATCTCATTATGTCAGAATTTTATAGGCTACTAAAAAAAAAAAAGTAAAAGTTTTTCAGCAAGACAAAAAAAATATTCAGACTGTATTTTTATAAAACTGGTAGACTCCCAGAAGTATTTGAAACCAAGTTAAATAAAAGAAGGCAGTAGAAGGAATCCATTACTTTTGCATTAACCATTGTTCTATAGATAACGTATGTTAAAAATGGTCCCTCATAGTTAACAAAATATAAACATTAAAAATACATTTGCATCAGCAACAGCTGCACATATACTTTTTTTTTTCTCATATCAGAGCATTCCAAATTGATATAGAAGATGATGTGGGAGTACACACCTAAAAAAATTAATAAAAAACTCAATTACTATGAAAGAAAAACCTTGAAAGTTCATTTATCTCACAATGAACTATATGTGTGTTGATTATAGAGTAGTTTTGGTGGGGAGGGATTATCTGTGCAAAAGTAATTTCCCCCCCTACTATGAAATAAACTGAGCAGAACCTTAAAATTATTAATAATCGAGAATCTCCTTAGGTAAGTGAACTCAAGTAGCAATTACAAAAGCATATCACCAGTCCTTAACAGTGACTGTGTCTGGACCAATCTTTTATGAAGAGTTTGCTGCATTTCTTTTCCACAAAACATACCATAGCAAAAACATACGTCAAGAGGCCTTCTACATTATTTACCAAGGTTTTTCTTAATGTCCTATATATCTTCTTTTCATTTGCAGTGTATATCCTTAAATCAGAAAGCTAGTAAAAACTCTCATACATCATTTACGCCCCACATAAGCCTTACAGAGAAAGTTTTCCAGTTTCCTCCCAAACAAGGCCTTCCTGCCACACAATTTACCCCCTACTCCTGTTCCTGAGTTGCCATTTATTTTTGTGACTTCTATATAACTATGCTCCTCTGGCTATGCTCCTCTGGCTAAGCAAAGGCTGCTTTGCATAAATTGAGACTCATCACATATGAAGGGCTATATTTTTAAATCCTCTTTACCACCAAACTATTCTTGAAATAGACCTTGCTACTGCCTAGTCTTGTCAAAATTCATCATGCCTGTTTTTCAAAAACTTCAAGAGAATTAAGGTATTCTAGAAGCATGGAAGTGGTGGAGGAGGGGATACTATATTAGTTGAGAACAGTTTTCTTGGTATATAAAGAAGTGAACCATTTGCAATCAGAGCCTTCTGAATGGTTTGATAGAACTATTCTTTAAGTCCCCTTGGGTCTTTGTACATGTGATAAGATTGTAACTTTTTTTCAGAAAAACTAGCTTCAAGTTCAAGTAGCTGCCTATGCTATTTGTCTGCAACATTACTTATTCAGATGCAATCAAATATCATGCAGAATATTATCACATAGAAAGAGTCTTTTTTGAAATTCCTAAGAAAGCCTGGCTCATCCGTTTTTGCAGCTGTAATATGTGCGCGATACTCTAATTATAGTAATCCTAATCTATGCAGACTATGTTATTAAACGTGACATATACTTTAATTGTTGACAGATGGCTTTGAACCCTGCATAAATATTTATAAAGTCACATGTATTCCTATAGCTAGCACACACAAAAATTCCAGGTACATTAGTCTTTTCAGAATCCTTTCTACAGGCACATGCAAGCTTAGGATTTCCATTATCATAACTATTTTATTGTTTAGGTTATCTGAAGTCTTTAAAGGGACCACTTTCCTCCTAGAGTGAAATGAGTGGTGCATAGGTTATGGACAGTTTTTATTATTTTGGAAATCGAAGAATTTTTCAGCAGTACATTGTATTGTGTTAGGTCATGTGCTCTCAGTTATTAAATATTTCCATCACACCATTTATTTGTAATTAACCCTGTTCTTCCTGCTACCAACATAGGAGAAATTAACAGAAATCTTTCAGTCTTGAAGAACAGTTCAGAATCAGGATCAGTCCAGCAACACTGTTCATTGACATGTGAATTTAGTGCACTATTTCTTCTTTTTTAGAATGCACAAATCCTAGTTTTATGACATATAGAATAAGAAACTTGTTTATATGTGCATTATAAAAACAATACAAAAAAAGTAGAAAATAGGTAGCATTTACAAACAGTAATGTATAGAATATTGATTGAGTAGTTGTATCTGAGCTTTTCAAAGATATCCTAGGATAGGCTTAAACAAAATGAAAGGTGAAGACTAAAGGGCTCACACCAGTCTCACAAACTGCTTATGTATCCCTTCATCTGTTAGGGTGGGAGTCACTTAGTGTAAGTTTAGCAATCTAAACTTAGGCATCTATTTTTGCAGAAAGACAGGTAAATCCAGGGATTCATTCATCTCAGTCTAAAGTAAAATGAAAGGTGTTTATCAAAGCCAAAAGTCAGATTCACAGAATCACAAAACGGCCGAGGTTGGAAGGAACCTCTGAAGATCATCTAGTCCAACCCCCTTGCCAAGCAGGATCACCTAGAGCACATTGCGCAGGATTGCTTCCAGGTGGGTTTTGAATATCTCCAGGGAAGGAGACTCCACCACCTCTCTGGGCAACCTGTTCCAGTGCTCTGTCACCCTCACAGTAAAAACAAGGCCCTCTCAAATTCAACCGGAAGTTCCTGTGCTTCATTTTGTGTCCATTGCCTCTTGTCTTCTCACTGGGCAAAACTGAAAAGAGACCAGCTCCATCCTCTTTACACTCTCCCCCCTGCTCTAGTCTCAGTTTCCAGCTAAGAATACAGGAAAAAAAAAAAAAAGAAAAGATAAAAAAAACAACTAGCTTCTGTGTACAAATGAGGTTTAAATGTTCTTCACTGTAGGATTTGTGTACTAAATTTAAACATCTGCAGGCTAGCTAAATGGTACTAGACACCTTTTAGAGTCACTAGATCTTTCATAGTCAATGGAAAGAACTAGGCGTCTTCAGGAGGTTGATCTCATCCTACAATAAGCCATGTAAGAACACACACACGTTACTGATTTTGGAAGGGTAGCAGCTGGCACTACATATTCCAAAGAGGGCTGATTATTTCATTGAATTCTTGCACTAAAAACTCATTCTAGCAAAACTGACTCTGTCAGAAAATGTAGGATGGGGGAGGGGAAAGTGACCATTTAAAAGAACAAAGTGAAAATAAGAAACTTTACTATGTAACTAGGAAAACTCTAATACTAATTCCTGCCAAGGGGGGGTTATAATTTCTTCCTTCAAAGTCTCATGAAGAGATCAATAAGAAAGGAAGGAAAGAAAGTAAATGTCAACCTTTTGATGTCAGACTTCCTACTGTCTCAAAGACAGAGAAAAAAATGTTTTAAAAGTTCTATCTGAGAGCAAATTATAAAAGAATGTATTTTATTCATTTGGCTTGCAATTAATATATATATAATATGGTAAGTTTTATGCATTGCTTTAGCACAGCAACAGTAAGCTTTGAATGTTTTTTCTTATATGCAAAATACTTCACACAAAGCATGCCAACAACTAAACATCAGAAATAGGTGAGTCAGCATTCTACAGCTTTTATGAAACAAAAAATTCTGAATTCCTTTAAGATGAGCTATTCTTATTGTATTTTTTTTCCTCCCACATAGAACATCTAATCGGAAGAATACTAGAAACACCTATTCAATGCAGCTATGTATTCTTTTTTCTTTTTGTTGGGAGTACAAATAGCATTAAAGGCCTCACTACAAAATTAAGAAAATATTGTTAAAGCCTAGAAGAATATCTTAAGACTTTTTCTAAGACACTTTCGGTGTTTTAAATTTATTATAATCCAATTACATATGTGCATATCCTTGCTGCTCCAGAGATAATACATGACAAATGGAGTTTGGATTTTGTTTCAAATGCTAGTAGAATTTCTTTATAGCACTTAACCTGACAAGTATTTCATTATTGCAATGCATTCATTTCTGCATGGTTCTGTAGTGTAAATTTATGTAGAAATAAGAATCATCACAAGATCAAGTATTAATGCAGAGAAATACAGAACACCTTTGATACAATATAAATCATAACGTATAAAAAGTCTGGGGCTTAGTTTCTAGGGTTCAGTGTTCCCATTTCTCTTTATATCTTTAAAATATCAAATGTTTAATAAATTGTAAGCTGAAAAGGCGTTTGAATCAGGAGTGTTGCACACAATCATTTCAATAATAGACAACTTGAATACATGAACATGTTAGTATAATACAGTTGCATTTATAAACTAAAAGTCACTAAAAGATCATCTATCTATCACATATAGCAAAATGCTATCTTCTTTCTTTTGTAGTTTTATTGTAGTGTTCTTTTACATCCAGAACTGGGCTATACTACTCTATAAATTACAAAGAAAACAAAGTAGTTTTAATGGGAGCTGGTAGAGTGTACTGCAGTACTAAGCACTACCAGTAGATTAACAGCTTGGTAGAAAAATAACCCTCATAATGTCCCCCAAACGCAAAGATAATTCATATAGGCACAGCATTATGGAAGCAGATACAGAATTAAAAATCTACATGTTTCACTGTTTCTTAAGTTTCAGCCAACAGAAGAACAGATATTACTCATTACCTTTCATAAAATAGCTTCAGTATTACGGTTTTTATGCAGAAAATGGGAGATTCAGATTGAAGCACTTCCACTGTCCCCAGTGATTCATACCCACATTTTCTCCTATTGTCTAAATCTCATGCTGTATTCTAGTTTTATTAAGATAAAGGAAGATGTGTTCTCAAGCTATTCTTATGAAAATGCAACATTGAAGAATAAATTACTAATATTTTCTAGGCCCAAAGTTCTGAAAAGAACGCGTAGATTTGTAGCCTTATAGTTAAGGTCACAATGGTCATCTGAATGTTATACTTACAGAAGGATAAACAAAGTTCTTCCTTCTCAAAGATCCTACAACTTTGACATAGAGGCTCTCCCAACGGAGGAAGCTGAACTAGGATCTCTTACTTTTCAATCTAGTACTTTAATCATTAAATTGTTATTTGAGGGGAAAGAAGAGAAAAAGCAGCAACTTCTTCCCTCAGATGTTAGAACACTTCACTATTTAGATAATGTGATTAAATGATAATCTTCACTAGTACAAAGGAACATATTGACAAAATGACTGGAGGGGAACCTCAATAACCCAACCACAGCCCTTCCCAGAAGATCCTCAGTCCCATATGCTGGGAGAACACCCACCACACCCACTGGGACACAATTTCTACAGATCACCTCAGAGACTAAGGTGGTTACTCCATAGGTTTGGACTAATAGTAATACATCCATGAGATATATTAGAATAAAGGGATAAAGAATAGAGAATAGGGGGAATAAATAATAGATAATAAATAGATGGTTAAAGAAATGAAAAGAGATAGTCATTTGTAAAAAGGGGCTTGTCAGTACACATCTGGCCATGCCCTGCATATTATAGTTACAGATCTGCCCTGTCTTCTCATTAAACGTAATCTCTAACTGTTATTTAGAATGAGGGATTCTATTCTGTGTTTGTGTGTCTATGTGTATGAGGGTCTGAGTGCTATCCACTGTCTTGTAGACCATCAGTCACACGGATCTGTGTGTCTCTGGTACCATTGAGAGGAGGCACTGGTTTGGGTTTTTCCTTTTTCTTTTTTTTTTTTCATTTTTGTGGTATGGGGTGCAGGGGGTGGTGTCTATTTCCTACAGAGGATGAACAGAACCCTGAAGAGAGGCCACAGTCACAGCAGATACACTTTTCTGGTTGGTAGGTTGTGCAACTTCTGTGATTCTGTTAGAGTCTTGCGTACATCAACAAATACAAGCAAACAGTACATAGTCAACATCAGAAACATGGCCATTCTTTAAAAGGCACATAAACTTCCCTCTGCCTTGAGCTCTAACGTGTTTTTTTTAAGCTTGATTTCACAGAGCAATTACTTTTCAGACTTGATGTCAAGGTTCAGATTCACAATTAATTTTTCCCTTTTTTCCTAACTATTATGCACCAAAAAAACAAAAAGGGGGGGGGGGGGGGGGTTGAGTCCTTAACTGCAAGATGAAATACATATACAAATCTGTATTTCTAAAGAGTTCATACAAACTGTTGGCAAGTCTGTCATATGTCAATGGCCGTATGTCGGCTGGCCCCCCATATGCTTCAATATAGATCTGTTGTTTTAAAGCAGTTTTGACATAAATGAACACACTTGTTATATTATCAGATAGTATGTGAGGAATCATTACCATTCTTTGTATAAAGAACAGTGAAATGTGTGGTATAAAGTAATGCTAGAATTCTAAAAGTTTCTCTTCTCCTCTAGCCAGAACAATACTCTCACCGTTTTCCTCACAGTTCCATGCAAAATCTTGACTACAGACTATTTGGTCCAGATCACTAAGACAACATAAGTTAGGCTTACTATGTAGCCCATTAAGACTTAGAATTAGATACAGAATTAGGTATATCATTTTGAAAATACCCATTACCATAGTAATTAAAATGTAAACATTGCCAGGTTTTATTGTATTTACTACACAGATCCCAAGGACATATTTATATTTCAGCCTACATTTCAGCCTTACTCACACGGAATTAAACTTCTCATAGGTCTTTTAAATCTGAAATGATCATATCTTTCTTAGTCTATTAATGAGAATTTTGTAACTTTTGTTTATATGCTGTCATATATAACATCCAGATAATCTATTCTTCACTTAAAATGAGTTTTTCAGGATTGGAAATTAATAAACTCTGTACCAACAAATTGAAATCAAACCTTGATCAATGACTTTTCAACAGGACTGTTCCCTATTAGAATTCTAGTACTTCTATCTTCACTTCTATTGAAGATATTTTATTCTTGCCCAAACACATAATATTGTTGTCAGTTTTTATTTATGCATAGATTTGGACCAATTTCACAAGTCATTTCACCATAAGCTTTACAGTAAAATGTTTGCATATAACTCAGCTAATCATGAGATCATGAGATCAGAGTTAGCATATGTGTAACAATATTCAATTCAGAAGAATTTTAGCTTAATGTTAAGTATGTTTACAGAATTGCTAATGATTCAGGGCTGTAAAACTATTAAGAAGAACCTCCAAGCTAGTTTTACTTAATAGGCTAGTTTGAGACCCTCTCCTTATGCATGGACAGACTCAATGAAGTAAATTGGAAAAGAAAAGAAGATGTGGTATGCAGAAGCTCATTTTTTTTTGTTCCTAATATTGTTTCCACTAAGTTTGCCGTATAGAGTTTTACCCAAATACAAGAAAGACATACCTATACATATTCAGCACAAATTCTTTCAAACATTTCAAAGACTCATGAAACTTCTTGAAGTATTTGCTTTCCTATTATTTACAGAAAGAGAGAAACTAGCTTAATTTTGAAATAATATCATAACTGTGCTTCTGGGTTTGTAGGCCAAGTTATAGTATTAGGCATTTAATGGGTTAGTTGTTTCAACCTTCATTTCTCTTGCTGTTTGCAAAATATTCTTGGCATGTGTAGCCCAGCAAATTTCTTCCTTACTAAGAACAATCTGCTCTCTAAACTTAGCTTTGTACAAATTTTCAGTGAAGGTATGACTTCATCAGAGAGCCAACTGTTTGCAGTTGGTATAAAAGGGAAGAAGAAATACTCTCCTTTGTGGAGTAGAATTTTATTATTAATTTTCCCTCCTCTGCCCCCGTTAATAAAACTGAGCTCTCATTATTGCAATTCGACATAGGGTTCAAATGAAGGAGACAAGGCAACACTGTTTAATATATATCTTCCTCTTCCTTGGGGAAATACAGACAGTGTTCATACAGAATGAGCACACCTTTGGGAGAAAAGCTAAAGATCTCAGGTTTTACTTGCTTCCAAAAGGCTAATTTTTTGCCCTTTCTGACTTTTATAATGGATCTCCTACCTTCCTGGTAGGAGCTTCATGATTCCAGCCACATCAGGATTTGGAAGAAGCAGATTTAATCCCTTGTTTTCAGGGCAGACCACTAACGCTTTGCTGCTTTAGGAATGCAGTCTTCCCAAGTCTATTACACTGGTCTCAGGAAAACATGTGAGAGGATACAATCACAGGTTTAGCTACGTGATTTGCAAACAATCCAAGCAATTTCCTTAAGCTCCAAAATGCATTAAGATCATTTTGAAGATGTTTACTGGAAAGTCTACTCCACATTTTACTTCTGTGCACAGCGACTCTACTTTAATTCTTCTGTCTACAAATTGGACAATTTGCTTCACAGTAGGGTTCTTACCATCTACCACAGATTCTACCCCCATCCTCCTACATGGGTATTTAACAGATGTAGCTTAAGGTAAATCTTTCCTAAATTTCTGGTGTGCTTGCAGCGGTTCCTAAAAGCTTTGACTATCAATTACCTGTAAGTAGTAGCTCTAAATATTTTTCATATGCTTAAATTATAAGTTAATAACGGAGAAAAATAAAAATGCTGTTAACAATATGTTAAGTAGTATGTCCTTTCATATGCAATGACTTATGTACAATAAAAAAGTCATTAAATAGTTACTGGTGTGATCAAAGAAAGTCCTCACTGGATGAAAATTAAAGATTTAGAGATCACATAGTCAAGTCTATAGATTCACTTCACTACCCATGACTGAAATACATATTCAATTTCTAATTCAAGATAATGAAGAACAAAATAATTACCAAGGGCTCCAGAGGCTTTTTGTTTGTGTTTGCTGTCTAGTTAATTGTAAAAGAATATATTGAGATGTGAAGTAGTGTTGTTCAGCACAACCTTTCTACTCCTGTAGTTTTGTCATTGTTCACAGTCCAGTTTAGGCACTGATCTATAATACTGCACAACTAAATTAATCAGTTTGGTATTGGGTTTTGTTGTTATTGTTGTTTGTTTGTTTTTTGTAAAATTTGCTATGTAAGCCAGGACTCAAACAGTGCATCCCAGAATCCTTGTGCCCTGATTGTCCAGGTCATGCAGACAATAGAGTGTACCATGATCTTGTGTATGCCTATATGTCAAAGTTTTTTCAGCTGAAAACAGAATGCAGGTATGTCATGGTTTCAGCTGGGGTAGAGTTAATTTCCTTCATAGTGAAGTGCGTGGGAGGATATGGGCAGGTATATCATGACTGTCACATCCAAAAAATCAGGCAAAGCCATCTGGGCTGATGCAGAGTGGCAAGATATTGCTGCCTGGGTAGAGAGCCTAGTTGCAAAAGTACACCACATAGATGCTCCCATACCCGATGGCCTGCTGTCTGCCAGGTTAAATCACAAGTGAATGTATAAATGAAGAGGCTGAACACCCAAGTTTTCTCCTGAAGTGTAGTCTACAGATAGCAAGAATGTGAATGCAACGTATAAATTGAGAAAATGCTCTCTAGATCTGAAATTTAGAAGCACCTTACAAATACCAATCATGAACTGAAAATATAAATCAGTGTTTCAAAAACCCATAATGTGAATACCTTAATAACATTTCAATAAAAATAACAACAATTTATCCAGCAAACGTTCTTTATCAAAATCGAATTCAGTCCTTTACCCAAAGTTTTCTGTAACGTGTCAAAGGGTCCACTACACTAGTCAGCAGAATGCTTCAAGCCTGTCAGGAAGGAATTCCGATGGTTCTGTGTTTGCATCAGGACCAGAGGTAAAAGAAACAACCAAAAAGCACTCCAAGACTAGAGAAACACGCAAAATACAGTGAGGGGTCATGCACTTAATGCTCTAGAGAAAAGCTTCTATTTCTCTGGATTCCAAGAAAATTGATCTGAACATCATAACTGACAAGCATCTTCACTGGTTGAACAATATTGAAATTTTACATCGAAGTCTCTTTTTATGAAAGTAAGATAGCCACTAGTTATGTCAAGATTCCGTTGTGCATGTCTATCAAGGCTTCAGCAATGCCTCCTGTCTTAGTAATTTGATCTCCTTCTATGATAAGGTCATCTGCTTGTTGAATGAAGGGAAGGCAGTGGACGTAATCTTTCTGAATTTCAGTAAGGCCTTTGATGCTGTCCTTCACAGCACCCTTCTGGACAAATTGTCCAGCTGTGAGATATTGATTATATTCAGTCAAATATTGTTTGTTGCATGAAAATCTGGAACAAACCTGAGCTTCTTTCATATCAAGCGTATCGATATAATAAGAATAAACAATGTTGAATCCCCTTTTCCTTATGTAGATTTAGTGTCAGCTCATTTCCTGATCAGAACATAAATAAAAATCAGCTTCTTAAAAATTATCTTTATCATCACAGACAAAATAATAGAGGGGAAAAAAACAGCAATAATCATATTCATATCAGTGAAGTGATAATACCTGAATGTTGCAGACTTGTATCCCCATTACAAACATTATAGCTGTAGCAAGACCATGAACTGCAGCAAATGAAGAGATTGAATTTTCTTCTCAAATGGTAACTGCTGCTGTAATCAAAGCCTCCATCTCATAATAATTGCAATATGCTGAATTGAGATGAATCCCACCCTAAGTATAAGCAAATCCATGGTGTCTATGTGAATGATTTTAGCTAATGCACTATTGCTTGAATTGTTAGCTTTCTATCAGTAAAAGCTATACAAACTCAATCTTGTCCTGGTTTATGAATGTGTATGCTCATAATTTCTGCATACAGTAACTGGTTCAACAGTTAGCATATAGCAGTTTATTTCTGTGTTTGAGCCATAGGTTTGCAACTTCAATTATGGATGGTGCTGTAAGGCTATATTTGCATTAGCAAATTCTGTGGATCAACAGAAACAGACCTAAAAAGCAAGGCAGTATTGTAGTCTTAAGCTAAAGGAAAAAAGGAAACCTTGAAGAAAACAGGGAGACTGGTAGCCTTGAGCTAGTAAAAGCAAGGGAGATAAGGGATGAAAACTAGAAAACAGGAAGGAGGAAAACAGCTGAAGCTGGATTACAGACTGACCTATGGTTACCTTTTGCTCATTAAGGGTCATTAACATATTAAAAAACACACCCTTCAAAATGCAAATGTATGGAAATGTGGGATTTGGTGTGTCCCCTCCCCTGATGGTTCTCTGTAATGTGCATGCTCAATAGAGATAAGTGAGCTAAAACAACCATTCAAAAGTAGCCAGAGAGAGGTTTCACAAGTTAGCTGTGTGAAGGTGCTTCAAGTCAGAGGTGTGCTTGCTTTGTGAAAAATTGTCAAGCACCTGATTCTGCAGAATTATATAATTAATTATTTAATTAAAAGACCTTCCTTCTCTTTAATATCTTTATCGATGATTTGGATGAGGGAATTGAGTGTACCCTCAGTAAGTTTGCAGAAGACACTAAGCTGGGGGGAAGTGTCGATCTGCTGGAGGGTAGGAAGGCCCTGCAGAGGGACCTGGAGAGGATGGGTCGCTGGGCAGAGGCCAGTGGGGTGAGGTTCAACATGGCTAAGTGCTGGGTCCTGCACTTTGGTCACAACCCCACGCAGTTTTTCAGGCTTGGGACAGAGTGGCTGGAAAACTGTGCAGGAGAAAGGCATCTGGGAGTGTTGGTTGATGCTCGCCTGAACATGAGACAGCAGTGTGCTCAGGTGGCCAAGAAGGCCAACAGCATTCTGGCTTGTATCAGGAATAGTGTAGCCAGCAGGACCAGGGAGGTGATAGTTCACCTGTATTCTGCTCTGGTGAGGCCGCACCTCGAGTACCGTGTTCAGTTTCGGGCCCCTCACTACCAGAAGGACATTGAGGCCCTGGAGCGTGTCCAGAGAAGGGCTATGAAGCTGGTGAAGGGCCTGGAACACAAGTCCTGTGAGGAGTGGCTGAGGGAACTGGGGTTGTTGAGTCTGGAGAAGAGGAGGCTCAGGGGAGACCTCATTGCTCTCTCCAGCTACCTGAAAGGAAGTCGTTGGGAGCTGGAGGTTGGGCTCTTCTCACAGGTAACTAGTGGTAGGACAAGAGGGAATGGCCTCAAGTTGCACCAGGGCAGGTTCAGGTTGGAAATGAGAAGACATTTCTTCTCAGAAAGAGTGGTTAGGCATTGGAGCAGGCTGCCCAGGGAGGTGGTGGAGTCACTGTCCCTAGGGTTATTTAAGGAAAGGTTGGATGTGGTGCTTAGGGACATGGTTTAGTGGGCGATATTGGTGGTAGGATGATGGTTGGACCAGATGACCTTGGAGGTCTTTTCCAACCTGAATGATTTTATGATTAGTGTGGATTCTGTCTGTGTGTTTATTGGCGAGGCACACTGGGCATAAACCTATGGATAATAGTTGGTGCTGACAACCTGCTCCTCACTCTTTATACATTTCATTTTCTACTTTTGAGAAACTCCAGTTTAGTCCCTTGGACTGGATTCTCCTTTGTGACTGCATTGTATTAGATTTGTAAGAGGAGTGAATTTTCCAGTTAAAATTTATCCAGTTAAAAAGTAAAAGGAATTCTCTGGAGGGTAAGTGAAAACAATCAAGTGGGCTCCTGATATACATTTAAACACTGTTCCAGATGCACTTTAATAGACTTGGAATAACACCAAGTGTGCATGTATTTGCAACAATAACACTAAGAGCCATCAAATAGGTATCTGTGGATTTTTACAAAAGCCTATCCATGTTGGTCATGGGTGTTATTATAGTACTGAGTGGATGAGAATTAAAGCAAGAAAAAGAGAATGATATGATTTTTCATTTATCCAAATCTTTCCTGTCCTCTAACAAGAGAGGTACCATTTGGAAGTAAAGTAATTTTGTTTCGCTTTCTTTTATTGTGTTTAAACAAAAAGCTCCAATTTGTTGTCACAGAAGATAATGAAGATACACGGTAAAATATACAGACAAATTGTTCATTTGGGACATTTCAAATAATCATCAGAAATGTGGCAAAGAATGCAGCTTGCAGTAGCCCACCAGATTCTGAGATAGAATTTATTCTGGCATAATAAAAAACCTCTGCTTTCACAACATTACTACTTCTATTATTTAATTGAGTCACTGTCTTATTTTCTTTCAGCAGATCATTTTTCCCTGATTCAAAACTTCCAAGTAACACAAGTCAGGAATACCAATATGAAAGCCGGATATTAAAGCAGACATATTTTCTATCAGGAAACCTCAAAGCAATAGATGATCTAGGAGAACGTAATTTCACCTATGTAGTTTAGACACTAGGGCCTCATTTTATGATTTTAATTATTTTGTTTAGCCATTGCAGTTTTAAGTGTTTTGCAGTAATCAGCAGAAACTAATTAGACATAAAACTATAAGACACTCATTTTCAAACACTTTATCTTAATTACATTGCAAATGCCAATATTAACAGATTACACAGCAGTTTGGCTGCTTCATTAAATGATTGCTAGTGAGTGCTTTAGAAGCAGTAATAAATGCACACTAATGCCTTCAGAGTCCACAGTAGATGTGGACAGCTGAAGGAAAGACAGAAATTATATACATATACCTTCAAGTGCAATAGATACAGAAAGGGCCATTACTTATATCCCCAAGGTTGCAGAGTGATTTCAGGGCCACCTCTCATCAGTAAGGACAACAAAATGTTCTTGGACATGAATGGATAAAAACAGAAATGTGTCTACCACATTAACTCTGAATTGTAAATCCTCATAATTCAAAACAAAACAGAAGAGAGCCTTGAGCAAACAGAAAAAAAATAAAAATAAAAAAAAATAAAAATTGAAATGGCATTCAATTACATCAGTGGAATAATTCTCTCAGTAGTGATAGGACTTCTTAAAGGACAAATGCAGCCCAAAACATGAACAAATATATATTACCTTCAGTTATTTTTAGGTAATTATGTAGTTTTAAAATGCCATCAATTTACTTTGGCAATATCTCTGTGACAAACTGTTATTATGTTGCTGAGAATTTTCCTCCTGCAACAGGAGCATTATAAAAAAAAAAATGCTAAACATACCAATGTGACATGCTATTAGAACAAAACATACAAAGAACCTTGGCTTAACCCTTGCAAATACTTCTTTAGTATGTTGTGTTTATTCCAGAAGTCCCAATTCAATAATGGAGTAAAATTTTGGCAAATCAAACAGAAGACAAAACAGCTGGATTCATTCTTTCCAGGCAGTTTCATAGTTCATAATGCAAATGCGCACACATGCATAAAATATGAACAGAAAATAATTCTTAGATTTTTACCAAAAATCTTTACCTTCACATCTAAACACTATAGTGTAACCTCACTTTTGTCCAGAGAAGGGCAACGAAGCTGGTGAGGGGTCTGGAGAACAAGTCTTACGAGGAGCGGCTGAGGGAGCTGGGACTGTTCAGCCTGGAGGAGTCTCAGGGGGGACCTTATCGCTCTCTACAGGTACCTTAAAGGAGGCTGTAGAGAGGTGGGGGTTGGTCTATTCTCCCACAGATGAGGGGGAATGGGCTAAAGTTGTGCCAGGGAGGTTTAGGTTGGATATTAGGAAGAACTTATTTACTGAAAGGGTTGCTAGGCGTTGGAATATGCTGCCCAGGGAAGTGGTTGGGTCACCATCCCTGGGTGTCTTTAAAAGACATTTAGATGTAGCCCTTAGTGATATGGTTTAGTGGAAGACTTGTTAGTGTTAGGTCAGAGGTTGGACTCGGTGATCTTGGAGGTCTCTTCCAACCTAGGTGATTCTGTGATTCTGTGATTTTCCTGAAATTGACCCATGCTTACTTCAAAGTCTTTCTGCAAAACAATTAGCATGCCAAGAGGTTCAACAGAAACAGTAAGTACAAGACTAATTTTACCTTTTCATTATCAGAAGAAATCATGGGAAACCATTACAGATTGCAGTTAAATTTAGAACAACTTTATTTTCTCTGCTTTGAATGCAGAGCATGAAAGTGAATCATCACAGAGACAAAAAAAGTAAGAAATATAGGGAATGACAGCATGTATAGAATGCTGTGAAAAGTTAGTATTTGACCACTGATACTAAGCAATCACACTATCTGTTATTCTAAATATAAAACAAAACTCACCATATACTGGTGACTAAGCTGAATTTTAGCTGTATCAATTGTACATTAATAATCTACACACTGAGGATCCTTTTTAAAGCTGGCACAGAAAATAAGCTGAACAATTTCAAAGACTGCCATGGAATTTGTGAAACAGATTTTACTGAAATAAATAAAATGTGAAAAACTTCTATAATTTAACAAAAAAAATATTTGAAAGACTGGTAGATAGGTGTTGTCTTGATATATCTTTCATTTTTGAGTTTAGGAATTTACTCCTTAGTCAGTGTCTTTTAAAGATTTTTGTGTGCATAATTTACTTGTATTCTGTAGAATTCACCCAAGGATATCTGTACCAGTTGCTTAACTGGGCCATAGCTGTTGCTCAGTTGTCAGCCCTAATCTTCCCCTCTTCCCCCAGAAAGCTGCTTTCTCAGACAGTCCTTCATCTTCACTATCCTCTAGACTGTATCAGTCGGCAAGAGCCTTAAGTTCCAAAGAGTATGTTAACATTTAAACATTATGGTCAACCTTATGTTAGTGCCTAGGCTGGCCCTGTGCCTTTTCCCAGTGTGGATACAGCCATCCATCCAGTCTACCAGGGTGACATTTAGTGTGTCCATGTGAATTGTCATATAATAAAAAGGACATTGACAAACAGAAGACTGAGTCAGTAATTAAGTTTCTAAGCTCAAATTCATACAAAAGAGAATTTGGTCTTCATTGCAATACTTAGTCTCATTGAGACTCTATTCCTAAAACATTAAAAGCAAAATGCTTGATATAAAGGTTGGTGAAATCAATTAAGCAACTTTGTCTGATTACAGAGGCTGGTGAATCAGACTGCAAATGTGTGGAATAGTTATAGTGTGAAACAGTGAAAAAAAAAATATGTAAACTGAAGGGCATAATTGTTTTAAATGCAACCTCTGTAAAAGCAAATTAATGATTTAATATGTGGGACTCAGACTAGAAATAATTGTCAGAAGTAAAAATTGATAGATTGGAGAAGAATTGCAAAATTTCAGCATGACATACATTATATTAAAATGTGCAACTGACTGCTGGGATAAGAGTTGAGAACTGAATTTTATTCAGTTTGTTTGTACAAAATATGAAGAAATACTAGTGAAAGCTGGTATTTGCTTTTTCACTTTCAAATAAACTTTTTCAGTTTCAAATTCATCGAGTTCTAAGTAAGCTACAACACCAACTCAGTCTGGAATTCACGGTTCATATTATTCTCAGCACAATACTTCCTAATCATCCATTATTGCCTACAGGCATGAAGCCAAAGAAATCAGCAGAGTAAAATGTATTTATTTATTAATTTTAATCAATGTAGCTAATGCCAGGACCTTTAAACCATCTGCTTCAGTTAAGATAAAAGTATGGACCACTGGTGATGTTACTACTGAAAAAAACATTTAGAGGAGAAACATATGTTCTGATGGCATTTGACTCCTGAGTGCAGAGGAAAAGAGGTAAACACTTAAAATACAAAAACAGGCTCTGTGGTTACTGTTCCAGAGTTATGAATATCCTGAATTGCCTTCCTTTTTTTTTTTTTTTTTTTTTCTACATGTCTGGTAATGCTCAAGGGGGTAAGGGAACAGAAAAAAAACAACATTGCAAGCAGCCAAAAACTCTCATAATGTAGATGCATGCACATTTCAAAAGAAGCACACGTGCTCACATGTTGATGACTGGAACAGCAACCTAATTTGGCTCACTCAGACACATTCAGAATAAAAACACTGGCAAGCTTACCTGACAATTAACATTATGGTTTAACATGGATACAGACTTTTAACTTAACCTCTGTCACTGCCACTTTTACTATTTCCTGGTTTATCCACACATTAGGAATCCCAAGTTAACATGGTTGCAGAAGGCCGTTAGGCTTCTCCATTTGGGACTGACTTGTGTCTGGGGACCGCATACAGAGGCAACACAGCGCAATGTGGGCAACTCTCATGAGAGAAATTGTCTTGTCAGCATCTCAGCTGCAACTCCCACCCTTCCTATCCTTCTTTACTGTAACTAACAAAACTGAAAGCACTTCTTCATTGAGATTGCATTGAGGCATGTCTCTCCACAGAAAACATGAAAAGGCAAACAGAGAAAGAATCTCCTATGGAAAGAGAACTGACTGAAAAATAATCTAAAAAATATTTGTCTGTGACCTTGTTACTGCTAAGGAGATGAGGACCGAGAACCAATCCCTCCTCTGAGCTTTATATTGCTTTAAGCAAGCTCTGACCCCAAGATGCAATGGTTCTTTTATGGGACTTCTTTTTACTTCAGTGTTTAGAATAATATGAGGGAGCTGTGCCAGCCCATCATCTGTGCTTTTTCTATATTAAAGAGCGAATATTTGTGGCAATTTCTCAGTTGCAGTATGTGTATGTGGTGGTGCCTGATGCTCTAAAGCCTGCTGAGGCACTGCTGAAGGTCTGCAGAGGTGCAAGGAGCCAGACTTACATGAGTAGCAGTACAGCCTAAAAAAAGCACTCTCTAGAGTGTAGTAATCTTGGACTATGAATTGGAGAAAGACTGTTCTTTACATGCGTAAAACATACATTTGTGCAAATGGCATTTACACACATGTATTTGTTATGATTGACAGTCCTCCCAGGAAGCCTTCAAAAAGATCACTACAGTGCAGTACGCAGCTGAGTACAAGATCAATCACTGAGAGGCCATTCATGTGAAACGAATAGAATTTGGTATTCATTAGGCAGCATGCTCTTAAATGGCATATATATCACATACAATGGTACATGTGGTTTTTTTTAATAAAAAAGAATTTCCACGGATTTCTCTGTTTTTATAGATCATGAATGTTTCATATGAAAAAAAACAGTTACTATTTATTCTGTATGAAAACTGAACTGAGATGACTGTATACCCTGTAAGGATTTATTTACGACATCAGCATTGTCTTATTCTTCGTTGCACCCAGCAGGCATAGTGTGAAGTGCCTAAGGAAAAAAATTCCTAGAAAGGTTTTCTGAAGGAAAATGTAATCAGAATTCTAGCTACAATATTTTTTTAGTGTGAAAACTGCTACAGAATATGGTCCTTTCAAAATTAAACGTATAACTGTAATGAAATTTGTTGGGCATACATACTTATGCATGAGATACAAAGTTAGAAACATGTATCTGAAATCTGCCAGCATGTAAAACTAAACAGGATTCAACATTTACATATTTTAGAATTATATTGTTTCACCAAAGCATAAAATTTTAAAGGTATCACCTTACTGAAGAAAAATGGCACTATGTTTTTTCCATTCAGTCAATTCCTAAGGGTAAAACAAACAAAGAAAACAAACAAACAAACAAACATAGCTGCTACTTAATTTACGTTTCTGTAGATAATACTAAACTCTTTCTGCTATTCAAATGCAGCGTCATTGGCAAGGCCCTCCAGAAAGACTTTGCAAGACTGAATGACTGGCAGATACAATTCAATGTAGGTAAAGAAAGTACTGTCGCTAGAGAAAAATAATCTCAACCAAGACTATGTGATGCTCAGGACTCAGTTACAATTCAGAGAGAGGATTTTGAAGTTAATTTTGACAAATCTTGAAAATTTGACCTGTCAACAAAGTTCTGATGATATTTCATGTATTGTTAGAAAGGATCTAGTGACCAAGGTGATATTTTTTGCCATATCAAATCTTGGAACCTTGGCATCTTGCATGCTTGCAGTTCTGGTCTCCCTTCATCATCCTCTCCCTCCCTTTCCTCCCCCGCCCCCCTCCCTCCCAAAGGAAAAAAAAAAAGGTAGGGAAGGTATAGAAGGATAACAAGGATGGAGCAACTGCCACATCAAGAGACGATGAATAAGCTGGCACTCTACAATTTGCAAGGGAGGCAATTGAGCAGATATGTTATTGAGGTGAATTAAGCTGACAAAATAGAAGTGTGACTGAGTGACTGACAGGGCAGAGGCATAAGGATTGATGATATGCTGAATGCAAAGATATTATTCACCAAATTCTGCAATATTAAAGTTGTGCAAGAATGCTTTTGATGGTACTAATAATAGATAATTTCAGAGAGATAAAAGAAAGTAGATCAGGAAGTTCATTTGTGGAACTTTTTGCCGAAGGAGACTGTGAAGGTGAACAGTATTAGAAGTTTCATAGAGGAATTCAACAAATTCCTGGATGACCTTAAACATGTCTATTAACACGTATCAAAAGGGACAGGCAGGAATGTATCTGCTAATAGCTCTAATACAACTATTGTGAATGCTAGAAGAATGTAGCAGGAATGGAGCAAAGATGGTGACCAGGATCACATTCTCCCCTAATAGTACCTCCTATTGCTACTATTAGAGATAAGGTATTGGACTCTGGATCTATTTAGATCACTGGTCTAAATGGAAAGGGTATTTCTGGTGTTCTTAATCATTTTACACTGTAGCAATATACATTTGAAGGGAAAGAACAGAAAATTCTATACATAGGATTAAATAACACTATATCGGTGGTAAAAAAAAAAAAAAGTACAAGAGAGAGTCTTTGAAAGGCAGAAGAACAGGTCTGCTTTAAGGCTAGAATAAAGATGATGCTATATTTCCATATATTTTAATATTTAAAAGTTGCCAGTGTAATTTCTAAGTAACATCACATCCTGGCTTAGGAACATAAACAGGTTTGCTATACTGTGTGCTGTCCAAATCCATATAGCACCTGATGACATAGACATCATTGTGCATAAGCACCTTACTGAGCTTCAGACATTTGAATGATAAGCACATGGAGACACAAATACAGGGCAAACATTTGCATAGAAGTGATTTAGATATAACATTTGAATTTAAAACAGATTTTGAGCATTTGGATTAAGAACCAAAGCTGAGTGAGAGGGATGAAGACAGATTAGACCAGAGGAAGTTATCTTTGAGCAATATGCCTTGAGATGCATAACTGTAGCATTTATGAATTCTAGGAATAATTTACACTTGAGATGTTTTCTCTTAAAAAAATAAATAAATAAAAAATCTCAGGAATTCATTCTTCAGTCCTTCACATCCTTCCCCCATTTTAATTTATCCAATTTTTAAACTGAACCAAAAAAAAAAAAAACGATACCTAATAAATGCATTACTGTACAGCAGTCACAACTGTACTAATTAGCAGAAAAGTTTTTTTAAGAAAGCATTATTCACTTATCACTTTGAACAGCTAAATTACAATTTATAAATTATAAATTTAGTCTGAGTTAAAGACCAGAAGAATTAATGGGATAACAGTTAAGTTGCTTGTAGTTTTTAAACATGGTCTGATTCAGTGGTATTCTAGCAAATTTCTGACTAGTCATACTCAAAATAATCACAGTTTGTTTTTCTACATACATGTCATGATTTAATATAATACAATGATGAAGAAAAAATATCTCTGCAAGAATTCTACCATCTAGAAATAGCTGTCCTGGTACAATAATCAGGAATAAACAATTCTTTCCTTCCCCTGCATTGGGAATAATGAAGGTTCATGCAGTCCACAATGTAGATTCCCTCCTCTGGATAATTCAGGCATTTGGCTGTAAGGACAAGCACACTACTGCTGATCCACTAGCAGATATCCTAAGATTTACTCTTCCCAAATACAATGTGGATGTGCTTCAATCAGATTAAAAGTTTGAAATATGGGTGGAAATGTTTAAATCTTTCAGCTTGCTGTTGGTCACTATCTTCATACAACAGTAAACATACAGCTACTTGCAAATTAAGGTGTAAAACCCAAACCTCTGCAGTCTAAACCTTATATCCACTGTGATGATAACTATAATATCTGATCAAAGATCTTGTAAAAGTAGAGAATAACCTCTGATATTGACATTAATATTAAAAATACAAATAGAACATGATGCAAATAGAACATGTTCATGATAAAATACTGCTCTAAGTTGAAGTAGAACTTTCAGATAGGCTGCTGGTTGACAGTATACAACATGCAAGGCAGAAAATATGTTTTTGCTTTCGCTAAAACAGTTGGCTTTTACAAATAATATTTTTCCTAATAAATATCTTATCAGTGACATTATAGTACTAGTATCAGTGGGGCTAGTGACACCATTTATGGAAAGAAATAAAAAAATAGACAACAAACGTTTTTTTTTTCCAAAATAATCCCAAGGAATGATATTCCATGACAAAGCTTCCATTGTTTTTTATGAAGCATAATGGGGTTCTCAGTGATATAAAAAAAAAAAAAAAAAAAAAAAAAAAGCAACATTTCTGTGGTACCTAGACTGAAAAAAGAAATAGCCACTTAAAACTAAAAGTTTTTGTTTTAAGTAATGTTTTATGAAAAAGATATATGACACAATTTCATTCTGACAGAAACAACACAGTGAAATGACCATCTGTGGGGAAAATGTTTCTGTTAAAATTAATTTCTGTTGTGACCTTTAATTCTAAATATAACTGGGGCCATACAAAATTTAGTTACCACTGTGGTAGCTAGTAGCTGATGCAGAACTTATCACAGAAGTCATATGTATAGTAAGAGTCCTTAGCCTAAAGAAGGAAATTGCCTACTGTGATATTTTATTGTAGTTACAACACAAATCAAACACCAAAACCTTTGCTCTTGCCAAGCATAAAAGGCCAAGCATGGTCAGAAGAAAATAGAAACATGGTAGCTCTTGGTAATGGCTTTATTTTAAAGAGGATGGATAACCAACATCTAGTCTGGTGAAACGTCTTACTATATGCTTAACTTTTTGAATATTTCCATTACAGTCAACATGATAATTTAAATGCTTCCAGAATGAAGAGTATGTTGAACAATTTTTACCGCTGAACAATCAGTTAGAGCAATGAATAGTATAAACATTTTGAACCTGATCCTCAGAAGCTACACAGATTTACAGCCACAAAATAAATAGAGGAGTAAAAATTGTTAAATGCAAAGTATGGAAGAAGTGCAACCATTTAATCATTATTTTCTCTCTATGAAAGCAAAAAGAAATAATTTACATTGATTAATAAGACCATGGATAGATACTGCTTTCTGGTAATATTCCATTCATTTCCATCACACAAGGTAAATATTCCATTAAAATTGAGCTAATAGATTCTGCAAATTTCATAATGTAGTAAGATTTAAAAAAAAAAGAATAAGTTTTGTTATTAACAAATAAATAGTCATCTTGTAATTTTTCTCAGAGATTCAAATACATTCAAGGAGCTAACAAGATATGAAAATCAAATAAAAAGGATTTGAAAATGACATTATTTAAGCATTGAAATACATTGTGCACAGCAACAACACTAGAGAATATAATCTGTTCTGAATTTCTGTCTTTCTTATTTTCTAATTAAGTATATGAACCGTCTTCTACTGACATTTTTAAAAAGCTACTTTTAGAGTCATGCCATGCTTTAAATTATTCCAGTTTGAAAGAATTGATTCATGACCAGTTTATCTGATTTACTTCCCTGCCAGATGGTTACAAAGAGACAGCAATGTTCTGTGTCACCAGCTGTGCTACTGGGTCTGGGAAAATGACTGGATTATTTTATGGCACCTGAAGTGGCTTTCAGTGATAAGAACTCCATAAATCAGCTTAATAAATAAATTTAACACTTAGTTTGCAATAGTTATTGTTCTTAAGACTACAGGATAAGAAAAGTATTTCTTGAATTGTGTTAACACTTATGGGATAACAGGTTCCCTTCTGGGTATCATGAACATGCACTTTGAACAGAGAGTCTCATTTTAGTGTGATCAAATGCAGAATGCCAGCAAAGCTTTTATTAATGATATCCCATGTGGGGTACATATCTGAAATAGAGATATATAAGCTTTGAAAATTCCAAAAGATAATGATATAAGAAAACAATTGAGTCTTGCTTAAATTCTGCATTTCAATATGCAATATGAGGGAAAACTTAATCTGGCATCAGTTTTCCCAAAGTCCCCCATGTAAAACTTTCCTTGCCAAATTAAATCTCATTAAGAAGAGCAGTGCTATAAAATTATTATTATTATTATTATTAATAATAATAATAATTAATAATTAATAATAATAATTAATAATAATAATAATAATAATGTTTTATCTACTTATACATAGATTTAAATTCTTTAATTTTTTCTTTTCTGTTTTCATCACATACTGCTTCATAATAATTTTAAGATGAATATAGGAAAAACAAAAACAAGAACTGTAACTTAAAGAAAACAGCACTTCAGCATTTTTCCTCTATGACTCTCTATGCAAGCACTCTTTAAAAGCTCCAAATTTATCCATAACACTGATATCTAATGTGCAACCTACAAACAATGGCTCAGTGAGCATCCAATTCATTCAGTATGATTTATTTTTTCCCATTTTAATATGCACATATTTAAAATTATGCATATAAACATGTACATGTGCTCCTCCGTTTGGCCTAATACATTAAATGGGTACCTTAGTCATGCCTGTACATCTGCAGTGGTTGCTTTTGTTGTACAATTCAAAATGACTTAAGTAAAAATCTAGGCCGATGTAGAGAACATTCAATAGCCTAAAACCTCATTGTTATCAATGAAGCTGTTTAAGTCCACAAGCATAGGAAAAAGATCAGCCAGTTAGACTGTTTTGGACACTTTATCCATTCAAAACATTAAAGAGATTGTCTGATTTTTCTAAAGCCATATATAACAGAGCATCTCCCTGGCATGAAGGTAAACTGGCAATAATAATGAAACTAGTGCTCTAACCAGAACAGTGAGCTACACCCATGGAAATTCCCTCCTGAGAAGTTCAAGAACAGACAAAGTTCATTTATTAAAAGCCTTTGGTGGCACCTGCTGCAAAGGAACTACAGCAGCCTCTGAAGCCAAAATCTCCCACTCACATTGTGAAAGAAAAAAAGACAAAGTATCTTTAAGCCCAATGCTATCATTAAAGTTAGTAAACAACTCTGCTCTTTATAAATAAAGTGCTATGTAAAATCTTAAATAAGCTGAGAGAAGGTGCAAAAAATCTTGATGTAGATCTATTAGCATAAAACCAAGTCACATAATCACCACAAATATTATCTTGATCAGGTGTGATTAGCATGCTAGGCCACCTGATTTTATTTTAATTATTGTCCTTTAACATCTAAGAAAAAAAATTAAAAAAAAGGAGGGCAGTAACTGAAAGAAAAAAAAAATTAAAAATAAAGGTTTTCTGTTGAATTCTCTACCTTCAAGATAAAATCAGCAGAGTATGTAACAAACTAAGGCCAGAGATGAATGCTAAAGGTATAAAAGTATAAATATGGCAACATATTCAACAGATTCTGTTGTTTCTGCTCCCTCAGAAGATAAATGAATAGTAAGAAGGAGCTGGAAGTGACAAAAGTAACAGATGAAATGTACTCATAGAATCATAGAATGGTTTGGGTTGGAAGGGGCCTTAAAGATCAACCAGTTCCAACCCCCATGCCATGATCAGGGACACCTCCCACCAAACCAGGTTGCCCAAAGCCCCATCCAGCCTGGCCTTGAACATCTCCAGGGATGGGGCAGCCACAGCTTCTCTGGGCAACCTGTTCCAGTGCCTCACCACCTTCTGAGAAAAGAATTTCTTTCTAACATCTAATCTAAATCTACCCTCTGTTAGTTTAAAGCCATTACCCCTTGTCCTGTCGCTATACTCTCTGACAAAGAGTCCCTCTTCAGCTTTCCTGTAGGCTCCCTTTAGGTACTGGAAGATTGCTATAAGGTCTCCCTGGAGTCTTCTGTTCTCCAGGCTGAAAATCCCCAGCTCTCTCAGCCTGTCTTTGTAGGAGAGGTGCTCCAGCTCCTTGATCATTTTCGTGACCCTTCTCTGGACTTGTTCTAATACCTCCATGTCCTTCTCATGCTGGGGTCCCCAGAGCTGAACGCAGAATTTCAGGTGGGGCCTCATAAGAGTAAAGGGGGAGAACCACCTCCCTTGACCTGCTGGCCATGCTTCCTTTGATGCAGCCCAGGGTATGTTTGGTTTTCTGGGCTGCAAGCGCACCTTGCTGCCTCATGTCAAGCTTCTCGCCAACCAACACCCCCAGGTTCTTTTCATCAGGGCTGCTCTCATGCATTCTTTGTCCAGCCTGCATCTGTGCTTGGGATTGCCCTGACCAAAATGCAGGACCTTGCACTCGGTCTTGTTTAACTTCATGAGGTTCACACAGGCCCACCTCTCAAGCCACTGGATGGCATATCCTTCCTCCAGTGTGTTGACCACACCACACAGCTTGGTGTCATCAGCAAACTTGCTGAGGGTCCACTCAATCCCACTGTCCCTGTCACTGACAAAGATGTTAAACAGTGCCGGTCCCAATACCAGCCCCTGAGGAATGTTACTCAATCCTCCTTGAGGATCTCCACCTGGACATTGAGCCATAGACCACAACTCTTTAAGTGCAACCATCCAGCCAATTTCTTAGCCACCAAGTGGTCCATCCATCAAAGGAGAGGAAACACCTTGGGAAATATATACCAGTATTTCCTATTACTATTACACTTTGGAAGTCTCAGTAGATCTGTCTCAAATTGTCAGAATTTCCACTAAGGGGATGTCCCCAGTGGTGGAGTGGCTGCAGTTCAATGTAGGGGACGGTGAGATGCACAGCTAACCTCTTGTGAATTCAGTGAGAAAACAACATAGGAGTAGCACATGGGAGGTCTAATTACAGAGCCTGAGCCATTTTGTCAGATTCCAAGTTTGGCCATTTGCTGAGAAACAGCCCTGGATGGCTCCAAGCACCAGGACAACTCTTGACACCATTCAGGGCAGGTTACTGAGGAGCTTGTTAGACAGTTTGACATACATTTGTGATATCAAAGCACAGAGCAGTAATGAAATGATAAGCATAAAAATATGCTCTGAGGTACATCCTCCCATTGAAACTACTGGAACTAATAAGAATAGGCAGTGTTAGAAACCACTGAAAAAGTTACAATTATTGAGTGACAGTTACTTAAGGATGTTGCATAGGTATTCCAACGAGTAGTTTCAGATGCATAGTTGTATGCAAAGATAAAAGCACATCCACACATCACATATAATCATTGTTAAGAAATGGCATTATTTGCTATCTTGGCAGTTGAAACCTGTAACTCATTTTTCAAACTCTTAAAGAATTTTGACCTATGCATTATCAGATACGTAAGCGGAAGTGTACAAAGATGTTTTATTTATGTTATCTTATCTCCTCAGCACATTCCACAGAAATTTAGGCTATACTGATACTGTGCCACTTGGGAGCACTTCTGATTTCCTGGACTTAGGTGTTAACACCAGCCATGCTGTCTCCATCCTTAAGGATGAAAAGGGCTGATACCCAATGTTGAGATCAGACAAAGGAAAATCTTTTCTTGGAAATGAAATGCAAGCATCCCATACAGACTGACTCAAGCCATGCTCAAGGTTCTTAGTTGGGATCATCTGTTGACAAAGATATGTCCTGCCTCAGCTTGCACCAGCATATAACATAGCCATATCCTTAATTTTATTCTGTTTTTAAACAAAAGCCCCTGTATGTGCATTATAAAAATATACCCAGACTTGGTTTCACTGTAGTACATTTGTGTTTATAGCCTTCTGCACGCTGCTATTCCAACAAGGTATATTCAGAAATTGTATTGAACATGTATTTACTTTAACATTCTAACTACTTTTTCCAGATACTCTTCTTGAAACTGCATACATATTCAGTTTCAAGAGAGAATAGTTTCCATATTTCATTGGCAGATTGCAAATTTAATCTTCATGATATGTGGATTTTGTTCAGGGATCTGCCAAGGAACCATGCATCAGGATTTTATATTCATATATTTCAGCTCATTTTAAACTTCAAATAATGCCTATGATTAAAAGACTGAACTTCTGACAATATGTCTCTGATTGTACATTCGTTCCTTGGGGTTCTCTAGGGCTGTAAAGTATAGCTCAATAAAAAGCTTAATATAAATGTATGTTGCTCATCATTTAGAAAAACAAAGTCTAAAATCTTACAGAATCTAAAAAGTTCTTTTTACCAGTAACCCCAACTTTTTCTGTACCAAACTAAGATGATTTTTCTTATTTTACTACTAGTATTTTCAAAGACATGGAAGAGCTGATCTGGTCTGTTAATTCAGTTAATGCAGAAAACTGCCTTGTGCAACAGATAGCACTCCTGTGAATTTTAATATATTTAGTCTGCTGTACTACCAGAAGACTAACAGCGTTATGCTGATACTTCAAAGAGCAATCAGTCAGTGCTCTGAGTGAGCAGGAGGTGAGCTCTGGAACCTTTCCCCAGCAGCATCACAGCTTCTGTGCTTTAAATTTAAAGAAGGTTTCTTACTGCTTATCTTGACCAAATGATGAAACTAAAATATAAAATGCAAAATAGGAACTGAAATCCATTCTGGTTGCAGTAAAGGGAGGAGAAAAAGCCAGCAATATCTTTAGTGAAGTTCTCCTGCTTACATCTTTTTGCTCTGAACTATGTAATCAATCTCTATCATATTTACCCATTTGACTGATTTTGAAATGGAATCACTGTCACTTAAGGGCACTAGACAGAATTACTATGCATTTTCTGCTGGCCTCTGCATTACTCATAGTATCTGGTCTTCATTTTATTTTTCCTTTTTGCATATTTATTTTAGCTTGTTTCTGACCACTGCCACCACTATTCTTAATTGTGTTCAATACTTTGCATGTACTTGAGGTTGGATTTTCATTATTTTAACAATAATTTACCTCTCAAATGCTCATAATTTACAAGGTTGCTGCATAGCACATTGTATATGGGAATATGCACATGGGAGTATAATAATACACTTTGAAGCATTTTCTTCATGTTGTATTCCAAACCTTACTCCCTTTGACACCTTTGCTGCATTACTCTCAATTTGAGGAAAGGGATAGGTCTATCCTTACCACAGTCTGTGTTGACTTTCTTTTATTCCCTGAAGATTAGTTGAAACAGTTGATTTTTAAATAGCTTTTATAAAGTAAAATAAAGGCTTTTATAAAGCAGCTTTTATAACCATTTAGCTTATTCCGCTTTATTAGCAAAACTGAACACTGCAAGGATCAAATTTCAGCATGACTAAAATTTCTGATGCCAAAATATAGAGTGATCAGAAACATAAAAACAGAGCTTGTTAGATCAAATAATTCCAATGCACGTTTCCAAAATTATAAATTATAAAGCCACAGTAAATACTACAGTCTTCCTAGCTAACACTTGTTCTCACAGCTTTTGGCACTGGCAACAGGAGCATATGGGTCCTAGCTAGATCTCTTCCTTCTCCCATACAGGAGGAAACCATTACCCTCACACCCTACACTCTCCCATTCTGTCACTAGGACCCTAACCATGGCTCCAGTTTACAGTCCCCTAGTAGGATCTTAACCCCACACCACCAGTTTTTTCCTGCCAGTCCTTCAAAGAGGTACCCTCTCCATCCATTTAACTTCCTGACATTCTTTCTACTGATAGCTGTAATCACCTATGGGCAGGAATGTAATTTCACAGCCAGAAGCCAGAACCTCCATACAGGCAGTTATTACTCTGAGATTGTTGAGCTTCAGAGATTTAGATGTAGGACCTTCACAAAGGCAATCATTAATCACTAGTAGCTCCATTATCTAAGTCATCCACCCTGCAACTCAGGTGAGCTTCTCAACATAGGCTATGGGTTCTTACAGACATGTTTCTTGCAATACCTTTTTCAGGGCTCAAACAGGCTGGGAAGTCTGTAGGGCAGCTGAACTATCAGATTTGATAAAAGATTTATAAGTCAGTGGTACCATAGTTCCTCTTATTTCTCAGAATTTTAAAATGTAATCAAGATACTGGTCCGGAGAATCTTGACTGGACCAGAATAATCCAATCCAGACTAGTGAAAGTAACAGTTTCTAAGCGTTTTGGGAGGGAATTGTATTTGCGTATTTCATCTTTTCTCCAAAGATATGAGAGCTCGACATTTTCTGTCCTGGAAGAACAGAAGAGGATTTTTTCAAAAGAACTGTTCTTTTATTGCCTGTCTGACAGCACATACCTAATAACTTTTAAAGGCAGTAGTGAATTCCAAGCAAATCTGATACAGGTACTGGAGTACTTCTGTGGAAGTCTGGAAATCGATGACTAACAGCCATTTCAAAAGGCAGAAAGGAGAGTTTAGTTGTGTTTGGCCATGGTCAACTAACAAGTTGTGACTTAACAGAAGTGAAGTGAAGCAAGTGGGAGTGGTCAAAGGGCATGTCTGCAATATACACTATGAACAGGCTTGTGATGATAATGGATTAGAACTGTGCCTATTTTAATGATAAAAAGTTATTAAACAGTAAATGAAATGTCTAGAAATAATCAAAAACTTTTGCCAGCCTAATGAACAAATATGGTAATTAATTAATTTTATTAGTTCAATAATGCTCATTTCAAATTAGAAATTACAAATTTGTTTACCTCTGTTAATTGTTTTCTTTTTTCCATCAAATTTAGTGTCTAATAGCTGTATAAGACCTAGAAAATGTGAAGTGAACGCATGAGTATTCTTTGAGAATGGGCATTAGGTTCTACAAGTCCAGAAAGAAAAGAAAAAGAAATAAATGTTCAAGTAATTGTTGGAGTCTAGAAAGATGAGAAATCAAAAATAAAATGTTCAGAAGCTGGCATTTGAGTAATATATATATATTGTTTTTAATTAGTAATCTGGTTTACTACTGAAATGCCATTTTCTCTTGAACAAATATAATAGCACTCCGACTAGAAAAGTCTCAGAGAGTTTTGTTATGCATGGATGCCACCTACTGGAAATCAATGAAAGCAGAAAATCTGATCAGTGCTCAAATACTCAAAAGAAAATGAGTGAATTACTATCATATATAATGTCTAAACTCATAAGCCTGGGGTCAAAATACAGGCAAACTCACTGCCAAAATTAAAAATACAATACTGTCTAGGTCAGTAACCTAAGGCAGTGCTAGGAATATCATATACTAAAGCAAAGTAATCTGTCAATTCCCAACTTTGAACTCTAAATTAAATGACAAAAATGATCATCAGTGCTTACAGGATTCTGAAGTGTTAATTGCTTTTGTGCAAGGTAAAATGATAAAAAGAATGTGACCACAGGAGACATTTCGTTATAGCCTCAGGCCAGGAGCAAAGATAATTTCTGTGGTAAGATTTGAAATAGACCTTCCAAACATATTTGGTCAAAAACACATGAGAATTCCTAACAAAACAAAACAACAACAAAAAAAAACATGGAGCAACAGACTGTGTAAAATGAAGTCACAATATTATATCAAGAAGAGTTCGTAGGGCCTCCAGTGTATCCCTAATGAGGAACTTGAGCAAAATACAAATTCCCTTGAATATTATTTGTTGACTTGAACAGCAGCTAGTATAGCCACTTAATCAACAATTTATGATCTAAAGCAGAACGGGTCGTACTCCTATTCAGACTATTAACATCTTTTGTTCTTTTTTCCTCTCACAGATATCTTGTTTTTGTTTTTGTATTTTTGGGTTTTGTGTGTGTGTGTGTATGTGTGTGTTTTAATCACAAACACGCACACATAGTGTACATTCTAGACATAAATACTTTGTGACAGTTCAAAGGGCCTGTGAAGTCAAACTCCAGGAGTCCTAATTATATAGCTCAATTCCTACTGTCACTCAGATCCTGCCTAGCAAACACCAGAACGCTTTTTAAGTACCAGTTAAGTGTGAAAGCACAAATTACAAATGATATAAAATGATCTTAGATATTCTTAAAGGCAATCAATTTGAAGTCACTACTGCTCCTAAAATACCATTCTATGTTTGGGGGTATTGCAATCTTTTTAACAAAAATAAAAAACAAAGGTTGTGCTTGGTTCTTAGTGTCTCTACTGCTCTGTTCTCTTCAACATATCTAGTCTCCCCAACACATCTGTATAGGTTACAAATAACTTATACAAATGAAATGCTTCAAACAGAATTAGAAATGGGAAGAAGACATGGAAGAAATGCAATAAGAATGGAAAGAAGAAGAAAGGAATTTGACCAAGTAGTCTTGCTATAATGCTTTACTGAAACAATATATCTATATATATATAAAACAAACTAAATAGAATGTGACAAGAACAAATCCTGTATTGGATGTTGAATCAACTAAGAAATAGTTATTTTTTTTTAATAATGCACTATAAATAATAACATATATCGACTGTCAGTTCCTTACCAGATTCATCTACAGAGCTTTATCAGTTTGATACAGTATATATCTCAAGAAATAAATCCTATTCCAAAGAAAAGTGTTGTTCCCTTGTAAAATGTCAGTATTTTTGCACTGCTGTTGGCAAACATAAAAGTAAAGTGTAAGGGAAAGATTTTGACAGTGATAGTATCCTGCTAAGCTGTAAGCACATTCTAGTAATTCTTGCATAGGAAAAAGCATTGTGAAGGGCTGTGTAGGTAATATACATGCTGAACAGAAATTGTAAAAACAGTAAGTCTGGTCCTAAAACTATGCAGAATATACTTTACAGTTACTAACTGATCTCATATATGCAGTGACAGTATATTCCTGCCAGGATAAGAGAACATGGAAGCAGTTTCCATAATCTTAGCATAGTTATAGCAATATTGAAATTCTTTAAAGCAAGCACAGAGTGATTTTGTCTCCATGGCTGCATTCTCTGTGCATCAGTTCTCACTGATCTTGGAAGAAGGAATTTTAGATACAAGTACAGAAAAGTCAAAACCCATGTCTCCTTATATAACATTTTCAAGTACTACAGATGAGCAGAACAGGTCTGACAAAGTACAACTAGCACTGAACATAGGGGATGCTCTGAGATATAAAATAAGGTCACTGTAGTTCAGGAAATCCAAGCAAACAAATAGATCTGAAAAAGAAAAAAGGGAAAACGAAACTTCAGGAAAATCAATACATGCAATTGTCAGAATGGAAGAAAACCTGACAACTCCCTGCTCTCAAACCTCACACAACATGAAAAAACTTAGACTTCCCCCACCACCAAGCACTTTCCTGTCCTTGAATTTTATAAACTGTATGTAAGATAAGGAGGAGTCATGCCCGACCAACCTGATAGCCTTCTATAATCAAATCACCAGCCTGATGGGTGAGCAGGCAATATCATCTTCCTGGACTTCAGTAAGGCCTTTGACACTGTCCCCCATAAGGTCTTCATGCAGAAACTGTTGGAATATGGGCTGGATGAGCAGACAGCTTTGCCTAATGCAGCCAAATGTACAGTTAAATATATATATATATATATATGGAGTTCTGAAAAAGAAATAGAGGTCCAGATCAAATGAAGTTCCCTGTACCTCCAGCAGAACTGATAGTGAGTTGGGTAACTGAGCTCTGTACAGAGAGCATGACAAGAAATAGTTATCTAAAAACCCTAAACATGAAGATGTCCCTTGGCAGGGGGCACAGCTCATAGAGAAAATGTGCAGAGAAAAGAAAGAAGGGTATGAAATCCTATCATTTTTTCCAGTTTAAGTATCCACTGTGGATTCCATTTCCAGCAATCACCTTTTAAATATTTACAGCTGTTCTTTCAGATAAATAAGTAACTAGAGCACCCACGCACTCCTTCTGGTTCTGATTGTGATACTGCATCCTAAGTGTGTGGTACTCCTCATGCTCCTCTTGAAACTGTTTTCACTGCTCAGCAAAGAATTTAAGGAGTAAGATGAGTAAACACCTGAAAAGGTTACTAGTGGCTACAGCTAAGAAGACACCTGTTATGAGTTCTTGTTGCAAGGGATGCACATAAGTTTTTATGCAGTTATGTTTAAAACAAGAACTAATATTCCTGAAATAAAATACCAAGCATTGGCATATTGAAATGCTGAGTTGTTTATCTTAAGGTCCTTATGAACTGCCCATGGTTCTTAGGTTGGACACGTTACAGCCAAATTCCATGAATGTAGGAGAGAAACATGTCTTTAATTAAAGACTTCTAAATTGTCCCATTAATACTATGGTTTAACCATAATACTATGGTTAAAACCTGGTGTACCTTGGACTTACATCTACCTTCTCATATGCTCCCTCTGCCTATGTTCACTGAAATAAAACTGCGTCTCACCTCCACCTCATCCTTACAACTACCCTGCTGCAATTCTGTTCTCCTCTGACAGTTCACCATCCCGCAATAGTATTGACAGGTCCTGCTATATCTACGCCCCCTGCTTCTCAGAATTTAGCAGTCTTTCATCACCAAATCCTCCCTATGATCTTCAGTTCCATCTAGCAGTAGTTCCTCCAGCTTCAGTACTACTAGCTCCCTGCCTTCCTTTTTGGTACATGAATCAACTTAGTCAAAATCCTTGCAATTTCCCATGACTGAGTGGCACCTATTCTTTTGTTAAATGTGGCTGATGAAGGCTACAAGATCCAGAAGCCACCAGGAGAACTGGCAGATGTAGCATCACTGCACAGACTTGATTTTTTAAGGAAGCTACAAAAATGTTCATGACTGATTAGCAAATCCATTACTGTAGGCATCAACATTTGTATATTCCCATTTCTCTAAAATCTACTTTCTGTTGCAAAAAATGGGTTCATTCAAAATATCCAGATGTAGTACTGCTGGGAAATTTTTTAACACATTGTATTTAATTAAGTCAATGACTGGCATGTATCTATACTGTAGTCACAAATATAATTTTTGCTAACCCTTTTTGTATCCCAGCAATAATCTGATGTATCTTATATGCATGTCAGTGATGCATATTCAAGTTTCCCACTATAGAGATGCATGCTACAGGCATATCAGTTTTAAAGCAAAAGAATTAACAGATTTACTCCAGCTTGAATCCAAAATGGTACTCAGACATGTTAGTCCAGTTACCAACACCGTCTGCTATTCAGGTTCAGCTTGCAATGTGGTTTTGTGGAATTTTAAACCACATCTTTCTTTCATTTCAATAGACAATTTCCTCATCTGAAAATAAATTACTCTTGGAGATATTTTGGTGAAAGGAAAAAGTTTCCAAGCATTTCTCATACATAAAATATATCAAGTACATGTGAAATGCCTCAAACAGAACACTCAGCTTGTAGCAGTGGCTTTCAATTTTACCTTTTATTCTCTGTAATAGTTACAAGCAGTTTTTCCCTTCTTTTCTGTATTTGAATGGCATATTTCATTTCACACATCCATTGCTTTCTGCCCAGCACTGTAATTCAGCTAAAGAAAAAAGCTTAGTATTTGAAAATGTCAGCTGCCCAAAAGATATTTGGAAGTCTGTGAATGTTAACCTTTCTAACATTTGCTTAAAGCCATCTGAAATTAATTCTCTTCTCTGCCTTCCCGTATCTAAATAAGGAGAAAGAACTATTCCAAGATGCCTATTTAAGCAGAAACTGATACAAAATGTAGTATCTCTTTGGGGAAAACAGGCCTCCTAATACATGTATATAACTCCCATTCACGTTACCAGAACTGCAAAGGAACAGATTATTGTGTCCCAAGATAGTTATTCAGTAAAATAAAGTTATGTTCACCCCTCTCAGTTCCTCGTACTTAGTCTCATAAAAAGTTTTCTCTTCTGATGTTCTGTGCACACCATTTTTATTAGTTCATTATACATAAAACTAAATGAATATAGATATAGAAATAGTTTTAAATAATCTTAGAACTCTGCACGTTTCTTTTAACCACTGATTATCAATTCATCACGTCAAGAAATAAAGAAATAAATACTGGCAAAGAAATAAATACTGAAGAAAGCTTTGAAATGATTATCAAAACAAACAATTAGGGCTTCGTTGTTTAACCACAAAACACAACTGAACGACAAAGTAAAATACTTTAAATTTCTGGGTCATCATTAACATGAGCCTGAGACAACATATTATATGTTTGATTGCATCCTCTCTATAAGAAGTAAAATGAAGCTTTAGTTCTGATTAAAAAAAAAATAAAATAAAAAAGTAATAATTTCAAAGAAACACAACAGAGATACAATTGTTTGTGAAGAAAAAGTAATGATCTTAAAATGATTTATGTTTGAAGAAAGTAACTTTTTGTTATTGATACAGTTTGTTCTCTCTATCACAAAAGTGTGTTTTAAACTTTGCCTCCAAAAATAAATACCATTTTCTTGACATAAATAGGTACCATTTGGATAAAATTATACGAGTCTATAAAGGCAAATCTGAAATGTTTATTTTTTTCTTCTCCTTCTGTGGCCTAGAAAAAAAGGAAAAGGCACACTCTCTCCAGATGATATATAATCATAGCCTTCTGCAGAGAAGTTGCTCTGGGCCACGTAAGCGGAAAAATGACCAGGGCAGTCAGAGCCAATATTAGACAATGTGAGGCCAAAACCAAGACTTACATAAAGCTCTACATTTTTCCTTCTGAAATACTTAGCCTGTGCTTTTCCTTTCAGAATCACACCTAAGAAGCATCTATATCTCTCCATCATCCATTCCATTTTCACATATCATTATCTTCCCAAAACATGAGAGAGCTCGATGTCTAGCCTCCTACCTTGACTGTCCTACCAGACATCCATCTTCTCAGCCCATGATAGGTACATCCCAAGTGTCCCCCAAGGAATACCAGAGTTTCCCTTTTGCACAGCTGAGCAGTTTGTTTGTTAAACTGAGATTGCAACAAGTGCTAGCTGCCTTCTTGGTCACTAATACTTTGTGGAAGGCAGACAGGGCGGTTAATATCTGTTAGGTATAGTGTGTAGAACAGACATCTTGCAGTCTTTGCAGAACAGCTGGCACCAGGTATACATCTACAAATGTAGCAGTTTTGGTTTGGTTTGGTTTGGTTTGGTTTTTTGTTTGTTTTGCACATAGTCTTCACCTCACAGGAGGCATAGTTCCATAACATATGGGCGAGGGAGACATTGCCATATTTGAATTGGGAGTAGATAGTTATGTTCTTCAAAGAAAAAAAAAAAAAAGAGAGAAAAAAAGAAAAAACTACATCTATACTAAATTATTTGTTTGTACTAGGCAGCATGCTCAGTTCCAACCTCCCTGTCATGGATAGGGATGCCACCCACTAGATCAGGCTGCCCAGGGCCTCATCCAACCTGGCCTTGAATACCTCCAGGGATGGGGCATCCACAGCTTCTCTGGGCAACCTGTTCCCGTGCCTCACCACCTTCTGAGTGAAAAATTTCCTACTAACCTCTAAATCTAAATCTCCCCTTTTTTAGTTTAAAATCATTCCCCCTTGTCCTGTCATCTGACTGAGCAAAAATTTGCTCTCCATCTTTTTTATCAGCCCCCTTTAAGTATTGAAAAGCTGCAACGAGGTCACACTGGAGCCTTCTCTTCTTCAGGCTGAACAGCCCCAGGTCACTCAGCCTGTCTTCACAGGAGAGGTGCTCCAGCACTCTGATCAACTTCATGGCCCTATTGGCCAACAAAATATCCAGCAACACTTCAAACATAGCATAGTATCAGCATTTCTACTAGATCACAATGCCAATGATCTAACCCTCGTGCATCATGTAACAACCCTCGTGCAACATGCAACACACGTGCTTCTCTTTGACATTCATTTTGAACACATCTTCTTGCTTTCTACTCTGCTGTTTCTGCTCTTTGCATATATCTTTGCCATAGAGACAGACACTTCTGACAGTATTACTCCAGGAAGAGTCTTTACTAAAAGGATGGATCTATCATCCTTAAGCAACTAGTGGGGCAATTGGCAGAAAGTCAGGGAATATCTGCCTGGAACATTTCACACTATTCTGCAAGTCAGGAAGTCCCTCTATTCTTAACAGAAGATTTGGCACAAAGGAGATCTGCTCCTATGTGTATGATCTTATTATGTGCAACTGAGAACAGTATAAATGCAAGGCATTTAGGAATGACAACATTTAAGGTCTTTTTCTAGGAGGTAATACAACCTTTCAAGATCCTCTGTCTGTTGAGAAACAGTCCCCACTATTGCAATCTATCAAATAGATTATTAATGGGCAACAGACAGCCTTCTGAGGTAACCAAATTCAACATGGATCTGGTGGTAGCCAAAGCCTAAAAAGAGTTGTTTCTCATGTCATTAGACTTAATATGGTTTGCATAAATCACACCCACAGCATGAGGCAGGTCTTCACCCAGGCTGAATTCCTCAACTCTAGGCAGGTATTAGGGGACTGACTCATAAACACAAAATACCACTAGATTCAAGATAGACCATCATCTCTCAGGTCCTTCAACAGAGATTGCCAGTGTGCATGGTGAACCATATCCTCTTGCTGTTTTAAGATGTAGAGTAATATCTATGATCTGGATATCTGCAGTTTTCAGCCAAAACTGAACTACTGTAAAGCTCTACACACACCTTCAGGCAACTTACTAGATGCTGAAAGACTCTCAGGGACAGTTATCATGCCTACATACCTAAAACCATAAGGATTATCATGGTTTATTGTACCTTGCTATATTTTTGAGAGGATTCTTCAGAATTATAACATATGCATGAAATCAAAATATCTAGTTAAACTTCTAGTTGACCTGGGACAACTGCTGCCAGCTGTTCTGGTAATCAGGAAAGGAGACAAATGAAACGTGCACAAAAAAAAAAGGTCTGGAGGCAGCACCACCGCAGCTGCCATCAATGGCCCTGAAACTTTATTCTTCACTACATTCTTCCCTCTAACAGGAATTCTGCTCTGCTTTTCCTACCCACACAGGAAAAAAAGGAGGCTTATTAACAGGACACTACATCTGCCAAATAAATGGCTTTTGTTTGTTTGTTTGTTTGTTTGTTTTCCCAGTCATTACACACACATGCACACACAGGTAGATGACGTAAGGAAAGTCTCTCTAAAATCGTCCCATGTGCAATGTAAGCTGACCCCTCACCAAACCTGCAAAACCTCATAAGGGGAAAAGACCAATAGTATTCTTGCCTGCCCACTGCACCCAGAGTTTGACCCCCTCAGACTGGAGGTGGATTTCATGCCCGTCTGATGTGAAAAATTTTGGTCACGTGGCAGCATGCCAAATCAGAAATCCCGCAAGACTGGCAACCATCACTTTTCTGTTGCTGCTTATTTCTTCTAACCATTGACCTATCTCGATGTGAGCCCCTGCGGGCTCATGCCTTCCAAGAAGATGGTGCATTCATGCAAAAAAATGTAACAGTGGGGAGAGAAAGAAATGAATCACACAAGTTTCTAGAGAAGAAAACGACAGCACAGCACATACTATCAAAATGCAAATTGATTTACAATAAACTATTCTAAAGGGCCAGTGTAGCTTAAAATTAAGGCGCTAGCTAATCTGTCACTGACTCACAGAATCAGCCGGTCTGGCTGGAAGAAAATAAGGAAGGGGAGGGAGAGGGAAAGAACGTACACTCTGCCTACCTGCATCAGCCACATGACAGTCAGCCTGACTGCTGAAATGAGAAGAGTGATGGTATCCACACATCTGTCTTGCCCCTGGGTCTCATGTGATCCTTAAATTACATCCTATATGTTTCTAGGCCTTGGTACAGCTTTGGCAATGATTTTATAGTTAAAGGCCTGATATAAATTGATAAAGCATATATGCCCAGCTGTCCAAATGGCAATTTTCTAGAGACTTTTTCCTGCAGCCTTCAACTGTTCTACAGATGGGTATGCTTTGGATAGGAACAGTGGGCTTCTGACAGGATTGGTTATAGCGCTACTGCAGAAGTGAGCTCTCGGGGTTAGGCTGGTGTTACAGAAACTCACAGGCAAGAACAAGCTGTGGCCAAAGGACGATCCTCCTCCTGTGAGGTCCTCAGATGCAGGTTCCCACCATCACCTGGTGTTAGACCTAGCTGCCATGCAGCTGAAAACTAAATCAACCCGAACTGCAGATCTAGCAGAAATTGCCAGAGCCCTCAGGGTACCACCAGGCCTCTCTGTCCCTGCCCAGCTTCCCCCACTCTGCCCGGGACCCCATTTCAGCACTCAAGGCCGTCAGTCCCTGCCCCAGCAAGGTTGCAGCTGGGCTGGTCTCCAGCTGCACACAGCTCTGCCCTGCCCGGCCATGGGACCTGATGAGCTGGACCCATCTGCAGGGCCATGTCTTGGCCCAGTCTCAGCTCACCCCTGGCCCCAGGGAGGCGTTCAGTGCCCGTGGCTGGCTCTGTCCCCAGTGCCCCTGGCTGCCCTGCTCCTGGCTGTGTTGGTGGGACAGGCCCTGGCTGCCAGGCCTTGCCCTGACGGCCCCCAGTGGGTAGCCCCTGCCACCCCCAGCATCCTGGCCCATGGGAGCAGCTGGCCTGCACAGCGGAATGACAGAAACCTTCTTCTGAGGAAATGAGTGTTTAATCAGGTGAATGTACTCTCCTCACAGCCCTATTATCATCAGCTCCAGAGCCAGTGAAATAGGAGGGGAGACAGTAAGGGTCATGATGAATTCGAAGGAGTACCCTTACAGCCTTTCAGTTTCCTCTGAAACTCAAAATAAGATATTAGATGTCTCAGAGCTAACAGACTGGTCCTACAAAAGCAAGGAGATTTAGAAAGCTCTTCTCCACCACCTGTCTCTGTCCCTCTCTGCTTTTGGCTATATACTCCACATACTTTCTGTTCATTCTGCAACACATTGTGTGCAGCTCAACGCAAGTTGATATAATTGTCTATTCAGTAAAACACGGGAGGAAAGAAGGTGAAATTAATATAGACCTTGTAGATTCTCATGCTGATATCCATATCACAAACACTTTGTCATCATTTTGCATGGCAACTAAAAGATGTAGCCTTGCCTCTGCCTTCTCCCTGACTTTCCCGTTGTATTTTTTTGTTGTTGGTGGTGGGGTTTTTTGTTTGGTTGTTTTTTTGTTGCTTTGTTTTATTTTGGTGGTTTTTTTTGTCTGTTGTTGGTGTTTGTTTTTTTTTTTTTCTTGCCTTCACAGAGCTTGTGCAGCCAGGCAGAGAGCTGAATCTGAAAAATAACTAGTGCTAAAAGAAACCCTCTGAATATGTCAGTTTTAACTTGCATCAGTTGCCTGATACAGTTCACTGTGTGGTCAGATGAATATACGTGCTAGCAGAAAAGATGTAGCTGTGCTGGGCAGGGGAGAGGAAAAAATGTCTCTTTCAGAAGCTGTGTCATTTGATACCAACTCAAAATATGACAGCCCGGTGAAAGGTAGGGTAAGAATACTAGTCACATATTTTTAAATAACAGTTAGGAAGGATACGTACGAAGAGGTGTAGGAAAATGTGATTAGGCATCTGCATCTCGTTACAAGCCAAAGACAGGAAGACCAAATATACATTTCATGTGTGAAAACCTGTGCAATCTACGGAAAATATTATATTTAATTGCTCTGACATCACAGTGGTACTAATAAGCTCAAGTGTGTGTCAGTAACAAAATTATGTATAACTGAGATTGTTATGGACATTAGGAAATTTCTAAACTAAACTGACAAAATAATACTTGTAATGACCTTTTATCCTCACTCAACTGCTCTTGATCTGATTTTTGGAACACTGAAATTTGGTAACAGCAATAACAGCATATTTAAAATACTATCCTCCTTCCTTCTTTTTTATGACAAAATCAGATTTTCCACAGATGACTTCAGTATGAGTTTATGGTAAAATGTAACTAAAAACTCTTAAAACCTTTCTTGAACTGATTTCTTCCAAACATTCTCTCAAAGATTTTTCCATCCAGCATACCCCAAATAAAATTTTGCATCCTTCCAAATACACTTTCTTGTGTGGCAGAATGTCTACCACCAGGCCTTGCCCTGAAGCAGTTCACACATAGCTCTTATTTGAGGTCAGTGCATGTTCAGCTGCGAGAAGTCCAATTAAACAAATTCTCAAATAATAAGTTCTTAGAATAAGAACAACTGAATATATGACTATGTACATTTTTAAGGTGCTGGGGTTTTTTTGGTGTGGGTTTTGGTGTGGGTTTTTGTTGTTGATGACATTGGTAGTTTTTGTTTTATTTTGTTTTTGGTGATTTGTGACTAAAGTCAACTTGCAGTGAAAATATCTTACAAACTGGTCAATTAAAAAATAAAATGTATGAAAAGTTCATTAAAATCTATTGTGTGGACAAACTGAAACGGTTCATCTCAATTTTATGAGCTGTCTTTTTTAGTTAAAACTCATGAAATTAACTAAAACTGTGAAATAAAAGCAATTTCAAACCAAGAAATGATATCATTTACTTTTAAAAATCTTAAACTCTTTCAAATATTTCTTTTCAAAATCAGAGGTTTGGTCAAATTCATGAATACTCATAATACAAACTACTGCTGGATTTTCATATTTTGTCTGAACAAGTTTGAAGAAAAATTGCACTCACATTTAATATTTTGTTGTAATTACATTATTAGGTGTAAATTACAATATTGTACAACCCAATATTCCATGAAAGAAATAACATCAGTAAAACTTAAATGTAAACAACGTCAGTAAAACTGAAATGTAAAGTGTCTCTTTAAACTTTGATGGGCTCTTTTGTATACCAAAAAATGAAGCAAATTTTCTCTGTAAAGCACACAGTTATACCAAGAGGTGTGTAACTGACTAGATATGAACAGACAGAAAATAAAATAGAGAATGACCTTGTACAGATTGTGTTCCAATTTTGGACATTTTCAGTTAGGCAATTAAAACATATAAAAACATGGGCAATTTTTGTGAAGGTCTCAGTTTATAATTGGTAAGGTACAACTTGTAACTACAGTGGAGGGGGGACAACTAGAGGAAAACCAAGAAATAATATGAAGAACTCAGGATGACAATTAACTTCACGGGTATCCTGCTACATGTCTGTTTTGCTCATGGTAATGTGTGAAGACTTAATACTTTCTGATTCCAAATAGTGAACAGAGAGAAAAAAATATGAACTGGATGGGGGGGGGGGGGGGGGGGGGAAGTTTTAATTTTGGGACTGGAACGTCAAAAAAAGTGTGGGCTTAGGAGTCCATGTATGGCTCAATATCAGTATCAAAGATCAATATAAATTCTATCATAGCTGACACTGAGTGACATGACCCATTCAAAACCAAGAGGCAGACATCAGTTTGCCCCTCCCATTTACCTATGAATTCTATGACACATCCTAGAAAAGCAAATCTACTTCATCCAACTGAATTCAAGCTTCCAGACTTCTCTTCATATCCTTTTATGGTATGAAATAGTTTCTTGTTTTTCAGGCTTCCTTTTATTACTGAATATAACACATTATACATGAATACAAAAACCTGAAGATATGTATATAAAAACCTAAAGAGGTTTTTAGCTAATTTACCATAACTTAAAAGTAATTGCTTATACTTTTGTAAAGCCAATGTTCTAAAAAACCTGATACCAAAATGCATTTGTGGTGATGTGAGATATCACAATAAATTCATTAGAAACAACTAATGGAAATCACTAAAATTCATGATTCAAATGATCTTTTGCATTCCAATATTCCTACCACAGTAATTAGTAGCAAGTATGCTCAAACCCATGTTAATGAAAATAATACATGAAATTTTCAACTTGAAAGATAATCATAAAATATCATAGGATATACTAAAGATATGATTTCTTTTTTATGAAGTCTCATTTCAGAACATTCAATATGTTAGCATTGTAGTTAGCAACAAATTCCCAGTCTCTTAACTTCCAATGGTGATCTCAAGTGAAGAAAAACAGATTAAATGACAGATGTTCCCAGTTGTTGCCTAAACTTCAAAGCACTGTACTAAACATATTGAGCATTTTAGATCCTAAAAAACTTCTGTAATAAATTCACACACTCAGTCAAAAAGACTGAAAATGAGAGAGAGAAAGAGAGGAAGAGAGAGAGAAAAAGAGAAAAAGAGAAAGAGAGAGCGAGAGAGCGAGAGAGTGAGAGAGTGAGAGCAAGCGAGAGCGAGCAAGAGAGCTAGACAAAGAAAAAAAGAAAGAGAAAGAGAGAGAGAAAGAGAGAAAGAGAGGAAAGAGAAAGAAAGAAAGAAAGAAAGAAAGAAAAAGAAAGAAAGAAAGAAAGAAAGAAAGAAAGAAAGAAAGAAAGAAAGAAAGAAAGAAAGAAAGAAAGAAAGAAAGAAAGAAAGAAAGAAAGAAAGAAAGAAAGAAAGAAAGAAATTTAACCTTGAAAGAGAAATACTGCAGTCTTTGCATGCATCTGTATATTTCTGTGCACGTTGCTTTTCTGTGACTATCCACAATTGAACACATGGATAAAAATTAAAACAATCAAGGCTTTCTCAAATTCTCTAGACTGCAGAATTGCACCATGCTATGGGGTCTGGCTTGGCATCTGTCAGCAGGTGTACTTGTGCACTTGCTTAGTATATTCCTTCATCATAATTATTATCATTATTTTCCCTTCTTTTTCTGTCCTATTAAACTGTCTTTATCTCAACACAAGATTTTTACTTTTTTTTTTTTTCTTATCTCCCCTGTCCCACTGGAGGAACTGAGTAAATGGTTCTGTGGTGCTAAGTTGCCTGTCAGGTTACACCACAACTTTTTATAGGGTATCAAGGTTCTGTGGAGAGTGGAATGGGTGCTCTCTGAGATCCTTCTGACCCAGGCCTGTGGGAATCAGAACTCTGTGATCCACACAGCACCTTCCTAAGCCTATGCTTTCATACAAAAACAATAATTATACTTGCATGTTCAAATATTGAGCAAACATCATGTGTAAGTAACAGTGTTGAAGTTTTTGTTAATACCTAAAGGATGCAATTTTTGCAAATTTAGCTATCAGCAGTGAATTGGATAAAGTTCACATACAATCCTTAAATAGTATACAGGAGAGACTTGTAAATAAAGTGGCAATACATCTGTTCTGACTTTCAGTCTGTGTATTATATATGGAACACAGAACTTTTAGAAATTTGTCAAAATAAATGAAATCAAACAACAGATTATTTCCATCAACTTCTTACATTCTTATAGACTTCTTACCACCACAAAGTAGTTAGTGTAAATTTTATATAGACCCTGAACCACATATTTTATGTTATGGTTTCTGGAACTCTGAAAATGAGATTAGAAGTCAGTGATGCTCAATTACTTAAGATGATATCCAGTTTTAACCTATGTTAATATTAAAAAAAATCCACCGGAGACATACTTATAATGAGCAAAAAAGTACACATAGGTCAGTGTGAATGGACACAGCAATTAAAATGTTGTAACAATGTCATTGGTGAATCACAATCATTCTGATTAAGTAATCTGAAATATTCATATCAGCCAAGCTTTATTTCAAAACACTGCAGTTTGATTGTGATATATGAATGTAGGATAAAGAAGTTAACTGATACAATTACATATAATTCTCTTAGTTAAACCATGCCAGTTTAGTAGGCAGATTGTCCTGACTTCAGTGAGTCTGCACTAGGGGAACTAAAGTGATGTTCTTGGCATTTGCAGGTGTGGTCACATGTCTACACTGAACAACAGGAAAATTAGGCTAAGTTGCTAAAATATATATATCACTTATTTAATTACTAGCTGTTATTAATGATTTCTGTATTTTGAGAAAGTTTTATTGCTGTAGTGCTACACTTCAGACTGATATTACAACTCTCTTTTCAACAAGGAGAAAAAAAAGGAAAACCTAGGCAAGTATCTTGAAACTGATGAAGCTACATTTCAGGGTGAAAGCTAGTTCTTTATATCCTAATTTGAACTGACCACCTATAAATCATAGTCTTCAGACCTGGTCTGCAATATGAGTCTATACATATGAAAAATGTGAAATTCCTTAATCACAAAGAAGCTAAAAGCAGGATGACATTACAGAGCAGCAATGGGTTTGCTGGGGGCCAAAGAGAAATGTCACCATCAAGCTTTTGAATTCTTACTCTTCTCTCCTTGCTAATTATTTTCTAACTTCACTGCAGTTTTAGGCTTTACTCTTGAAGATTTCATAGTGGTTTAAAGTTCAGTTTAGATTACCACACGCTGGTACTCATAATTGCCATGGGCTTCACTTCTGTGTTAAAAGGGAAGGTAGTCAGAGTATCATGTGGAAGGCAGTGGAGGTCAAAGCTAGCCTGCAGAATACATTCTAAGACAAATAGGCCTTGCATTTCAGATGTATGTTGAATGATAAACTGACACTTAGAACTGCAGAATTCTCTTGTCTGATGTCTTGATTAAAGTCTCTGCTTGAAAAACAAAAACAAAAATACCATAGAAATCTCAGTTTGTTATTTAGGTCACAATACATTTCTTTCTCTCTTTAAATGATGGCTAATAAATAAATAAATAGCTAATAAAACTCAACAAAGCATTTCCCTTAAAAACAATTTGTGTAGGGAAGCAGTTAACTACAACAGACGCTTAGCTAAAGACAGATGGGACTCAGAATCCATGATTTTAATTAATATGTTAGCTAATGTCATGTAAAAGATTTAAAAGATTTAAAAGATCTCACAGTTAAAAGTTTTTGTCCAGATGCAAAAGCTGCATATCTACCCTTAGCTGTTAGAGAGATGTTTCTAAGTACACTGAAGAAGTTATCATCAATAATAACAATGCTAAACAACATGAAAAATAATGTGTCCCATTCACTTGCAGTAGCTATCTGCACAAATGAAGTCTGTTTATAAGGAAGAAATAAACATAGCATATAGGAGAACTTAAAATGATCCCCAAGCATCCCTAGCAAATTTTCAAGTCTAGAGGACTCTCCAGAAGAAATAATATTTCTTCTTTTTCTAAGAAATTTCCTATTGTTATAATAATTCTTGTATGTTTTTCTCTATGTAGTATATATTATCCTAAGAATAGCAATTATTAGAAATTAAATTTCTAATTGTTATTTAGTTCTGTGTCTATGGAAGAGGTAACTAGAGTTTTCTACAACGGTCTGTTCCTTTCAAATAGATTAAAAAAAAAAAAAGTACTGATATACTAAACAGATGGCCAGATCATGGCTTATTTTGTAATAAAGAACATTAACCTCTATTGTTTTGCACCAGGATAGATATTGAGAGCTGTCACAAACCAGAAGAAAAGAACTTTCTTATCTTTGGACATCAAGAGATCCAGAGCACATTTAAAGCAGCTCACTGGTTAGGATCCACACTTAGTCTTTTATATGTCGTGATGTCATCATTCTTACAGCAGAGGTACAAAGCCCTGAGCCTTTATGCCAGGTTCATTAACTTGAATAACAAGTTAATTTGAAGTACAATATGAGGTGCTTTTTGTCTGATTATCTCTCAAAAATCAGCTATATGTGAGAAACGTTCAAGGAGAAAATCTAGAAGGTGTACTGAACCACCCTCTAGAAATGTCTTCCTCCCTGAATAGGCAACTGTATTTGCCTAATTACAGAGACAGTATAGGAAGGACCATTCCTGATTTAGGTGTTTTGGTAAAATATTTAAAGGTAAGTGAAATTGATCTAGTCTTATAATGTACTAGAATTTTGGACACGTATGCATAGGCACTGGCCCAAGATCTGAGCAAGCTGTCTCAGGTGCTGAAAGCAACACAGCTATGCTAGTACAGTGCTTCAGGCAAAATAAATATACCGCTGATAAGCAAAGTATATTAGCTGAGACAGAGCATCATACTAATAAGGATGGATGGCTTCCAGCATGCCAGCTAATTTCATATAAAATTGATTTAGACAGTTTTATGCTCCTGCAGCAATGGTGTAGGCTCACCTCTTCTTTCATGTGCCCTGTATGTTCTCCTTGATTTCCTTGAAAAAGCAGATCTTTGAGCTATGAGACATATATTGAAGACCCACCAGCTAGCTTTGCTGTTGTGACTGGCAAAACCAATTAACAATGTCTACAATACTACAAAATTATTTATTAGCTTAGAAGTGGAATTTTCAAAGATAGTTTCTTTTACTCTCCTGAACTCAGTAATGACTCTCCCACTGACTGCTTTTGACATTTTATTCTAAAATGAAAAATTTGGACAAACATTAAAAAAAAAAGAAAAAAAGAAAAAAATATTAAATGGAATTTTTAAAATCAGACTATGGGACTTTAAGTTCTACTGAAAGTCAATTGGACCTGTGCTTTTTAGCCATTTAGATTTTAGTAAAAATATTTCCTTAATATAGACATATCTGTACTTTTCTGCGATTAAAGAAAATTGGTAGATGAAACAGACAAAGGGAAACGAATCTGTAGAAAAAAAAAAAACACTTGAATTAAAAATAAATCAGATTACATATTTTGGGGGTTATATGTATATCTCCATGCTAATACAGTGTATGCTCTTCAGACTAGAGAAAAATTCAGTCATGTACACTACTTTCAAACTTTCCCATTCACACTGGATGCATACCAAATTCCAGAGTCCCTGGTTGTTTAAAATGAGACTTAAACTATGACCTAATCTTGAATTTCTCCAATCTGAAAAAAAGATATATATATATATATGTATACATATATTCAACATTTTCAGTCCAGACATCAAACTCTATCTAGTTCAGCCTTCTTCTTAGAAAATTTCTGTGTATATATATATATATATATTTATATCAGAATTTAGAATTTTAACTTACATCTATGAGAAACCACAAAATTAAGTAGTTAAGTCAAGCATCTTCATTTATCAGATGTTTTTAACTGTCAGCTTGGAAATTCAGCAATGGCAAATACTTCCAGTACTTCTTCAGCACTTTCCATCACTGAGCATAATTTTATGCTAGCAAAACAACAGACATGCAGCTCATGTCTTCAGCGTTAGAAAAAACTTTCTTCAACACATCTTTTGATTTTGCACTCAGTAGTGGTGTGCACTTTCATAAGTGGATAATAAATTTTCAAAAAATATGTGTTCCTTCCCCAATTTCCAGCTACATCTACAGGTGGCCTTTAACAACAGCTATTTCTTCTTTTGCACTGACTTGCTGTGTAACAAAAAATCCGGTCTATTCCTGTACAATATATATATCACTTGCTGTTACCAACAGCTTGTGAAGTTGAACATATAAAGGAGTTTTTGCCATCACTCCCACCAGTCAACATGCTGCAGCTGTAGATCTACAGCAAAACTGTTGTCTGCATAGTCCTAAAGTAAAATTAAAAGTTGAGTTTATCAATAAAAAGCAGAATTCTAGTTTTATTTTAGATTTTTGCATTTTCAGTTTGTTGAAATAACCTGAAAGTATACTGGGAAAAAAATAAAATAAAATACATATTTATATATTTTAAGGTGGTAGCTCCTGCACCTGTCTCAATGCATATTGCTACACACAGGCCTGAAATCATCATATCAATTTCTGAAAGCAAATGAGACTGGGGAAGGAAGTAAAACTCCCTTCTTCATGACTAGAGAGAACAAAGAGTCTATCAATTTAAAAGAACATTTGTGTAATGTGCAGAATCCCTCTTTGCTCTCAGAACTGGCAACTTCATGTTTTTTGTTTGTTTGTTTTTTTCCTCTTTAAGAACTGTAGTAGTCTCTGTAAACTCAAAGACAGAATGATGCTCCTATAAATCTACCATCTCATACCAAACTCAGTGAATCATATCATGTGCATGTTTTTACCTCAGGATATTTCATTTTTCTGCAGAGACCTCTTCTAAACAGCATGCTTCTTTTAGAGGCCTTACTTGCAGCAAAAAAAAAAAATATAGATATATATATATTTTTTCCTCTTAAAGACTGTGTTACTGTGAAAAAAAAATAAGTAAGGCACATTACAGACTTGGGCATAACTGAGTACTGTTTTTATTTGTCTTTAAAGTCTAGTCCAATAAAAAATAAATAATCTAATTTTAAAAGAAAATCACAGTTTCTGTATAGATGGCAAAGAACAAAATGAAGACTTAAGACTTATTGTATGGGAAGCATAACAGGGCATAGTTAGACAGTTATTACAATTCTTAATTGCCAGTTGAGGCACAGGGTCAGTGACCTTCAGCCTTCAATGATTCATTAAGAGCAACATAAAAAACACTGTGAAATACCTCCTCCTAATGACATAATAATCTACCTCTATTTGTTTTTCCACTCAGAAGAGTAAACAAACTGTTCTTATTAAAAACACACAACAAAAAGATTCTTTCAAAAGCATACTCTAAACTCCTGTTAGTGTTATTAAAACTGATAAATGTTCACTGAGAAGAAAAACATACCCCATTGTAGGACCTGGGTTAGCTATCAGTGAAGCATTACATAAAGTGGCAGAGACCAGGCTGGTAGGAAGCTCTGTGAAATGCAGACTTATTTTGACCTGTGGAGTACAGGGTGTGCAGTACTCAGCGATGCTTTAATTGCATCGGTGCACCTATCAACTGGTGGTATTAAAAAGGCTTATTCTACAGCATTCCATGGTGTATAATGTATATTGCTAATAATGCTAACTTACAGTCTGTGTGGTAAGTTTTATTATTTTTATTTTATTTTTATTAAGTTTTTATTATTTTATTCCCAGTTTCTTGGGATAGAAGTATGAAACAGAAATTTCAGCAACAGCAAGCCAAACAGCATGCATAGTTACTGCATTATAATTCTATCAAAGGTAGAAAGAGGTGAAACAAAATAAGTCATATTTTAAATTCCTTTTTTTCTTTCTTTTTTTTTTTTTCTGAAGGTAGACCTCCTCAGATATCAAAACTGGAACTCTATGTTATGTTCCAAACATAAAAGTAAAGTACATAATCTGTAAAGTTCCTTCCTCAAAGAGCATAAAATATGTGTAAGTAACAGAAGAAAAGGATAGGAAAAAGGAAGCTCTGTCTAAATGTTAGAAACCCTAAATTTAGACCCAGTGAGATTCTATAACCACCTAAACATTACTAGAATGGGACGATAACCAGGGAGTTACTGATGTCTATAAGTACTAATGAAATATTAGTCATCCTGGCCTCAATGTTCATAAAGATCCATAAAGAGTCTTAAGCACTCTTATACTGAATTCTATGACTTCTACCCAGACATGCATGACTCGGTTTGCTGTAGAGGTTGGAGATCACAAAAGACATTCTGTGCCACAGAAATCAGTTACAGAGAAATGCTGAAGAGAGGTATATCTAAAAGGACATCCTTCTGAGTGGTCTCGATACTTAGGTGTGCTTTAAGGATTGCTATCAAATTGCAAATAACAGCATTTACTGTGAGGATCAAGTCCATCCAAAATCTACAGTTTAAGAATATATAGAGAAATAAATTAGGAATGGATTTGAGAAGATGCCTCGATTTGAGTGTCTAAACTGTACAGACACTGTAAAGACACATTTAGTCTCACCAGTCCTATGCCACTGTGAATTTTAACTTTAGTAACCCATGTTTCCTGAATTCCAGGCAAGTATTTCCACCACTAAGCCATCATCTTTTTTATATAAAGCCTTAATACTGTAGGTAATGAATGCACTTGATGTTAAAGTCTAATTCTTATGGTCCCTTAAAAGCCTTATAATTTCATTCTCTGTGTATATAAGCATGTATCATCTAGGAATCCCTCTCTAGCAGACATCTATTTTTGTTTGTTTGTCGTTATTGTTTTTTTCTTTTTCGGGTAGAATCATCATGGTTTGTTCCAAACTGAAATGGACAACCTTGTATTACACTGACATCTCATTAGATCATTAATTGAATTGGGGTGGGGAGTAAGGGAACAAAATAAGTAATCAGATATATTAATATTTATAGCATGTCCATTAACACTTCTTTTTTTACAAAAAGAATGCATTCCTCCCCTCAGATCTATCTGCAACCAGGCAGTTGCACCAGTGCTATAGATTTGTTGGATCACTTAATGAATAAATTATCCAACTGTAGAAAACCTGTAGTCAGAGTCCATCAAAAAGCCACAACACCCTAAAACCACACGTACAGGAAATGGAAGTGGCAATTTTCATTTGTTTTGTAAAAATTTACCAAAAGACCACAGTTTTAACAACTGCATTGTACTGACTACATTTCATTAGCAATTCTTTCCCCAGTGTTTCAGTATGTTTTGTCACTGGAGAAAAATCAAAGAAAATATTTATTAAAAAAAAAAAAAGATAATTAATTATACCACCTTACAAAAGAAAGTAATGCTTAAAAATTACCTAAATTATTCAAATTATTTTAACCATGCACCAATTACCTAATAAGATTCTGTCTTTTTGTACTATGTTTATATGTTGTACTATACCTAAAAATTAAAAACAAACAAAAAAGGCACTAATCCATAGAATCACTCAGTTAAATTTAATTGTTGGAAAAAAAATTCCTTTGTACTAGGAAGAGAAAATAAAATAAATGTGATGAAATCACTTAACTCTATTACATTTAATTAGATAAGGTCAGACTTCATTAGCAATTTTGAACTATTCAGTTCTGGCTGAAAAAAAAAGATTCAACAAAGAGCAGTGATTATTTTCTAGTATACAGAAGTAGAGCAAGTGTATGTTGCCCAGGTATTCAGGATCTAGTTGATTCTAGTTGTGTATGTTGTGGTTTAACCCAGGAGGCAGCTAAGCACCACACAGCTATTTGCTCACTCTACTCCTCCACCCACAGTGGGATGGGGAATTGGGAGAAAAAAAGGAGAAAAAAAAAAAAAGTACAAGTTTGTGGGTTAGGATAAAGACAGTTGAATAGGACAGAAAAGGAAAGGAAAATAATGATGATGATGATACTAGAATGTACAAAGCAAGTGATACACAATGCAATTGCTCACCACCTGCTGACAGATGCCAAGACCGTCCCTGAGCAGCGGTGTTTCCTCCCCCCGCCCCCCAGTTAGTTGTTCAGCAACAATATTAGTTGTTCAGCATGATGACGTATATAATGGAATATCCCTTTGGCCAGTTTGGGCCAGCTGTCCTGGTTCTCCCCCCTCCCATTTTCTTTTGCACCCCCAGTCTCCTCGCTGGTAGGGCAGCATGAGAAGCTGAAAAGTCCTTGACTCTGTGTAAGCACTGCTCTGCAACAACTAAAACATCAGCGTGTTATCAGCCTTATTCTCATTCTATATCCACACCACAGCACCATACCAGCTACTGGGAAGAAAATCAACTCTGCCCCAGCTGAAACAAGTACAATGTATCTGGAAGAAAAAATGATATTTTCCATCTTTGAAATACAGGGATATCTGCACTTTACTCATAAGGAAAAGAAAAATCATTCTTCATGAAAATTATTTTTATTATTATGGTTGAAATAGGCAATTGCTCTTTGGCTAAATGTGTAGAGACAGAAGGACATTTAACATTATTAATGGCTAAAATTGTCTTTCTATATACAAACACATTTTCTTACACCTAAGATTATGTTCATATGTTACAAAAATTAAGTTACTAAACAGATTAACAAGCTTTCTTTCTAAAATGTAGTATTGAACTAGCTGCATATGTCTCCTTTAGACTTTGCACATGCTTCTAAATTTGTTTGAAAAGCACAAGGGATATTTGTACTTTGAATAATTTCAATATTGTTTTTAAAAGTCGAAACAGCTAATTTTATTAACATAAAAAGAGATGTAATAATCATTATAAGTGTTTGAGATTAACCAATACAAGGTTTAAAAAGTATTGTGTGTTAGTGTGTAAAACTATTAAACTTGGAGATAGCAAAATATTTAGTAGTTACATATTTCATCAACTTTTCAACAACTCATTAAGCCAAAACCACTGATAATGAGGAGCTTCAGAAGAAGCTAAATATGGTGAATAAACAGGGGAACTAAACATATAATGAAAGTGACGGAAAAACAAAATAATTTGCATTAAAATAACTCTATTGATAAGTCATTCTGAGATCCAGCACTAGAGAAGTGACTGCAGAATAATTAGGGATAGGTGGATTCTTCCAATCAAGAAGACTAGCAGTATGATAAGACTATTTGAAAGTGAAAAAGGAAAAATACAGCCCTCCCAACAATCTACATTGGTAGAAACTTTTCTCACCAATGCTGCATAGAATCTTTTTCAGTGATATCAAACGGTTATAAAATGGCTGCTCACTTCAGCAACTAGTGAATTCAGCAGATAGTGGGTCAGGTCATATTTAATTTGTCTGATTGAAAAGACAGTTTCAAGAAACTGAAATAATGGTCTGGCCTGAGACAATTCTAGTGGAGTATTATAACTGCTAAATCATTAACATGAAGACAGTGAGCAAAACTCAGAATTTTTCATAAGTTCCTTTTCTGTCTACTTAAATTTCTAATGAGTAAAACGGAAGTACAAACGTTTTGCCCATGAAATTAAATATCACTATCTTCAGGATGATAAGGTATCCCAAATATAAAAATTTATCTAGCAGATGCTTCCTCAAGTCCATTTTTTTATTAAAAGAAACAACATACAACATACATTTCCTTTTGTGTCATATACAGAGATGAGAAGCAGTAACAAATCACGGGAGATATACCAGCATTTCTGCTTCATAGTAGCTGTAGTTCTGTATTTATGCCAGACATCATGTCTTCTTAATTAAGTAACTAACTGTTCTCAGTGACATATCAGTGGGGCCCAGTCTGCAGGTTATTTCTGCCTTTCTTTCCTCACCCTATAATGAATAACTGAAAAGGAAAAGAGAATCTTCGAAACAGGAATGCAAGGAGGAACTTGAAAATTCAAAGACCAGTGCAAGGTGATCAACATGTTTACAAGCCAGTAACTATATTTATTGCATATTACAATTTAGGATATTGTACATATTTTACAGGTAAAACATTTTTTGTAGACTGTAGAGAATACAAGTTTTATTTTCAATATAAAAGAATAGGGCACTATTAAATTATTCTAATATAAATTCCACATACATTCCAGACAGTTTTTATTTGTAGGCACCTTATTTTGAAAACCAAAATTCTCTTGTAAAACGTATGCAAATATATATATGTATATATATGCATATATATATATATATATATATATATATAAAATGCCAATATACATGACAGGATGACAGGAGGATTTTTAGTAGTATTCCAAATTATAACATTATAACTTCTCCTATGAAGATCTATGCACTATGAATAATGATACTACAATATAATGATACACATGAAATGCACCATTACCGGTTGTTTAGGCCTACAGAGCTGAACCTCTTGCACAGAGTCTTTTTTGAGACCTGCATTATCTTCAGCACTAAGTTCTTCGTAATGTGTAATATGACCCTTCCTCATATGAATCATACCTTATTATTTTTTGTCCCATCCATCATGGCAATAAAGAACAAATATTTATTTTCCTCTTTACAATAATATTTTTATAGACCTGAGGTCTCATATTTCTACTTAACTTTCTTTTTGTTAGCCCAAACACTCCGATTCTTTCTTAGATTACATCTTAATAAACACTGACTACTCTTTTTGAGGCACACTTTACAATCATAATATTGTCACAATACTCCAGAAGATAACTTATTAATATATATGTAAGAGCTAGAAAATCCCTTGCATAAATTCAGAATGCTGAGGGGTGACATGATCTATGTAAATAAGACTTTCTAATTTTCCCCTTGCTATTTCTGCAATATACCCCCAGTATGTTGTATAGTTAAGAACTCATTGTAAAGGCAGTGTTCAGTGAGGTGGAATTTTCATATATACTAAAAGTATACTACAAGAAAAATACAATGAATATATTAATGTTTATGGGAATATTCTCTTAGAACTACCTAAGTAAAACTATGTAAAATAAAATCTCTCTGAAGGATGTCCTATAGAGATCTTTAGTGTTCAGTAAGTTTAAGTTTGTATGGGATTTTTAGACAAATAGAAATTCTACACTTAAAAGTATCAATGACTTCTCTGAGTAGATAACATTAAATCCAATAACTGAGCTGCATACATTACATATCAAGCTGCTCCCTGTACTTTCTAAATACATCTATATCTCTATTGTTGATTTAAGATTAAATGTGTTTCTACTAAACCAGTGAGTCATAAAAATCCTATTTTTTCCCATGCAGATAAACATAGGCATGAATTTATCACTACAGTTATAGTCATATGAAAAATATGGGATTGGAACTTGAAAGATGAAGATATGTTCTCTTTGACAACGGTAAAATGTTTTCCGAACTAATAGATATAAATATTTGTTTAAAACTATAATTACTGATTTGAACCTCGACAAATACAGAATACTGTATGCTACAGAAAAGTTATCCCTGAGAAAAATAAATAAATAAATAAAATCTAAATACCTTACAGAATAATTTTTCTAAAGTGTACAATTAAGAGTATAAAGGTTTTCCGTATTCATATTTTGACCAAACTTGGGAAGGTACACAAGCTTTCATTATGCTGTGCCTCATGCTGTTGAGATCTTATCTTTTATTCTTTTATGTCAGAAATAAAGACAAGTTGATATATACCTTGACAAGCTGTATGCATACCAATGCCACAAAATCCTTGCTTGCATAAATTTCTGAGCACTGAATAGTGTTATTTACTGTAGGTACTCTTATTCAACTAAAAACCAAGACAGTCCAGGGAGCGGTCCACTCAGCTTTGGAGAAGTAGCAAGAAATCCTGCCAATTTTGGTCATGACAACTGCTGCAAAATTCTTGGCCCAGACAAAAAAAAGTTTATATACGGATTTTGTATATATTGTATAAATTGTGTATTATTAACATAAATCATATATTACACTTTGTTTTACTTACTAGTAAACTTTTGGTAAGTAAATTCAACAGCTTAGCCTTTGAGGGAGAATGTTATCTCATCACGAGATACTAAAAAGTGTTTAGTTTTGTCTGCTTGTAGAGTTTTCACAGAATCACAGAATTAGTTTGGTTGAAAGGGGCCTCTGCAATGGCCTGGGCCAACTCCCTGCTAAAAGTAGGACCTACTAAAACAGGTTGTTCAGTACCTTGTCCAGTTAGGTTTTAAATATATAGCCAAGGATGGAGACTCCATAATGCCTCTGGACAAGCTGTTATAGTGTTTGACCACTCTTAAAGAAAAAAAGAAAAAAAGAAAAAAAAAGAAAAAAAAAACTTTAATTCCTTTCATTTAAATAGTATTTCCTGTATTTTATTTTGTGCACGTTGCCTCCTCTGTTCTGTGCACTAAGCATTCTTCTGTCACTAGGAGACCGACTCTTTACTACTCCCACATCAGGTAGCACATACTAATAATAACCCCTAGCCTTGACTTTTCCAAGCTTTTCCACCTCTCTCATCTTCTTTTCATATGAGATTTTTTTGAGATTTTTTTTTTTCCAATCCCTTCATCATTTTCAAGACACTTTCTTGAACTTCCTCTGGTATTCCTATGGCTCTCTTGGATTGTGGAGTCCAGAACTGGAGATAGGACTCCAGGCGTGGCCTCACCAGTGCTGAGTAGAGGGGAAGAATCCCCTCCCCTGACCTGCTGGCAACCAACCCTCTTCCTAATGCAGTAAGGAGGCTTGTTTGCCTTTGCTGCAAGGACGCATTGCTGTTTCATGTTCAACTTATGTCCAAGACACCAAGTTTTTTTCTGCCTTCTACGGGCCTTCTAGCCCGTCTGCTTCTAGCATGCAAAGGACTTTGTCTTTCCCTTTGCTGAACTTCATGAAAGTCCATCCATTTCTCCAATGTCAATCTATTTCTCCAGCCTGTCAAGGCAGCACAACCATACAGTGTACCAGCTATGCCTCCTAGTATTTTGGAAGGCTCCTGCAAAAGCAGTTCACAATATCTGTATTACAACAAAACAAATGGTCTCCTGATAATGCCTGTTTCTCACCACTAATTATACAGGAGTCTAGATGACTAGCTCATGCTATACACAGAACTTTCCAACCAGCAAGCTTAGACAAGATGAAGCTATGCTGAGTGTCTACATTATGTGTCAGAATAAAGAACTATGGGAAATCCAAAAGTGTATAGCTAGTTCATCAGAAAAAATGCTTCACTTTTCTCAAACTTTCTCTCTTTAGTAGTGGAAGTCTTGGATTGACATTTTGTCATACATTACATCTTTACATTTTATACATTAAAAAAGAAACAAAAAAAAGTCCATTCTTATTTACATAGTGTAGCATTTGTATATCAGTTCAATAATTCAACTTAGCATCTAGATTTCATTAGCCTGTTGGCAGACAAATATTTATTGAAATTTTGCTTTGTAAATCCTTCAGATCAAGGAAAAGATTATCTTTTAAGGATTTTCCAGGGAAAATAAGAAGATATGTTCACAGGGTAAAAAAATATTTGTCATTTAGCCTGACAGAATGAATGAACTTTAAGACAGGAGGCAAATATATATGCAGTGGCATATGTAGCATTCATTACAGTCTACATATTCCCAAAGCAAAGAAGTTTATTCTGTTTAGGTATCTGGGTTATACCTACTCAAATATTATCAAAGTAAGTTTTGGCCTCATCACCTCTTACACATTCTGTTTGATTTTTTATCATGTTTTTCTAGTATTCATGACTTTGGCAAATGTTAATCCTTCAGGCTAAAACTTCTCAGAAAAGAAATCATATTGTCAGTGTAAATCATAAAAAATGCCCAAGTTCAATCTCAGACTATCATAACAAGTCCAATTTCATATTGGACACCAGATGGGACACACCAGGTGGAACAAGAGCATTCTGGGCAGCAAGCTGAACTTATTAGCAGAGCTTTAAGCTATGTTCAGCAGAAGAAGGGGGTGTACCTCTGAGTGACAGAAAAGAACCAGGGAACAGCAACACTTTAGGAGCAACAAGATACACCTGTGAATTGTCCCAAAGTAATTAGGGAGGGCTCCTCTAAAAAGGTGATGGGGCCAATAGCCCAGCTGAAGTGCCTCTACACCAGCGCACACAGGATGGGAAACAAGCAGGAGGACTTGGAAACCATGGTGCTACTAGAAAACTGTGACCTAATTGCTAGCACAGAAACATGGTAGGATGAATCAGACAACTGGAACACTGGAATTGAGGGCTACAAGCTTTACAGAAGAAATAGGCAGGGAAGGAAGGGTGGAGGTGTTGCCCTCTATGTTAAGAAATGGATAGATTGCAAAGAGATGCCTCTGAGAAACAGCCACAGACAGATTGAGAACTTGTGGGTAAAAGTTAAGGACCAGACCAACAAAGGACACCTTGTGGTTGCAGTCTACTACAGGCTGCAGTCTACTACATGCCACCTGACCAAGGGGAGCCTGTTGACAAGGCCTCCTTGCTTCAGCTGTAAGAAGCATCGTGCTTGCATGTTCTAATCCTGATGGGGGATTTCAACCACCCAGATGTATGCTGGGAAAGCTGCACAGCAGGATGTGAGCAATCCAGGAGACTCCTAGGATGCATTGAGGATAAGTTCCTGGTTCAGGTGTTAGACAAAACAACTAGAGAAATGTTACTGGACCTGGTGCTCCCCAGTGTGGATGATCGCATTAAAGAGGTTATGACTGGAGGCAATCTGAACTGCCATGTCCATGCCCTGGCTGAGTTCACGATCTCGAGGGATAAAGGCCTGGCAAAGAGCAAAGTCAGGACCTTGAACTTCTGAGGAGCAAAATTCCATCTGTTTAAAGCAAAATTCCAGCTGTTTAAATGCGATGAGATCCCTGGGACACTGTCCTTAGAGACAGAGGAACTGATTAGAGAAGGTAACTCTTTAAGGACACTCCTTAGAGTGCAAGAGCTCTCCATCTCCATGTTTACGAAATCAGGCAAGACAGGCAGGAAAACAGCATGGCTGAGCAATGACCTGCTGTTCATACTGAGGTGTAAGAAGAAAATACACAGGCAGTGGAAGCAGGGACGTGTGGCCTGGGAAGAATACTGGGATGCCATCTTTATATGCAGGGATGGGATCAGGAAAGCCCAGGCACAGATGGAACTGAGCTTGGCAAGGGATGCAAAGAATAACAGGAAGGGGTTCTATAGGTGGCCAGAAAAGAAAGGCCAAGGAGTGTTTGCCTCCTTGATAAATGAAAGAGGAGAACTGGTAACAACAGACATGGAGATGGCTGAGGCACTCAACAACTTCTTTGCCTCAGTCTTCACTGCCAGTCAGGCTTCCCACCTCTCTTGAGTCCCTGAACCTGTAGATGAATAATACCTCCCACTGTTAGCAAAGAGCTGGATCAAGACCACCTAACGAAATTAAACAGGTACAAGTCTATGGGGCCTGATGACATGCATCTCAGGGTCTTTAGGGAATTGGCTGATGGAGTTGCCAAGCCAATCTCCATCATATTTGAAAAGTCTTGACAGTCAGGCAAAGTTCCTGGTGACTGGAAAAAGGAAAACATCACTATCATTTTTAAAAAGGGTCGAAAGGAAGACCTATGGAACTACATACCGGTGAGCCTCACCTCTGTACCTGGCAAGATATGGAAAAGATCCTCTGGAAGAAATGTCAAAGCACATGCAAGACAAGGAAGTGATCTGTGACAGCCAGTATGGCTTCACCATGGGCAAATTGTGCCTGACCAATTGGTGGCCTTCTATGATGGAGTGACTGCCTCAGTTGACAAGGGAAGACCAACTGATGTCATCTACCTAGACTTCTGCAAGGCCTTTTACATAGTCCCCAATGACATCCTGGTCTTTAAATTGAAGAGATATGAAAAGTGGACCATTCATTCAGTGGATAAGAAATTGGCTGGAGGGCCACACCCAGAGAGCTGCATTCAATGGTTCTATGTCCAGGTGGAGACCAGTGAAGAGTGGTGTCCCTTGGGGTCCATCTTGGGATCAGTGCCCACGGCAGAGTGGTTGGAATTAGATGATCTTTAAGGTCTCTTCCAACCCAAACCATTCATTGACTCTATGATTCTGTTACATTTTTAATATACGTTCTCCCTTTCTTCTTTTTTTTCTATGTATTACATACATATTTCTGCTCTTGAAAACACTTGTAGACCTGCTGGACTCAAACTTTAAAATGCTGGGTGTGACAGTAGCACAATTAGAGGGAAAAAATACCTGGGGTTGTAAGCAATTGTATATCTTTCAGTGATTTGGGGGATTGACAGTGTACATAATAGAAGTGCTACATGGCATATGAGTTCATACAGACATATTTTCAATCAACCTATAAGTTTTATTGGCTTTTTATTGGCTTAATAAGATTCTTTTTTAACTGAAGAAGCTCTCTTACTTTGTTACCTGCAGAATTATAATTTGCTGTTATACAATAAAGCTCTCTACTTTTAAAATGTATTTATGATATATCTTTTCTTGCTTAATTTTGGTCACAAATTTTGGCACTTAAAACACCTCTGTTTTTGTGGTATGTACTTTTTGTCTTTTTTTTCTTTTTGTCATTTTTTACAACTTTTACTTGTGTCTCAGCATCTGAGATACAAAAGGCTAATCTGTGAACATTCTGTAATTCCATGCTGAAAATGTCTATTTATAAAGAAAGCAATTGAAAAATACAAAAGAAAAAGATTTGACTGTGACCTTCCAACACTCAAAGAAGAAACACTTATCTGTTATAATCAACAGAAAAATGTTGGTTTGGATGAGTGAAAGTAAATAGAGGAGATTTATTTTCACTGGAGGCAAGGGTGAGGAATGACAGTTTGGCTAACCACTTGCATATATATCCACCTAGCCAGCATGAACCTGTGTAGTTCAAATGCAGGTCCCTTTTCTGTTAGTACATTTGTTTTGTTTTTGCAGGTGAAGGAAACCATAGGGGGATGTTTAATTGAACTCTGGTATGGAGGACAGACACAGGGAAAGCAGAATGGCTAGCAGCTTTCACTTACAAATTAAACAAAATCCTAAGGGATCTTTAACAGCAGGCATTTGGAGGAAATTAAATGCTAATGGGTGCAGTTGTACTTTTTACACCCACAGACATCAAACATATAAAGACATTAACTCCTCTTCTGTTGTAGAAAATTCATAATATATGCACAAGGTATAAGGTTAAATCTTACAAAGTAAGGTAGGAATTCAATATCAAACCATGCACTTGCAATTTAACATGAGCGCAGACATCTTCAACCTTAAACTGTTAAAATAAATGACTAACACTTTTTATGTGCAGAAATATGGCACTACTGCAGAATTAGAGAAGGTCCCTGTTGAATACTACGATGTGAATTATGCCCAGGAGAATACAGTAAATGAGATTCTGGGATGGCATAAAAACTCTTATGCATAAGCTTTTGGTAGTTCCATCCAGAGAAGAAAAACATTTCAAATATTTTCCACTTAAGAGACTTGGAAGAGACTTTGGCAACTGAGGATAAAGAGCATCTACCAATAATGGCACAGGATGAATGCTGGTCACAGTGATTAGAAAGGTCACATGCTTTATCATAGTCTTTTTTTTTTTTTTGCAAGTTATGAAGAACCTGTGGATGTATATAAAAGACAAATAGTGATATTATTATTTATGTTTTATTACTGTCAGCTGGTATCTTTAGGAGAGAGATGAGAATGCAAACAGCCATCTTGGGAACTAGTTGCAGGGCAAAATGGTTTGGGAAAGCACTGGATGACCATATAAACAGACTTCAAGAAACAAGTCAACCACTGAACATATAAAGAGATGACAAATCATGTAAAACACATGCTTTAAAATAGGAGGAAAATTTGAATTTAAAATAAAACATTAATTCTTAGGTTTTGGTTTTCTGCAAAGAACAAAATAATACAGCTGTCTCCTTAGAAACCTAATATTGGATACTAGGGTTTGTATGATGTAGTTGCTATCTAAACCTGAGCTAGGCTCATTTTGCTGTCAGTGAAGAGAAATAGCTACTTAAAAAGTCAACCTAGATGACTAATCTTTATGCCTTTAAAGTTAACTAAGGTGAATTCCTTCCCAAGTTCTTACTAACATTTATGCTTGAAATTATTGAACTGCTTGGTATGGAAGTCTGTAGCACTTAGGCTAAGGTGAAAACAGCATTAGAATATGAAGATGAGCACAATACCTAAAAGTTAAGTGTTTCAATGGTGTAGTCCTTTTTTTTGAGTCTAATCTTTTGTAAGCAGAAAAATCAAAACAGAAATTCGTGGAAGAGGATTCAGATACTAAAATGTTAGAAGAATCTGAAAAAAATAATAATTGGAAAATAAAAATAACAAAATGTCCTTTGAAAATGACATAGGAAAAGTTAATGAATAATTCAAAGAAATGCATGCATGTATAGTCAATACATCTGATACACAAACTCCCAGTATAGGCCCGGTAGTGATTCTGCTAAGCTTTGTTGGATTTCTGTCTCAGCTTGGTCCTCTCTCCGCATCACTGCGTAACGTGACTCTTCTAATTGCTCTTCCTTGCATGAAGTCTCTCTCCTCTGGTCTCAAATGTTTCTAATACACGTTAGGCTGCTACTCCTTTTACATCCCTTGAGCATGCTAGTAGCATTTTTATTGAAAATGTAGAACATTTTCTAGAAAATGAAAGCAGGATGTGGAGTCCCCACCCTTGCAGATACTCAAAAGCCAGCTGGACAATGATGTGAGCATCCTGTTCTAGTTTGCTTTGCTTTGAGCAGGGATATTAGAACAGATGGCTTCTAGAATCATCTAGTTTCTCTTTCTGAGCATAACTTGGTGTTCAAAACGAAGGCTCTATATGCCTCGGAAGAAATCTATTCTGCCACCTGCAAGCTGGACCTACAGTCCTCATAGGCTGTGAAACCTACTGTGAAATAGCAGGTCAGAATTAGAGCTGCACTGACAGTTTCACCCAGAGAGAGAGAGAATTACATCAACCATGAAAAGAATTTTATTGAGTGGCCAAAAATTATCTTTGCACATCTCTTGTTCTGGCCTCCCATTCCAGCTGCCTGACAGTTTCTTGCAATGTCTGTAAACAGAACCCTTGAAAACATCATTGTTCCTTTTGCTTTTGTTTAGTAATAAAGCGTTCAGATGCTTGTAGTGTTTATTCGGGTAAATTAAGAGTTTAAGGTTGAAATGTGCTTGGAAAGCCTTTCTTTTTGCTACAAAAATACATGCTACTAAATTAAAAACTTTTTGAATGTATTTTTGTTGTTTTTACATACATAACAAACAAACAACAAAAATAAATTAATAAAATAAAGCAAAACTGAAGCGCACCAGCAAAGAAAGCAAACTGAAGAGCACACATTTTCTTTTACCTTATATCAAAATGTTGCTCAGCAGAAAAGGACCTGGGGGTGTTGTTCAACAGCCAGCTGACCATGAGCCAGCAGTGTGCCCAGATGGCCAAGAAGGCCAGTGGCATCCTGGCTTGTATCAGAAATAGTGAGGCCATCAGGACGAGGGATGTGATTGTCCCTTTGCATGCAGCACTGGTGATACCACACCCTAAGTACTGTGTTCACTCTTGGGTCACTCACTACAAGGATATTGAGTTGCTCGAACATGTGCAGAGGAAATCAACAAAACTGGTGAAGGGACTCGAAAACAAGACTTATGAGGAGCATCTGAGGGAACTGAGTCTGTTTAGGCTAGAGGCTGAGGCCTCCTCTCTGTAATATAGGTATACCTCATCACTCTCTATAACAACCCGAAAGGAGGTTGCAGTGAGGACTAAGTCAGTCTCTTTTTCTCAGGTGACAAGTGGTACGATGTGAGGCAATGGCCTCAAGTTGTGCCAGTGGAGGTTTTGATTAGATACATGGAAAAATTTCTTCACAGACAGAGTGGTTAGGTATTAGAACAGGCTGCCCAGAGAGCTGTTGGAGTCATCATCCCTTGAAGTATTTAAGATATGTGTGGTATGGTGCTTAGGGATATGGTTTAGCAGTGGACTTGTAGTGTTAGGTGGATGGTTGGTCTTGACGAGCGTAAGGTCTAAATGATTCTATAAAAACCAAGGATCTTTTTCCTTACTAAGCAGGACACTAAGTGGCACTGCTTACTCACTGTCTTTCAGGTTAAGAATTCTGAGAATGTTTTTATAAAATTTATTATCATGAATGAATGAATTTTAACACTTTTAAAGAATACTCTCGATGTTGTCTGCAAACTAAATCCCCTCTACAATAGGCTAAGCTCCATTCCACTCCCGTGAAATATTTTTTTTTTTAATACTAGAACAGTCTAGTAAAAATAGAAGGCTTCTACTCCTTTAGAACTTATCGTTAGTAGGCAATGAGAATATCTCCCAAACTGATGAACATCTTTAATACCATATATGAACATCTTTAATACCATATATGTAATGAGCTCTTCCACAACTAGTAACTTAAAATAAAAAGTCTTTGCTGAAGAACAGCCATGGGATTCCAGACAGGAAAAGAAAAAAGGTTGGTAAGTTTACTTATGTCAAAATATTTTCTTGTTCACAGAAAGATATGTGCTTTACTAAATTTCCAAACTCTCTGTCTTCCACAATGCTCAAAATGTTTAATACTTCTATTCCTGACTAGTTATTCTCCCATAGTCACACTGAATTATGCCTTCACTGAAGCTAAGGTGCTAGCCAGATGGCTGGAAGCTATCCAATGGCTACTTAACAGAACCCAGGCAAGATTTATGAAAAACTATTGCTCATACAACAATATTCACTCTTAAAAAATGTCAGTGAATGAAGTGGTTTATATCAGAAAAGTGAAATTCATATTGCAAGTCATAGCATATTTTAGGTTTAGTTACAGCCATGTACTAATGTCTATCATTATTCATTTTCAGATCAGACATATATGCATTGACTTTACTTTTGTTTAGGGATCTCATTTCCCATAGAACTTGACAGCTGTTATAGAAGAGCATAAAAAAATTGCTGAGGACACATCATGAATTCATGTACAGTTTAGTTACTTTTCAGGAACTTACAATGCCAACTTGTTGCACACTTAGTCACGCAGGGTACAAAGAATGCTTCGCAAAAAGACTGTTCCATACCAGGAGTTTATCTTCCATGAAATTCTAGAATCTAGGACTCAAAACAAAGATGCTTGGAGAAGTATTTTATTAACTGCTATCTCTGAAAAGAATGCACATTTCTCTGGACAAAGAAATTAATATCCATGGTTTTAGAAGTACAGTCACATACTAGAGTTTTCATGCCATAACATGCAAAGATGACTGAAACTTTTCTACTGAAATGCAGATGATGAAAATGCATGTAGGCTAAATGTACATTTTCATCTTTCCAGGTTGCAAAGCATTCTGTGATCCAAAAGATTAAATATAACTTTGCCTACAGAACCCCACAGAAGATCTCCACAGAGGCTGAGTTGCCTTTTAAAAGAAAGGACCATTTCTCTTTCTTGACTTAAAAGACAGAATAAGTGTTATCTCCAAGGCAGACTTTCAAACCATAAATATTGTCCCCCAGGCTATTAGACAGAGCAGACTGAAACCACAGGTCTATCAGCCCATGTATTCTGTTCTAGGTACTTTGAGGCACTTCTGCTGTCTCTGTGCTGCATATAACAGAACTCATTCTAAAGCACCTAAGTATCCACATGCTATTTATTTTGTTTAAGGTCCAACAATGTTAAATTTAGGAGTTGCAGCATCAGCTCAGGATTCTTCTCCAAACAACACAACAACAAAAACTTGAATTCTATATTCCAAAGGAAGAAAAAAATTGAATCCTTTCTTCTCCTTTTTGATATAGCCTATTTTATTTAAATCAAGAACCAGCATTCTCCATCTCCAGAAAAAATATCCCAGTCCTAAAGTCACTGAGGTCTCTGTCCTTTCTGTTCATGGTTTCCTGAAACATCTGTAATATGGATGGATACGTAGTTGATTTTTACGTTGGCCAGGTCAATAGAATAGGAACATATATGTGTGCTGACTTATTTCTAGCATTCCTTGTTTTCAAAATTCCTACTGGAACATGTTCCACAAAAAATTAATCTAAAGAAATTTATAGACTAGATATGCCATGGTGGGTTTATTTATTCATTTTAAAGTAAGATTTGCTAACTTAAGTAACTTTGCGTGCTATTAGCTATCCATATCAATATTAGGAGGGCAGCTATTACCTGCTCTGATCTGGGGACCTCAACTTGTTTTTATATGGCACTTTGCATAGCCCTGTGCTATACTGCTATACAGGTTTACCAGCTAGCTCAGGGATCTTGCAACGACATTGCACAGACATTACTGTTCAGTGCACAAAAAAAAACATAACAACAACAAAAAAAAACAACACCCCATTGGTTAGAACTGTTAGCAGAACTGGCCTTGACAAAAGACAAGCTAGGGCAAAAGAAATGACAGGACTGGGGCTGGGAGCTCCGTGCCTAAGAAGAAAATGACTGAGCAGAACCTACCTGTGGTACCAACTGGGAGTAAGTATCACTGGAGAGGTTTTACCTCTGTAGTGGCCCTATATAGTTGAAGTGCTGTTATGATGGAAGTTAACAACTGTACTTTATGGATATGGTTGCAATAACAGTGTAGATTTAGTAACATATACAGACATGGCAAGAAACATTTCACCTTTGCATTTAAAAAAAAAAAAGTTTTAATTGCTTTGCTACAGAATAGTTTTCTATTTACCTAAACTATTGCCAATACATTGGAATGTTTGTAATGAATAAAATGTATTATTCAAGGCAAAAGTATTTTGGGGAACCTTGGCCAAACTAGTCTACCATTATTATAAGGAAGAATGTAGGGTTTGTTTGTTAGTTTTTTCTGAAGTCCCTAACTGATTTGGAAGCATAAGTCCTGTACACTTTGAAACATCTAGAAATTGTACTCTACTGAATATGTTTATCTTTCTCAGATTATGGGTTTTAAAAACATACAAGGTGTGAAAGATGTTCAGTGAATACCATACTAGCAAGTGGAATGCAAGAAGATAACAGGCTGTTATATCCCTGAGAAAGTGGGAATCTGCAACTGCTATTGGTTGTTCAAGCTGATAGAATTGAAAATAGTCCAGAAAAATAAAAATATTGTCTGAGAAAATATAAAAGCATCATCTATTGGCTCTCACAGAAGAAAAACAGAAATTAACAGCATCTATTGGCTACTTAAAGTGGTATTGTTCTACACACTCTTAGGTCCGTATAATATAAAAATGGCCTGATTTCTATGCAAAATGGAGCTTCTCTAAGAAACTTCCTGTGCTGCACATCTCTCTGTTAAATAGGCTGAAACTTTACTAGAACACTGGTTCCACTCTTAACTCTGCAATGCTATGTTAGACTAATGGTTAAGCTCTAGGATGCTCCAAACCCTGTGATGCAGATCAACCTCGAAGTGACTTTCAGTCTGTTTTTTTATTGGTTACCTTTCTGGTCCCACTCCTAGGGGTTGGCCTTTTCTGAAGTCATTCTTTACTGGTCCTGTTCTGAGCTTGGTTTTCTTAATTAGGCCCTTTGACGTTGGTTTGTCCCCCATTTCTGGGATCCACTTGATGCAGCACTTGGTAGTGGTCATTTTATTACATATATATATATATATACACATAATCTGTCATAAGTATAGTATGGTTAAGTATAACCTGTCATAAGTATAGGCTTGGTAGATACAATGATACGATAAATCATAGAAACAGAATCATTCGGGTTGGAGAAGACCTCTAAGATCATCTATTCTGATGTTTAACCTCATACTAAGGTCCACCACTAAACCATGCTAATAAATTCTACATCTACACATTTCTTGAAGACCTCCATGGATGGTGAATTAACCACTTCCATGGGCAGCCCATTCCAGTGCCGCGCAACCCTTTCAGTAAAGAAATTTCTCCTAATATCCAACCTAAACGTCCCCTGACACAACTCAAAGCTATTTCCCTTCATCTGATCACTTGGTGCTTGGGAGAAGAGCCCGATCCCCACCTCGCTATAGCCTCCTTTAAGGTACATCATGATAAGCTCTCCCCTAAGCCTCCTTTTCTCTAGGCTAAACAACCCAGCTCCCTCAGCCACTTCTTATAAGACTTGTTTTCTAGCCCCTTCACCAGCTTTGTAGCCCTTCTCTGGATATGGTCCAAGGTTTCAAGTCTTTCTTGTAGTGAGGAGCCCAAAACTGAACACAGTATTCAAGGTGTGGCCTTACCACAGCCAAGTACAGAGGAACAATCACTTCCCTAGTCCTGCTGGCCAGTGTTTCTGATACAAACCAGGATGCTGTTGGCCTTCTTGGCCACCTGAGCACACTGCTGGCTTATATTCATCTGGCTACAGACCAGTAACTACCTCCAAGCCCCTTCCACCTGCTCCTGCGTGGGCTCCTCTCCACGGGCTGCAGCTCCGGCCCGGGGCCTGCTCCTGTGGGGGCTCTCCATGGGCCGCAGCCTCCTCCAGGCCACATCCACCTGCTCCACCGGGGGCTCCTCCACGGGCTGCAGCGTGGAGATCTGCTCCGTGTGGGACCCATGGGCTGCAGGGGGACAGCCTGCTTCACCAGGGCCCTCTCCACAGGCCACAGGGGAACTTCTGCTCCAGTGCCTGGAGCACCTCCTGCCCTCCTTCTGCACTGACCTTGGTGTCTGCAGGGCTGTCTCTCATTCCTCTCTCCCAGCTGCTGTGGTGCAGCACTTTTTTTTCCTTTTCTTAAATCTGCCCTCCCAGAGACACAACCACCATTGCTCCTTGGCTCAGCACTGGCCAGTGGTGGGTCCCCTTGGAGTCAGCTGAAACTGGCTCTTCTCTAACACGGGACAGCTTCTGGACATTTCTCACAGAGTGGACCCCTGCAGCCCCCCACTACCAAAACCTTGCCACATAATTGCAGTACAGCCACCCAGACAGTTTTTAATCCAAGGAAGCTTACACACTTCTAGTCCTTGAGCAGCCAGCTTCTTCAGGAGAATGCTGTGGCAAACAGCGTCAAAGGCTTTACTGAAGTCTAGGTAGACCACATCCACAGCCTTTCCTTCATCCACTGGGCGTGTCATGTTGTTGTAGAAGGAGATCAGGTTCGTCAAGCATGACCTGCCTTTGATAAACCCATTCTGACTGTGCTTGATCACCTGGTTGTCCTAAGTATCATTCTTATAAAGTATCATTGTTATACTATTGATGCGTGCAGTCCTTGCTAAGTATATTCATTGCTCTAGTATTGATAAGTTTGTTGAACCTATAATACCAACCTATATTTGCTGCTCTATTACTGATTTTCATTACCTCTAATTGCTTTTCTACTACTTCTAATTCCTGCTACAATTAATTAGTGCTACTCCTTCAATATCTACTGCAAATATATTTGCTTTCCTGGTAATATCTATTGCTTGTGTCTCTATATATACCCGCCATATTAATCATAGTATACTCGCTGGTGGCAATATGCGGTAATCTGTAATAAAAAGAACTTTTAGAAAATAAAGCCTTCACATCCTTCCACATTATGCAGTCCTATCACTGTTACTATCTCTGCACCTACAGGTCAGGTAACCCTTTAGATCATAACATTGTCTCAGGTCCTGTCACTGTGCACCATTGAAAAGAGTGTGGCTCCATCCTCTTTGCACCCTCCTTTCAGGTATTTATGCACATTGATGTGATCCCCTATGAAGCCTTCTCTTCTCCAGGCTGAATAGTCCCGGCTCTGTCAGCCTTTCATCACAGGAGAGATCTTCCACTCCCTTCATCATGTTAGTTTTCTTTTGTTGGACTCTCTCCAGTATGTCCATGTCTCTCTTGTACTGGGAAGCCAGAAACTGGACACAATACTCCAGATGTGGCTTCATCAGTGCTGAGTAGAGGGGTGCAGGAAATAGGCTGACAAAACAAAACAAAACAAAACAAAAACAAAAAACAACAACAAAAAAACACCACCTAACCACCTTCAGGTGTTCAATAAGGGGAAGTGCAAAGTCCTCTATCTGGAGAGGAACAGCCCCAGTACCAAGGAATGCTGAGGGCCACCTGGGTGGAAAACAGGGTTAACAGAAAAGGACCTGGGGGTCCTGATGGACACCAAGTTGAACAAGAGCCAGTATTCTACAGAATAACCTCATGCCATTACATTACATTCCAGTCCACAAAATTGTATTTTAAACTGATTTCTTTAATTCAAATAAGCAAATCAAAACAGAAATCAAGATTGTAGTATGTGTGATCACAACTGAGTAGCAACCTGATGCATATTCTTGTCCATCTGTTTCAGTGGAACTTTTTCAAGAGTCAAGTGCTATCTAAAATAAGTATATCATGTTCTCTCATTAAAACTGTGTATGGACTATTAGTATGGAAATTAGTTGGGAATGTACTCATTAGTCTATATCAGAAATAGAATTTAATATTGGTTATTAGATCATGACTAATTTTGGTTTGATTTTATTTTACCTGTTTATATTAAAAATAAAAAATAAAAAAAAAGAAAAACAAACAAACAAACAATGGGATCACAATTGAAAAGAAATTATAGAAATGTGAAATAGTGATAGCTTAGTAGGGAGGAGAAGATGAACTGCTACAGTGCTGTTTAAACCCACAATTTTCCACATTGATCCTACTTCCAACTCTTCTGCAAGTCCTTCAGCACACCCATACATTCCAATACTTTGCTTTTGTGAAATCCTGGTAAGAGTTATCAAAATTGGAGTGAGATCAAAACAAATATTTGCTCTCCAAGACTTCTGTAGGGAAAACACGACCAGAGAAATACACTATAAAATGCTTTTCCAGTTTTAACTTAATGACAAGGAACTGCCAACAACATATATCACCAATGGAAAAATGGAGAAGCTGACAGCCATGTGTACTCTTTGACAATGAGGAAATACAAATAGTTGATAAAAGAATCTAAACATATTCATGAAACTTCTAACGCAGGTATTAAGGCTAATAAGTACTACACTTCCTCTGGAACAAAAAAAAATATTCTAGCACTGACATATGACCTAATGTTGATGCAGATGGCAAATTCGTCAATAAATCATAATGAAGCATACCAAATGAGTATAAGAATATTTCTATGTTTGGAACAAAGAGAGGTAAAATATTCTGCTGTTAGTGATAAAAAAAAATACATCTTATCCCATCACTAAATAAAATTATTTTAAATGACAGCTGTTAAATATTTAAAATGCAGTTTATTTTTAAATTATAAAATACGGCCACTGAATTTCACCACAGCATAAACTGAAAAAGTTGTAGTAGGTAAGTCAGAATATACATGCAAACCAATCAGAGTAACTTGTAGGAAAGAACATTGAAATAATGGATCAAGTTGCGGTTTGGATGAACGATGAAGATTCTTTAACAAATTTCAGGCTACAGTGTAGGGTCTAGGGAATTTAAACAAGCTAATGCTCTCCTCAGTATTTTAAAAGGAAAATTGGTTGTCTAAGGCAACTGTGGGTCTGTTACATCAATCTCATGTAAAAGAAGAAAAAATTGATATGGGATACAGTCTATAAATACTTAACAGATGGCAATACAATCTTTGCCAATTTAACATGGCTTATATATGTCTTCTTGGACAGATTTATACATGTGTGTGTTCTGATATGCACTCGTTTTTAGGCATATATGATCATTTATATGGGTGCATATATTCATATGAATAATCATCATTCAAAACAAAGAAAATTAGCAATAAAATAAGAATTCCATTGAATAAAGCACTCATGTTTTAAATGTATTTAGTAACCAAGCTGTCATTTATTTCTGTCTTGCATTACATTATAAGAATGTTAGACTAAAACAGGGACATCCTTTTGTCATGTTAAAATCATAAATCATCTATTCAAACAAAGCAACATACCATTATAAATGCTTGTGCTGATCTCTCAGGCAGGAAAGTGTTTTAGCTGTCTGTCATGATGGGGGGAAAAATAAATCTTTGGTGATAGTCACACTGAACTTTTTTTACTTCCTTTTAGGAAGGAAAGGTGTTATTGGCTTCTGTTACCATCTTTTTCCTATTAGCTTTCATAAAGTAATAGTGTATAAACATGACAGACATGTAGTTTATCTATTTGCTGCTAGAAACAGAAAATTTTAAGGCAGCTCTGTAGAAGGCCAGACCTGATCTCCTTGCTAAAGAGCTAGTACTGCACCTGTTATATGAATTCCCTGTCCAGAACCAGGTGAAGCAAGAACAGGAAATGAAGGTTGAGCATGCAGGTAAAAAGCTTCCTCATCATAATTAAGCAGCTGACTAACTTAGAGTTTGGCTAGAACGAAAAGGAATGTAGACAACAAAGTAGGCAGAAATGAATACTCAAAACATACAGGTATACCTTATGTATACATGCATAGCTGTTGTTCCAAACTTCACCCTAGAGGAATGCAGTAGAACTGATTAAATGTGTTGGAGCATTTGACATGGAAGGTTTTTTGTTAGTTTGTTTGTTTGTTTGTCTTCTTCCTTTGGGGAATGATGTGAAAATCTCAATTTCCACAGAAATTCTACCCTCTCTTGTAGCAGTTACATACTGCTGTAGTTCCAGTTTTTGAGAGATGAAATACAGGAACTAAAGCTCTTAGAAAAAGATAATAACAATGACTATTAACTCAAGAGAAGTAAAGGTATGCTGACTCAACAAGCAGTGGTTCTCTTCAGCTAAATCAGTGGAGGAAAAAGAAGGTTCTATTTTCCTTCTCTTCAGGATTCTTCTAAATCCACATTCAGAAGAATATTGAGCTTGTTTGTTTTGTTTGTTTGTTTGTTTTTCCAGTCCCCACTCACATAGATCTCATAGAACTCTAGTCTCATAAATGTATGTACTAACTCTCTATTTCATTTATAAGAAGACTTGCCTTCTTTGAACAAGGCTTGTTCATACATTTTTTATTTTTTTAGATGAAATGTAGATATTACTTTCACAGCCTTTCATGAAATGACTAGCAAAATAAACATGTCTACTGAACACTATATAAATTTGTGGCACTATGAGAAAAATCTCAATAATTTTCTTCAGACAGGACCTTCTGTGAAGCTATTTTATTCACGATTGCAATGGTGGGCATCCTGCAAGCAGGAGCGCACAGTAAAAGTTTATCATAACCTTATATTCTCCATTACCCGACACCTGATTTCTCTCCTGTTTCCTCATTGCCTGAGTACTACAGGTTCACAACCTACTCGACGCACTTCCGTATGTACAATTTAATTTGACCAACCGTTAATTTCTCCTTTTCCTTTTTTTTTCCTTCTGTCATGACTAGAGGGCCCGTGATTTTTGTTTTTACTGATTTTGTACTGCTCATCCTGTTTTTCTTAGCTATCCTCCTTATTTTGGGACACTGGGACCTTCCCCTTATATGCTTAACATACTCCCCACTGCTGTGCTGCACAATCACTTTTGAATATGCAAGGTTAATGGAATTTTCCACTGCAAAAACACCTTCTATTGCAAAAACACAACTTTGTTTCTCACAGCACAGTCTAGTTGCCCCCCCCCTACAGTCCACACCTCAGTGTTCTACTTAAGAAATTTTGGAAGAAAAAGCTACGGTGTCAAGGAGTGAATGAGTTCCAACATGTGTGAGTGACACATCTTTTACAACCTCTTGTTAAGACTGAATAAAAAACAAGCCCAGCTCTTCAACTCATTTACTAAAAAAGAATAGTATTTACATTTACAAGCCTTGTAAATTCTCTTTAGGCATGTCCACTGCATAATGTGAGAGAAGTAAATCCCTGCTCTTCTTGTCAGGATCATTAAAGGCAGTCTGAAATCACTGAAGTATTGTCTTAGCAGAACTTCAGGAAATCTTTCTTAAACCTGTTTTGCTTAAATAAATACTAATTTTGCTCTTGGTTTGCGCTGATTTTTGGATTCTTTGGCTCCATCTGTATTTTCCTTGCAATATCCACAGAAGGATCTCTTTTTTTGCAGTTCCTTTGGTACAGGCTGCTTGCATCCTACTCATTGTTAGACTCCTCTACAGTGGACTGACTACAACTCACTCCAGGACCTGGAATTAGCCTTGGCTTGGTAACTAAAGGCCCTATAGACCTTTATACCTATCCATCTACAATTTCTTCAATGCTTTCCACATACCATGCATGGTATTCTTCTGCTCAAAAAATGCATCAAATTGTGCGGTTTAAATATATTGTTTGTTGTTGTTGTTGTTGCTTTGTTTTGTTTTGTTTTATTTGTTTGTTTTTATATATCCATGAGCATAGCCTGGGGCTGCACTCACACAGGTCAGAATCACCATCTGCAAATGTAAAAGGAGCTATAAGTTGCTGATTTGCCATGAGAACCCATAATAACACCTTCTAGACCTGAAACATTTAGAGATTTTTTTAAGCTGTTTTAATAACTTACTAAGCAACACATCAAGAAGAATGACATACACAGATGGGATTCAAAAGGTCAAGAACTGGGATAATGCTTGGTTTTAGGGTTGGACAGAGGATGTTGCTCATGATGTTATTTGCTTCATTTCTTAACTGGTATTTTAGACATAACTGACTACTCTAGTTGGACCGGTAACAATACTGAGCTAACTACAAACTTTGATTAATACATTACTTCCCCCTCAAAAGTTCATTTTCCCCTTCAAATTCATTACATTCCATATGTTATTTGGAGGTAGATATTGATGCCACCATCTAATTAGGAGCTAGGTATTTTGAATACATTTCAGAATACCAGTTTATGCTAATGGAGGATTCATTATATTGTCAAAAGGATCTTTCACCTAAAACAAACGACACTAGAACTGGGACAGGAACCAACCCCAATACATTGTACTTTTCTAGGTACATACATTAGGAAACAGAAAGATGCTCTGTTTTGCTCACTTAGTCATTTTATATCACTATTGTTTATGAAATACTAAGACACTTCACACAGTATAGGCAGAGATCTCTCTCAGCCCTACCTGACCACAAGGCTTTCCCTAAATCTATTCATTGATGAGATAGGTGGTTCTGAAATTCTATAGGAAGAGGGAAAAATGAACAGGTAACCTCCCTCTTGACTGGTCTGTGAAGCACTTTTATATTTATGACAATATGGACAAATCTCTTCATCATTTAAAGTAAATGATGGGAAAAGCTGTGGTTGTTTGTTTGTTTGTTGTTTTTGTTTTTTCTTTTGTCTGTTAGGTGTATTTTTAGCATTCTTAGTATATCAGGCCATTAAGGAACATAAGTAAAGATACAAGTGTCTAGCCTCAGTTTCATTTCAAACCCACTTAAGGTACTTTATGTAATTACTGATTCTTACCTTTTTTGCAGATTTTTTTGCAATCTGCAGATTATTTTGTCTAGCTCCTCATCTGTTTTCTACCTGCCTGCTATATTTCTTTAGCATGAAGACAGATTAAAGAAGATGGAATTCTTTCCATGTGCTATACTACTCAGTACCTTAAAATCAACAGCAAGAATCACAATGGAAACAAAGGTGGATGTTAAACATAGCCCATTGTTAACTCTGTATCACTTAGTTGTTCATTCGTTTCCTTAAGAACCTGTTAATTGTCAGCTTTCTCAAGCTGCTTATTTATTCATTTAAGTAGAGAAATAGAAAATCCTGCTTTTTGCAGGCAGGAACTGAAGTCTATCAGCTAAAGCCTATCTATTCACCTTTCAGCATTAGTCTGAAGCTCTTTTTAAGGCAACTGGCTTTCACTTAGCAAGTGGCCTTAAAATAAATAAACAAAGAATTGTCATAAAATACAAGTAAAGACTATAATATCTCATGGCAACAAACCCTTCAAACCTTATCTAGTTAATGGCTCTAATGCTTCATGCCTACATTTTCTTTTTTTCTCTTGAAACTACCAAACCTTGCTTAAAAATAAATAAATCATCATATGTGGATGACAATATTATCACATTCTCCCTAATTTACCTAACTCTCTTTAAGACAGATGTCCCACCACTCTCAGAACATACTTTGCTCTTTCCTATTTCTACCATTTGTTATAAAAGAAGCTGAGTGTTACCGGCTTCTAGGCTTTGATTTTTAGATATTTTAAGTTATAGGATGTAAATCCCACCGAAAGTATAGTTTCCATTAGTTTGTATTCTGTGTAATCCATAATGTTTACCATTAGATGCTTTGAGTATAGAAGTTAATAATAGTTAATTCTGTGATATAGTAAGTGTTACAACATTACTAAATAGAGTTCAATCATTTCAAAATTTCATGTTGACAGAAACATTTCTACTAGGTGTTTATAAATATATCACTACAATATTTATTTAACAGACAAAAAGAATCTACAACTCTTTATCATTATAATTAATGGCAAAAAGCAAGGGAGGTAACTTCTGTGTGAAACCTACTCCTCTGGTTACCATGTTATATTTGACAGTGTGCTTTTTAACATCCTAGGTGAAGCGAAGATTGAGATATAGTTTGAAACTCCAATCTTGTTAGTATTGTGTTCATTAGGAGTCCAGGTCAGAAGCTAGAGCACTAAAGTCTATTCTGAGGAATATCGTATTTTAATAAACAGTTAGATGGCTCTATGTTCACTTATGTTAGATTTATAAAGCAGATAACTAATACACTAGAGACTGTGTCACCATATTCTGAATTTTCTTTATAGTTCACTTCTTCAGCCCTAGCTTGTCTTCTTTTGTCAAGTCCCCATAGTAGTTTTTCCAAAGCTATCAGGCACAAAAAGGGGCAGTGAAAATAATACATATAACAAAATAGTCCTGTTAACAGCGCTCTATCATAATTATAATATCTGAAAAGAACTCAGATCTTTAAGTCTTTTTCAAAATATTAAGACTCAATTAAAAGAACTTGGACTACTGACTCTTACACAAAACAAAATGGAAGACATTCAAAATAAATGTAACAATTTTATTTTTCAAGTATGAAAATAACATGAATATTTCAATGCATACAGTATTTATTAATTCATCTTAAAACTATGAAGATAAGAAATATGCATGCAAGACTACCCTCAATGGTTAGCCAAACAATGAAGATGCTAATTAATCATGTCATTGCCTTCTGATTTTATGCACACCTGACTGAAAATAACTAGATGTACTATGGCTTACAGAGAGTGTTTAGCTGTGGCTGTCTTAAATTATGGAAATCAAGACTGATATTTTGAATGCATTACCTTCTTCCTCTGTACAGCCCTTTTGGTATTTACAAGATTTTTATTCTCTGAAAACTCCACAGTCTGATGGATCTGAGACCATTAAAGAGAATGTGAAAAACTTAGCAAACTTCAGTAAGCTCAAATCAGATTCTAGGTAAGAGCAGTAAAATAGTTTTTCTCTCAGAAATGTTATTTCTTAATTTAGCAGTATAGAAAAAATAATTACAATTTAAGTTTAAAATGCATACATAGAACTATGACAATAATAATTTATTTTTCTTTTTAAAATCTTACAGAAAAATAAGGAGTTTTTTTGGATAGTGTCACTTTAACCAATTCATTCACCCCCATCTTGTTTGAATACGCTACATTTTGTTAATAGGCAGCTAGATCTTTTCCCTTTTAAATTCAGTCAATTAGATATGTATCATTGATTTCAGGTGAGGGATAGCAGGGAGCCTGGACATCAAAGGGCAAAAAAGAGACTTAAACACATTTGTTTTATTGATTACAGTTGACCACAACCACAAACCCATTAACAGAGAGGAGAAGAGGCCTTGTCTTTCTTATCCTTTTGGAAAGGAAAACAGAGTACACACAAAAGTGAGACAGTTACAAGAAATGAACTGGTCTTGCAGAAATTACATTTTCTGAGTGATAGCAAGGCTCAACAGGCATTCTATGTATGTATATATGTTTAAAGTAATCCAGCTTTTACAGTCTAAATATATGTTAATATATTGATACCCTTCAGAAGAGAGCAGCTAAACTGAAGTCCTGGTACTTCATTGGTCAGTACTACTCAATTTCTCTTTATAAAGTTAAATTGTTGTAATTAATTCACAAAATGTTATAAAGTTTTTATGATAAAAAGTTGCTTAATCCAAATCTCACAAAAAGCCTAGTAAATTAACACATTAAATGATTCATGTTCACTTTTTTTTTTTTTTAATTTCAAAAGTTAAAATATCACAGCAAACTAAGAATTAGTAAATAGGACCCGGAACAGATACCCAGACACAAGATTTGAAATCCCAATAGCAACATTTTGGGAGGGGCTAGGGGGGGAAGAGAGGGGAAGGGCGTGCAACAGAAAGAAAGAAAGGAAAAAAAAAAACTGGTAAGGAATTTTTAGGTTGTGGTCAAAAAGTGGTAGCTGATAAATCAGATATTAAAGTGAGCTGGAATGCTAATAGAACATTTCAAGTGCAGCTGAGGGATAATTATCACTAAGTTAGTGAAATAACTGATGAAAAGATATGCTTCCTCTATCATCATTGCCTAACTTGCATTTATTCTTGTCCTGGTTTCAGTTAGAATAGAGTTAATTTTCCTCCTAGTAGCTGGTAGGGTGCTATGTTTTGGATTAGGATGAGAAGAGCGCTGATAACATGCTGATGTTTTAATTGTTGCAGAGCAGTGTTTACACCAGGCCAAGGACTTTTTGGCTTCTCGCTCTGTCCTGCCAGCGAGCAGGCTGGGGGTGCAGCAGGAGCTGGGAGGGGACAGACTCAGGACAGCTGACCCAAACTGGCCAAAGGGGTATTCCATACCATCTGACGTCATGCTAAACAATATATAGGGGTGGCTGGCCGGGGTGGGGGGCCGGCTGCTCGGGGATAGGCTGGGCATCGGTCAGCGGGTGGTGAGCAATTGCATTGTGCATCACTTGTTTCGTACACATTATTATATAGTACTACATTATTGTTATTATTATATTCCTGTCTTAATAAACTGTCTTTATCTCAACTCACAGGCTTCATTTTCCCATTTTTCTCCCCCATCCCAGAGAGGGAGGGGGGAGGGTGAGCAAATGGCTGTGTGGTGTTTAGCTGCCGACTGGGTTAAACCACAACAGTCCTTTTTGGCACCCAACGTGGTGCCATGCTAATCTTCTCTATATCGTTCCAATTTTAGTTTAACACACTCTGGTCAGATCTGTCGTTATCTCAACACTTCGTGCCCCCATATATGTCATGAACAATTATTAATAATAATATTGGATTTCAAGCTCCAATTGCCTAAGTGTTAAATAACATAGCCACACTTGGATCTGTGTGGACCAACAGAAGCAAAAGGTTACACAGACATATTGTTCCAAAGCGGAGCACGTAACAACTAACTTCAAGTCCTCAACTTAAAATATAAGATTCAGTGTCACAAAATGAGTTGATAAAGTTAGTGGAGAAGAATCCTACTTTACTCTTGCTCAGAAATTTAAGACAAGAATGGGTCAAAAACTACTTACTGTCAAAAATAGGGGGTGAGGGCCTTATAGTTTGTAAGCACTTGCTGCTCTGCTGTTCAGGTATGACCTGCCCTAGACACAGCCATAAAGTTGTACAGCTCTACCCACTTATATCTGAGCTAAGTCTATCCTGAACAAATGTGACCAGTTCTTTGAATTAAATCCAGAAGGTGCCATAGGAATATCTGTTCCTTAAGTACGAAAGACCAGAATTTCCAAACGACATTCACAGGAAGATACTATGAATAACCCAGGCCACTTACAAATACTGTGGACTATTTTCCTCAATGACTGAGAGAAACAAAACGGTCGGTAGGACTTCACCCTATCCTTCTTTAGTACATTTTGTTCTCCAGTAATATATATAGCCTGGACTCTACAGTGCCTTGATGTAGAGAATGATATGAAGGGGAACAAAAAAGCAAGCGTGACACACTCCACTTCTCAGGGCTGAGGGAATAAATGGTTACAGGGTATGCTTATGTTCTGATAAATTCTGAGGCTATCTAGAGTCAGGTCAACCCAGCATCAACTTCAGAAGCTAAAGGTTTTCAGATTTATAGTCCCCCAAATTAATTTCCTGGATACTGTTATGGTAACTAAGAATTCTTGAAGCACATCCAGCTATTACCTATATAACTTCCTTTTCCGGGAAAAACAGACCGAAGTCAGTAGAGGGACAGACTGATGTAAAACAGCATCCCCAAATCACCATTCTGGCCCTAAGCCCAAACAAGTATATTCTCATTTCAGCAGTGTCTTCAGGTCATTGTTTTATTCCAAATTAATATTTTGCATACAAAAAAAGATAATATATCAACACTCGGCCTTTATGCAATACATTGCTAGCCTGTTACCTGAACAGCTCTAACAGTGCCAGCACAGAAATATATTCAGTGCCATATGTCAAATGAAAGAATGAAGTACCAAGAAGTGTTGTGCACTGGATATGCAGACCTGCCTATGGTGCATGATTAGCATAATTCTGTGACACAGGTTGAACAATGAGGCAATTACAGGAACCATCCTGCATTTCACAGTCATCACTTCAGAAAACATTTTGTACACAGACAGTCATGTTGTTTGGAAAAGAACTTATTTTCAGGAGAGATTAGAGCTGATTGATTCAAGTCTCTACGGAGAACATTTTAACCAAATGTGCTTTACTACAGCTTACTACACTTTAGTTTGTGTTTATGAACATGCAGTGCTGAGCATTCATTCGTAGACAATGATGTCTCTGTCACATGACTATTATGATACTGTGACTTTGTTAGCATGTAAGCCCTTTTCCATTAAATTATTTGCATCATATTCAGTTCTGATGCAACTCCAAGGGTTTCACTGAGCAAGGAGATGAAATAGAGTTCTACAGTCTAGTGTGATATTAGCTCAAAATTAAGGAGTAAAAAAACGTTGAAAACAGTGTGCTTTCCACTGCTAAAATCAATGGTGGCAAATCATGCTATTTGTAAAATGTAATCTGAATTTAAAGTTATCTTAAATATCAAATTCATTTAAAGTTAATTATACTTTAAATCCACCTAATACTCTGTAATAAATTTTATACTTGTAATGGATAGGCTCAGCCCATTAAAACAATAACTTTTTATTAGTGAGATGAGACCAATTTAAAATAAAATGAATCTGTGGATGGAACGAGAATGGAATTCCAGTAGTCTAATATCTCAGACACAATATACACTTGCCAAGGGCACCCCTATCAGTATGCACCATTTCAGTCTACAGTGTAAAATATACTGAATTTGTCAGTCTTTTTATTCTACTATGATGGCCTCCAAGAACTGGCTTTGGCTTTATATAGAATAAGAACTGCTTCACACTAAGTAGGGAAAAAAAAAAAAAAAGTTCATTTTGGAAACAGTTGTTTTTCATTTCAAAAAAAAACAATGAAAAAATGACAGTTAGTTCTAGGCCTCCATAAAATTTCTGTCAACACTTTCAAGTGAAGCTTGTGTTTTCTAATATATTTGCAGGGAACAGTAAACCTGTTGTTGCAACATACATAAACAAAGACATTTTTAGGCTATTCTTGATATAGGAATTAATACTTCTTAGCTTTCTTTTTTGTAGCAAATTTCCAAACTTCTCAGGAAAACGCTAAGAGAATCTGATGCATCACTCTTGCCAATTGATGATTTCTTTCAAGACTAGCTCCATATGCTGTAAATACTTAGCGACAGTTTCTTATGCCTAAAATTCCTTTTTCTTTTTTCTTCACTTTAGGTAATGTGAATTCTGCATTTTGACTTAAAAGTTTACATACAGGAGAAATAGGATTATAGCTTCTACAGCATCCTAAAGCTTTTCTCTTAATCTTATAAATTATTAATTGTGTAAATGCTAAAGTCAGGTAACTTACACTCAAAAGGAACCATAATGATTTATTATTATAATCAACACTACAGTAGCTTTCTCATTGATATTAACATTAAGCTGAAATGGCGTGGGGGGAGTGAATTAAAAAAAAAAAAGATAGGTATTCATCATGACTTTGCCTGAGATCTTATACGCGTTTTGGCAACTTGTTGATCCATTTGATTACTGCTTAAAATTGGTATCTTACAATACCTTACAATAGGTTTAAGCATTCACTTCTAATTTCCAGCAATATTCCTTTTTGGTTTTTGACTGTGCTTACAAGTACAGAACAACATTTGCATTATTACATAGATTATGGCATTCCTACCTATGAAATTTGTTTTAATTGGACTCAAGTTGCACCAGGTGAAGTTTATGTTGGCTATTAGGAAAAAAAATCATTACTGAAGGGGTTGAGAAGTATTGGAACAGGCTACCCAGGGAAGCAGTTGAGTCACCATCCCTGGAGGTCTTCAAAAATGTGTAGACGTAGAGGTTAGGGACATGGGGCTTGCTTAGGGATGCGATGAGCTTGCCTGTGCTAGGTTAAAGGTTGGACCAGATGATCTTAGAGGTCTTTTCCAACCTAAATAATTCTATAATTCTATAATTCATTGCAAAATTTAATAAATATTTCACACATAAATTAGCATTTTACTACTGAGCACTTCTCTGGAGTTAGCAGTCAGATATTTTACCTGCTTTTGCATAACTGCTGCTGTATATAACCTTACACATTATAAACCTTATTTAAATGTTACAGTTGCAAAGTCAAATAAAATTAAGTCTGTCACACTGATTTAATTCAGTTTCTTACTGCATGCATATGTATTATAATCATCTTACTGAAGTTAAAATGAAAGTCCATAACATAGCCAAGAAGATAGCCCCATAATATGATTCCTCTTCTATATTTTCAACATCAGAAAAAATAATTGCTTAGCTTGAAACCCTCTAACTCATTCAACATTCTTGCTCATCTTCAGTCCTGTCTCTGAACAAAGGCATATTCAAGCGTCCCAGAAGATATTCCTTCCCTACTTGAATTTTTCAACCCAAAGCCTATAGCTGGACACTGTTAAAGTATTTTATTTCACAAACCAGAAATAAGTGCCCTTTTTATTCAGAGCATATTTCTAGCACAGGATGATTGTTTGTATGAAACTCATTGCCCATTTCTATCCTAAATCCAAAAGTTAAGTGATTAAAGATGTCCTTCATCCTTTGTAATACACTGGCTCGTTTTAAATCCCCATTTCTCCAAATGGTGTTGTAATGATCAGGTATAAATATTAGGGGTACTTTCAACTTCTGTAGCTGAAACTTATTCTTCACATGTATTCACAAATATTTATATGCTAGAACAAGCATGACTATTACACCTTACCAATTAGCATACTGAAGGGAGGGGTTGTACAGCAGTCATTTCTGAATCTACTGTTTAAATGAGTTAAAACTAACCATGATTTTCTCGTTTGAAATGCTAATTTATTTAATGGTAAATGCTATATTATTGCTTGTTGTATGCAAATAAAATGCTGAACAATTCCTCCTACCCATTCCACTTTTTTTCCCCGTCCCTCTTCCCTTTTGACCTTACTGCTAGGTAAAGACCTTATAGAACACATAAGAGATGATTACACATCAGAAATGTAAGGTTTACATCATGTGTCTTGATTCCCATACAGTAACAAAGGGCTAGAAAGTAAGTCTAAGTTTTACTTCTCCCTTTTATATTGTCAGTAATAAAGCTTATATAATAATAATAATAATAATAATAATAATAAATATATATATATATTGGTAGGCCATTAAACAACTACAAATTATACCAAACTGATCTTAGTCAAACTTTATAGAGTCATATATTTCTCCAAGGAACATCTAAATACTGTTTTGATATGTTTCCTTTGTTGTTCTCATTTGGCTATTTAAATAAAAATCATAGAATGGAGTTACTATAAATCTTTCCATTGCAGAAAACACCTGAGTATCAGGATGAGAATCAAAATGTTATACTGAATACAATGATCTACTGTACTGTTTACCAGCAGGGTTTCTGCCACTTTTTTTTGTTTGTTTGTTTTTCATTCTCACAGTCCTTAAAGTGTCAACAACAGACACTCTTTTCTGATCATGTAAGAATCAACTGCCTTATATTAGATAGCGATTATCACATGGACAGCAAAAATAGAGCTATATCTTGTTTCTACAGAATTCAGTTTAAATCTGTTGCTTTATGATAAGCTATTAGTTGTTCTTTTCCTTATTTGATATGTTTATGATGTGTTCATTTAATATAGATTGTTAGTCTTGATATAATATAAAACATTATTACTGAAGAATATTGCTGTAAAAATCAATAGATAATCATAAGCTGAAGTTACGACATCAGGCACCATCTTAAAAAATAAAGGAAAAAAAATCTATTTCACCCCTTTTACACAAACACTTTCCCTGGGCATATTGAAGTAGTCTATTTCTGGATTGCACTATTTTTTTACTACAGTAAATGGTAAATGCGAATCTCTACAAAGTCCATTATTATGTTAGTATTGAAATATCATCTACTGTTTAAATTGCATTCATTAAATTGTGCGATTGTGTTAAAGATGATTTCTAAACAGTTTTGAAAAAGGCAATGTAATTACACAGCTGAAACTGTACTTTGCATATAGCAATATTTTGTATTTACATTATGTAGGAACGTGTGTTAAAAATAATAGGAAGTATTGATCTGTACATACCTACATCTCAGCTATGTATCAAATTTGGTTTTGTAATCAGCGGAAAAAAAGATACTTTTAAGGCATAATAATAAACTGCCAACACACGATGGTATTTACCTAAGAGATCTAAAAGACTTCAAAGATAATATTGTTGAACCAACTACAATCACTTTATCTGTTACATACAAGAGCCTTTGTATCTGAGGACTGGGAATAGCAAATATGATACCTGTGTTTAAAAAAAGAAAAAGAAAAAAAAAAGGAAAAAAAAAAGAGAAAAGAAAAAGAAAAAAATGAAAAAAAAAGAGAAAAGAAAAAGAAAAAGAAAAAGAAAAAGAAAAAGAAAAAGAAAAAGAAAAAGAAAAAGAAAAAGAAAAAGAAAAAGAAAAAGAAAAAGAAAAAGAAAAAGAAAAAGAAAAAGAAAAAGAAAAAGAAAAGAAAAAGAAAAAGAAAAAGAAAAAGAAAAAGAAAAAGAAAAAGAAAAAGAAAAAGAAAAAGAAAAAGAAAAAGAAAAAGAAAAAAAGAAAAAGAGAAAGAGAAAGAGAAAAAGAAAAAGAAAAAGAAAAAGAAAAAGAAAAAGAAAAAGAAAAAGAAAAAGAAAAAGAAAAAGAAAAAGAAAAAGAAAAAGAAAAAGAAGAAAAAGAAAAAGAAAAAGAAAAAGAAAAAGAAAAAGAAAAAGAAAAAGAAAAAGAAAAAGAAAAAGAAAAAGAAAAAGAAAAAGAAAAAGAAAAAGAAAAAGAAAAAGAAAAAGAAAAAGAAAAAGAAAAAGAAAGAAAAAGAAAAAGAAAAAGAAAAAGAAAAAGAAAAAGAAAAAGAAAAAGAAAAAAAAAGAGAAGAAGAAAGCACTCTGCAGTATCTTAGAATTTGAAGCCTGTAATCCTGATTTTTCTTCAGCCAAAAGAAACTATAAAACACAGCTAAATGAGTGGATAGCTGTATATATATAATATATATATATATTAACAAATCTCCTATGAAGAAAAGCTGAGAGATCTTGTGCTGTTCAGCCTAAAGAAGAGAAGGCTCTGGGGTGACCTTATTGAAGCTTTTCAATACTTAAAGGGGGCTGATAAAAAAGATGGAGAGCAACCTTTTGCTCAGTCAGATAGTAATAGGACAAGTGGGAATGATTTTAAACTAAATGAAGGTAGGTTTAGATTAGATGTTAGGATGAAGTTCTTCACTCGGAGGGTGTTGAGGCACTGGAACTGGTTGCCCAGAGAAGCTGTGGATGCCCCATCCCTAGAGGTGTTCAAGGCCAGGTGCTGGATGAGGCCCTGGGCAGCCTGATCTAGTGGGTGGCATCCCTTTCCATGGCAGGGGGGTTGGAACCTGATTATCTTTAAGGTCCCTTCCAATCCAAGCCATTCTATGATTCTATGATATATATTATATTATTATTAATACTATATTACATATAGTATTATTATATACAGTAAATATATTATGCAATATACATATTTTATATATATATATATATATATATATATTGCTTTCTACAACTACCTTAAAGGAGGTTGTAGTGTGGTAGGTGCCTCCATTCTTGGAGGAGTTCAAAATTCCTTTGGATGTTACACTGAACCTAATATAAAACATGCTTTGAGGAGGCTGTTGAAGCAAGTGACCTCAGGAGGACCTTTACAACCAACCTAAATTAAAATTATTATTTTCAATGTCTTCATTAATACATACCTTGAAAAAGAAACTGGCAATGAAGTCTGAAGGATATTTTATGTTACAAAGTTACTCAGATGAATAAGGTCAAGGTTCAACTATGATCACCTGAGGAAGTATCATATAAGTGATTTGCCGAGAGAATGGGTGGTGTCATTAAATGGGGACAAATAAAAATTGGTTCATATGTTTAAAAAAAAAAAAGAATTCTAGCTTAATATCTATAGGTTTTGATATGTTTTTTTTTACCAGTTTATAATCTTAGGCTTATGACAACCAGTTCCATCAAAATAGCAGATCAGTAAGTAGTATAATCAAAAAGACAAAACATATGCTAGAAATTATTAGGAAAGAATCATGAAACAATACAGGAAACCCTGGAGAACACTTAACCATTTCAAAATTCATAAGTCACACTTATATTTAGTTCCGTGTGCCGTTCTGGTCACTCCTTTTAAAAAATAAAAATAATTTAAAAATATCATATAATCTTGAGTTGGAAGGGACACACAAGGACCGTTGAGTCCAACTCCAGCTCCACACAGGACCACCCAAAAATCAAACCATATTGCTGAGAACATTGTCCAAACACTTCTTGAACACTGGCAGGCTTCATGCTGTGACCATTTCCCTGGGGAGCCTGTTCCAGTACCCAACCACCCTCTCGGTGAAGAACCTTTCCCTAATATTCAACCTGAACCTCCCCAATGCAGATTCATGCCATTCCCTTGACTCCTCTCTGTTCACCAGAGAGATCAGTGCTTGCACATCCACTCCCCCTCATAAGGAAGATGTAGGCTGCCATGTCTTCCCTCAGCCTCCTCTTCTCTAGGTTGAACAAACCAAGTGACTTGGGATGCTCCTCAACCGTCTTGCCCTCCAGACCCCTCACCACCTTTGTAGCCCTCCTTTGGACACACTCTAATACTTTTATGCCTTTCTTATATCAGGGCACCTAAAACTGCCCACAGTACTCAAGGTTGCACCAGCGCAGAGCAGATTGGGACAGTCCTTTCCCTCGACCTGCTAGCAGCAATGCCATGCTTGATGCAGCCCATGACAGAGTTAGTCTGTTTGGCTGCCAGGGCACACTGCTGACTCATATTCAATTTGTAGTGAAACAAAACCCCCAGATCCCTTTATGAACTGGAGACTCAACCAGTTAATGTAAATTAATGGTTATTGGATATGCAGAAACCACACTGCAGTGTAATGAGCATTAAATGAATATATTTTCCTTTTTCTTACTCTTCCTTTGGTCATCTGTTCTAGCTAATGTTGGAGATGGGATGTTGAACTACACAGACCTTTTATCTGACCCTGGATAACCATATTGAGTTTTATGATATCATTCATCTGTGTGCCATAATAAAGCTGAAACTCCCTTCAAAGGGTGTTTGATCTGTGTGCCACAAATCCCATTATCAGACAAAGTATAAAAAACAAAAGTGTGTCAGTCAAAGGCAATTATTATAGAATCATAGAATATCCCGAATTGGAAGGGACCCACAAGGATCATCGAGTCCAACTCCTGGCACCACACAGTTCTACGCAAAAATTCAGACTATATGACTAAGAGCACAGTCCAAACGCTTCTTAAACCCCGACAGGCCTGGTGCCGTGACTACTTCCCTGGGGAGCCTATTCCAGTACGCGACCACCCTCTTGGTGAAGAACCTTTTCCTGATATCCAACCTGAACCTTCACTATCACAGCTTGACACCATTCCCGTGGGTGCTTATCGCTGGTAACTAAAGAGAATAGATTGGTGCCTGCCCCTCCACTCCCCCTCATGAGGAAGCTGTAGACTGTGATGAGGTCTCCCCTCAGCCTCCTCTTTTCCAGCCAGAACAGACCAAGTGACTTTAGCCACCACTTCTCATACGTCTTCCCCTCTAGACCCTGCACCATCTTTGGAATTGCCTGACCCTGTGCTTTTAGGAGGCAGTGCAAGACTGACCAGCACTGATGGACGCTGTTGCCTTCAAAAGCAGTTTCCCAGGGGACCTCACTAACTAGTTCCTTGAGCAACCTGAAGTCTGCTCTCCCCATATCCAGGGTTGGAGTTTTGGTGGCAGTTTCCCTCCCTGTCACCAAAAATTTTCAACTCAACCGCTTCATGGTCACTATGACCACGATGGCTGCCAAAACAAAACTCTGCCCTACAGCACCCAGTATTCCCAGCAAGGAACCCCTCCAAGTACTAACCAGGCCCAGCCCTGCTTAACTTGCTGCAGAGATTTGGTGGGATTAGGTGTGGTCACTGTGGGTTGGCTATAGGCAGCCACAGCTGAATGGACCCTCCACTTAACAGCACGGTGCAGTTCCTTCACTGCTAGCCAGGAGCTAGGAAATTGACAAAAACGGCTTTGGGGGTTTCTGTGATCACTTGGAGGAATGACAACCAACTTAAAGGGCATGCTGATGATGCTATCTTGCAAATGCTCCACTTTATCCCCTCGGCACCTGGACCACATTTATCCCTCACTTGCTTCTTGGCAACTGGAATTAAAAAGCATGGATTAGTTGCAAAGGGGAAGAAGAAAAAGTATTACAGCAGAAATGTTTCTGAGAAGAGACAGAGAAAGAAGAGGAAAGGTCTAGGCTCAATGCATTATCTAGAGCATATAAGGAAATAATCAGTGAAGCAAAAATGCAGGAGGGAAGAGCGTGGCTGCTGGAGATAGGAACAAGAAATTACTTTTAAAAAACACACTTCAGGGAAGAGGTCATTGTAATGTTTGTAATGATCTCAATCAGCAGCCAAATGAAGCTCTCGCTGATATTTATTGTCTGGGGCAAACATGTTCACATAAGAATGCCATAAAAATGTGTGGGTGGGACGCTGCTGTACAGCGACGGTGACTATGATCAAGTATTATGTTTACTTTTGTTTTCATATTGCATCACAGTAAATGTGAAGGGAACTTTTAGATGTGTATTTTGTGCTGGATCACCAAGGGATGTTTATTAAATCACTGTAATTTAAAATAAAGCACTATGATGTTCTGTTTAAATTTACTTTAAAAAATCCTACTTATTTTACAACTAGAAATTCCCCATGGTCATAACATGGAAGGGAATAATTTCCGTGTAATACTTGGATGGATAAATAAGAGCTGACAGATGGTATAATGCTCAACAAAACTTCCTATTGAGTTCAGAATATATATTGCACAAACAAAATACACATGTTCATGTATTCCCAGTGGCACTGATCTAGATCCTAGTGAAATCATCAGGACTATTTCCATTAAATCTGTTGTATAGCACAAGAAATTTAACTCTTTTCTGGTAATTTAATAATCAAAAATTAACAGAAAAATATTGTTTGTATAGAGTATTGAGAAGCATTGATTTTAATAATTCATGATCCTTCTCATTGTGTTTTATGTAGTACAAGCTGAAACCATATGATTAAACAATTATATGGAAGAAATATGTGCACTGGCTGAAATCACTGTGTTTGTTCAGCCCAGAAAAGAGAAGACTGAGAGGGTCCTACAGCTCCCTCACGAGCGGAGCGGAGGGGCAGGCGCGGAGCTCTGCTCTCTGGGCACAGCAACAGGACCTGAGGGAATGGCATGGAGCTGGGACAGGGGAGGGTCAGGCTGGATATCAGGAAAGGGTTCTTCACCAAAAGGGTGATCAGGCACTGGAATGGGCTCCCCAGGTAAGTGGTTACAGCACCGAGCCTGCCAGCATTCAAGAATTGTTTGGACAATGTTCTCAGACACATGGTCTGATTTTTTGGGTTGTCCTTTGGGGACCCAGGAGTTGGACTCAATTTTCCTTGTGTGTACCTTCCAATTCGGGATATTCTATGACTCTTTGATTCTATAAGAAAACTATATAGTAGTTAGTCCAGCAAGAATGCATAAAATATATGTGGTAATAGCAACGTTTAATTTGACTCTTTGAGAATGGATTCACTCTATGATGTCCAGAAGAAACACAAAACTGTCAATAAATAAAGCAATGTAAAAAATAGGTAAAGCTGATCATTACTAAGAGGGGAAAAAGAAGTTTTTCTTTATCATCAACCATCATTTGGTTGATGATAAAAGTCCCAGCTCAAAAAACAATATCTGTCTAGAGAATTTAACCTGTAAGTACTACTTCTATTGTTCTGGGGTTCTGTTTTCCTAGTTGTTAACTGTAAGCTAAATTTGATTAATTGGTAAATAATTAGAAGATTTTGACTTTTATGCATAACAAAAAAAAGGAACATGAAACTTCTTCTTATTTGTATTTGGCAAGTAACTTGATAGCTGTGACAGAAAAAGGAAGATTTCCTTAGAAATTATTTTCTTTCTTGTCCCAGAAAATTGTTTCCTTTTTAATAGCCAAAGTAGAAAAAATAGCATGTTCAAGGAAAAAAAATGTAATTATAAAGATCATTGTACTTTTTGCATTAAAACCAATCAGTTGATATACCAAAGAAATGAGAAATTACCAAAAAAAAAAAAAAATTACAAATTCTTTCAAAAGGTGTAGGACACCATAAACCTGGATTTTCCTTCATTTCATTTACCTTATTCCTTAGCTTTTCAAAAAGCAGTTTTATTTATTTTATTTATTTATTTATTTATTTATATGAAATGTTTGAACTTGACAGCTTTAGCAAAATGAAACTTCAGGTAGACATGAGGCAGACCTCAGTGATTGTGTTTGTCCTCATATGTAATTATGTGTGGAAATGTTAGCTTTGGTGAATGCCCTGTTCCCTTGCAGCCAAATAAAATGAGCTCCCAAGGGCAACTCTGTGTGTCATCCTTATTGTGCTTTTTGATCTGTTCAAATTGAATCTTCTATACTTGAGGTGTTCTGTTGTCTACTCCTTGGGTTTTCCATAGCTGTTTCTGAGATTTATGTCTTCATATGTTTTCAGTGCCACCTGGGTCAAACACAGCCCTATCCACTTTAAATTATTTCTGCAAGTTTAAATATTTTCATTGGTGTATTCCTGTTACTTTTTTCTGCTTCTATTTTTCAATGATTTTCAAGTCAGAATTCTTATGTATTTTGCAAACTTGCAAGGAGAAGACGAGAGTTGTGAAAGCCACTCATTCTGGTCCATCTGTCCATTAAGTCCAAGCTCATGCATTTCATAAATGAAATTGTGAATATGTGATAAAATTGTATTACCAAACATTAGAAGGCTAGAATTTGACAACAGTGGGCTTTGAGAGATGTACTTTTATGCATGGTAATCTATAAAGAAAATAGATGAACCATTTCAAAATATCATAGAATCATAGAATCATTCAGGTTGTAAAAGACCTCTAAGATCATCTAGACCAACCTTTAACCTAGCACTGCTAAGACCACCATTAAGCCATGTCACTAAGCTCTACATCTACACGTTTTTTGAAGACCTCCAGGGATGGTGACTCAACTACTTCCCTGGACAGCCTGTTCCAATACTTCACAACCCTTTAAGTGAAGAAATTTTTCCAAATATACAACCTGAACCTCCCCTGGCACAACTTAAGGCCATTCCCTCTTGTCTTACCACTTGGTGTTTGGGAGAAGAGCCCAAACTCCACCCCACTATAGCCTCCTTTAAGGTAATTGTAGAACACAATAAGGTTTCCCCTGACTGTCCTTTTCTCTAGGCTAATCAGCCCCAGCTCCCTCAGCCACTCCTCATAAGACTTCTTCTCCAGACCCTTCACCAGCTTCCTTGCCCTTCTTTGGACATGCTCCAACATCTTGATGTCCTTTTTGTAGCGATGGGCCCAAAACTGAACACAGTATTAGAGGTGTAGCCTCAACAGAGATGAGTACAGACGGATATGGTAAACCATGAAGTAAGTTAAGAGTAGAAAAAATATTTTATTAGTTTAGAAAAGATTACTTGAAACAAAAAGTGGAAAAAACAGACCTTGAAAATTTTTTATATTATGGTAATTATAGGCAAAGCACTCACTGAACTTTGAAATTGCCAGAAAAGAGAACTGCTAAACAATTTCCAGAGGTTCTGCCAATGTTAACTTCAGTTTGTAAAGAACTGTTGTCTACTTTCTTGGGGGGGGAAAAAAAAAAAAAGTTGCTTTATATTTTAAATTAAGTATAATAAACATCTTTCAGAAAAAAAAAAAAAAAGAAAGAAAAAAAAAAGCTGTGAAGAGATTTTGGTAATAAAATAATAATAACACAGACTTATAGTTCAGATAGATCTACTGCTGATCCCCTCTGCCTGGGCTTTTAGAATAACTTTTCATGAAGACTAGAATAGATTAGAATAACTTTTAATGAAGGTTCTTGGATAGTGAGTGAACACTGCAAGAAAACTGAAGTGCAAGGAAAAGATATTCCAGTAAAACAAAGGTAGAGAACATCTCTTTGGAGATGTTATTTTACACTGTTTGGGAGTAGTGGTTGGATAAATTATTGTTTAGGTCACTATGACTTTAAATAACAAACAAACAAACAAACAAACTAAAACTCCTAGCTGCAAACTGTTACACAGTGATTCTCTGTTTGTTCCCTAGGTGAAGTGAGACGAAGAAGGATATGAACATATTTATCTGCATCTGCCAGTTCCTTGCCATAAAACTACTCACATACCCATGTCAGGAATGAATTTTTTTCTCAAGATGCTGAACTTAATCTACAAGATTTTGTGTGTCACTGAGAATTTCTAAAACTCTGTTTTAACAGGAAGCCATTATTGTGCTATAGCATAGGAGCAAAAGATGGAGACTGACCATCTGAGGCCAATACTTCCTCCAGGCTAGAGCAATGTTATTCTGTCAACCACATGAGGTAATTCATGTATGCAAGGATTCAGATCTAGCCTACAAGCCTAAGTTTACCTCTAAGGTAGGAGTCTAAACTATCATTATAGTCAATGAAGATCCAGTCAATACAATCAACAGAGCTATTTGTGTCACTGTAAAACCAGACATTGACATTTGATCAGCTGGTTCCCTAGACACTACTGTTGCGCTGCCAAGGGGCTCAATTCATTTGACCACAGGTATTGATTTAGTGTCACCTGAAATGGCAAAGTGTATCCTGCCTGGCTTCCAGCTGTTGATTCTATATGACACTTGTAGGTTCTATGTTATATTTGCCAGCCACATGCAGGTGCCTGAGGCATTCTAAGTCCTTTCACGAGCCTATGTCTGGGCAGCAGAACTGATGCTTCATTATCTGAGCATGTATGTTGCAAAGGAAGTGAATTTCATGGCACACCCATTTCCAGCCTCCTTCATACTTATCCTCTCCCCTCCCCATCATGCAAACCAGGATATTTGGGGGCATAATACAGCTCTCTCATATCAAGTACTGCCACCAAATCAGAGGTTGGGACATGAGGAGAATAATTTATTTTCAGGTTACAATCCCAGCACGTTTTCCTAATGGATGAAACTGAGACACTATGTACCAGTATTTGGACATAGCCTTAGAAAGCAAGGTCAGGGATACTATTAATATTTAGTTGGAGTGTTCTTTTTACCACATGAATAGCATGTTTGCGATGCAGAAATATTCACTATCAAGTAGCCATAACCATAGACAAGACTGACTCAAAGTCAGAACAAAAACTCAATATTTCTTGAGTAGTGAATGTTCTGTTAAGTGAATTACTTATTTCTACTGTTTTTACTCTGATTATGTGCAGTATGATTTAAAACATACAAAAGTGGGATTTTTTAGTTATTTTACATTTTGAAATTATATATATTATGAGACAGCTGTTAAGCTTTTACATCTAGGAAGCTTGGGTAAGTTGAGAACTAAATTATTCATATTGACAGGTATAAGTTAACGTGACACCATATTTTCATTTGGAGCATTTTAGAATGGCAGCCTTCAATTGTAAATTTTATGACTTTAAACATCTAAGCTTTAGGTGTGCTTTAAGTATTTATTTTAAAACAGCTAAACAGGATTAAGTTAATCTGTTTTCCTAAACAACCATTAAAAACAAAATAAAAACTCATACAATCTAACAAAAAATCAGTACAATAAGTGCTTTAAATTATTAAAATTAAATTTCAGAAGGCTTATTCATTTTTTTCAGTGTTAGTGTAATTTGTGATTCACTTATAATGAAAATAAACTAGTCAATTTTAATTTTGGTTATATATGTTTGAGTCTTGTAAACACTAGCTTTGTGCTTCACTTTCAACTGCAAAATGGAACTAGAATAAATAATGGAAGTATTTTGACTTTGAGTCTGAATCTATCCTTTTTTATACAAAGGCTGGATTTGACTATAAATTGCACTAATAGAGTTCAGTATTTTTTTCTAATGCAGTATTTGATCATATAAAAGCAGAAACAGGGTCTGTAAAGAATTTAGAATCTCACTTTTTCAAAATGTAAAGAGATGTTTTTCTACTGATACCAATAAAATTACCTATAACTGTTTTTTGGTTTTTGTTTTGTTTTGTTTTGTTTTGTTTTATTCTGACAGAGTAGTGAGTGGGTATTAGGATTATGTTTCAATGTTCAGCATTATCCAGATTATAGAATTAAGGGTATGTTTAAGAATATTTCATAGGAAATGGAAGTTTAACATAGAAGTCATGTTTAAGACAAACTGTAATAACCTAGTTGGTTATTTATTTATTGTTAGTTTTTGCTCTGTGTGCCTTTACAAGGGAAGTTACTATGGAATGAGAAAGCATCTGAGTTTTTGAGATGCCTTAGGATGCCCTAAGATATCCAAGACATTCTCACTCAGCAGACATGCTGTAGGATGAATGACAGAGCCGTAAACTTCTATTGTGGTAGGTAAAGGCCAGGCATTTCAGACGGCACAAGACACATGCATGCAGTAAAACTAATTGAATTCTTGGGACATGTTCAACTCACCTTCAGTTCAAACCCTGGACTTTAGTATCTGTTGCCCTCTTATATACTATATTTTATGCAGGCTCCACCTGCCTCTACAGGACAAGAATCTCCTCTAGGTTCTGGATTTTCAAGGTGTGCAAGCTCCATGCAGATAACACTTAAAGAGGGCATTTGGAACATCAGTAGGTATATATTTTCAGGAAACTGAATCCTGCCCATTGTATCTAAAAAAGCTCTTTCACTGAGTACATGTCAAAACCTGTAGTGTAGATGCTTACTTTTAGATATCTGAATCTAGAGGTCAATTCCACTGTTGGTTCCAGACAGTGTGAACAATTTGTGAAAATGCCACCTTCTCCTTTGATTAGAATATATTTGTACTTTTTTTGATTCAAATCCTTAGTCAAAACAAAAGACCAGTTTTCACTTTCTCTACAGCTGTTTCAGCATACAGATTTTTTAAAAAGGATAAAACATCAAAAGATACGTTTTTTAGTTTTTGATAAGTGAAATCTCTTTAGTTATTGTTTATGTTGAATATAAATGGGTGATACTGTTTGTGATGCTTTGATCCCTTCTTTTTGCAGTATAACTATTCAAATTTCTTATATTTGAACTAGTGCCAGCAATACTTTATATATGCAAAAGCAAAATTTCCTTTATTGGTCCTTAAACAACTTGATCAAAAGAAGAGCTCTGAAACTTATTCTGAAACCATAAATGTTGCCCTTTTAACTTTTCTTTTTCCCTTGGGTTATTTTTCGTTGTTGTTTGTTTGTTTTGTGGTTTGTTTTTTTTTTCTCCACAGTATGAAAGGAACCGTCATTAAGCTCTGTTAACTGAGCATACCTTGTACTTGCAATTATCCTATCCCTTGTGCAACTCTCTTTACAGTATCAACTGAAGTGCTGAATTTTCAGTTCACTGAACTGCTTATCTTAGTATTTGGATTCATGCCTACTCTATTTCACAAATTCAGCATTGCTCTTCCTTACCATAGTCTAGATCAATGTACATGACTTCAGAGTCCACTTCTTCCATACTGGGCTCAGAGCTGTATTTCTAACATTCCTGGGTATTAATTTCCATCCTATTCATCCAATTTCTCATCCTAAAAGCTGACTTCCATGTTGGCCTTTCATTCTATGATTTCTCTTTCCAGTGATTTTTCCTTTCTGTGAGTCCCTGCTACAGATACCCTGGTTTCCTGGTTGAAATTGATGCATCTGGACTGTCCTTAAGTGTCTAGGACGTTGTAATTGCTTCCTCAACAAAGATTTCATCTCTGATTGTAAGTAATCTACCAGAATGTTTCCAGACAAGCTTTGATTTATTTGACAGGAGTAACATCCCCCCAGGGTTCATCTATTCTTGTGCAACAGCTTACCCTTTTTAACTTAATGACAACTGAAGAGCATGTGCTGGTTGCTGGGGCATTCAAGTTCGTAGCCTGGCACATTCATTTCTTGTGCCACTGGTTTTACTTTAAATAGATATAGCACGTGATGAACTTTGAATTGTAGCTATGTGCTTGCTTCTGGCAACTCTGGTTTCATTGGGGCAACTTCTGGAGAAAGATACAGCTGAAGAGATGTCAGAAATAACCTCTTTAATTACATGAAGAACAAGAGTTTGTCTGTAGTTATTGCCACCTTCTTGGAAAATATCCAGATCTTATTTTAATTCCTTAAGTGAGGCCTTCAGCTCCTAAAGTTTTACTTCAAATTTTCTGGGACATGCTTGAATTCCCCATTCCCCATTTTCTGTTTGATTTTGTTTCAGAAATGTACAAGTACATACATTGTCTCCATGGAAACTGAATCCTATGGTTGTCATCAGTACTGCCCTTTTTGACCTACTTGATTAGAAAAAGTTCAGGGCTGTGTGGAGTCAAACAGTCCTTATGTGAACTTTATTTACTAAGGATATGCAGAGCTTTCTTTCCATGGACACAACAGAACTCAAACTAGACATTTTCTCTATATAGTGGCAAATCTCTTTCAGGCAACACTTAGTCCGTAATCTTTCTTCATTAACTTTCTCTCTGTTACTGTTGTATTGCCTTTTCTCTCCTTTTCTTCAGTCCTTCTGTTCTTTTATGGGAAATAAGAAGCTTCGCAGAAAGTTGTCAAAGAAAATTTTCCTCCATGTGTGCCTTTATTCAGGAGGCAACACCATCCTGAGTTTGAGGGAAAGGCTCCTATTTTTGTATATATTGAAGGTCTTCTTACAACTCTTGTCAAATGAGGTAAAAGGTTTACACTTCCAGAACCAGGGAGGATGAACCTGGCTTATAATAGCACCAGGAATCATGGAATCATATTGATTTCAAAGACAGTTTACATTATGTTACTGTAGATGTTGAACAAAGCAAGTTTTCTTTTATCTGTACTCAGATTTTAATGTTATGACACATCAGTTTTCCTAATGTTTATAAATGCTTGTGGCTTTTTGCCAGTGTGCACTTTGCTAGAGTCATAAAAACTCCAATGAATGGCAACTTGTAAATAGTCTTGCTCTAGTATAGCTAAGCAACTTATTCGCTTTCCAATTAAGTATTTAGAGTAGATAAGAAAAGCAGTCAAGAATACCTATAACATTTATCTAGACATGGTTAGGACTGAGATGATCACTCTGGCAGATTTCATTCTTTTGGTTGTTGATTTTCTGTTACAGATTAGAATATATAGTGTGATATAACTACTGAACCTAGTTATATCATATTAAAATTCTCTTCAGGTGTTCAGAAATGTGTCGAGGAGCTCATTTCTTCACACTAATGTCTAGCTGCCTGATTATCAGTTCATTTATGCTTTCCAAGGAATTGTTTATTTTTTTAAGACAGTGTAATTTTTGTGCAAGCCTGACTCTTATCTCATTTGCTTGCAAAGTGACAATTAATACCTGATATATAGCCTCTAGTGTACAGCCCTTGTCAGTTACACAGTGAAATGTTCAGACACTTGCTTGGAAGTCTGTAAGAAAAAATTACTAAAATTTGTGTAAGTCTTTTATTTTTTATTTTTAATACAAATGAAATTAATGTAGCCACATAGGTTTTGCATATTAACTACAGCAAGGCAATTTTTATAAATTGTATTCACAACTGCATTACTCCACATCTGATGATGCTGTCATTTCATTTTCTTTTGAATTTTTCCAGAAGAATGATGTTTGAGACAGAAAGTTCCTGAGAGCACCTCCTTAAGATGCTTGCTCTAGAAATTAGCTGTCTAGTGTGACCATCTGTTTGAAAGCTAGTTGAGTTAGTAAATTACTTTCAAACAGAAAATTACATTTAAAAACTTTAAAAATATATAGGTGACTTAACTTCCCCTAAACACTTAATTGCTCATTAACACATATTTGGAATGGAGTGTTTCTGACTCAGGTTAATAGGAGTTATGCCTTTGACATCAATGAAAGCCATAGAAAACATTCAGAGAAATGTGGGAGGTAGAAAAATATCAGCCAACACAGCAGACATCTTTAGATGGTAAACTTTGATGGACTGAAGCAATATGAAGGGTATAAAATATGAATATCATTTTTAACTGAGGAAGAATTCCCTCAGAAAAATATCGAGGCAGGCAGACAGCTAGAGAAAACAGCTAGAAGACAGCCTAAAGAAGCCTTAGCAGACCATGCAGGGAAAAAAAAAAAAAAAAAATGTAATGTAGAGAGTAGTGGAACATAGATTTCAGTGAAATTTACATATTCACATCAGTAGAAATAGTCTAGATTTGAAAAGACAGGAAAAAAAAAGACTTAATACTAATCTGCAGCCTTGAACTGAACTCTGTTCCCATTCCCACACCTGTAGGAAGTTTCATTTTGTTCAGTAGAACTAGTTTATTTTGCACCTAATTTTGCCTCTAGATTAGCTGCCCTTGTCCTAAAACAGGAGATTACTAAAACATGTTGATGATAACTTCTTGGTACAGGTACTAAGGGAGCCAACTAGGAAAGATGCCCTCCCTAGACTGTTGCTTGTAAACAGAGAAGGTCTTGTGGGTGAAGTGGTGATCGGTGGCTGGTTGCCTTGACCGGAGTGACCATGAAGTAGTGGAGTTTAAAATCTTTGGTGGTAAGAGGAAAACTGCCACCAACACTTCAACCCTGAATATGGAGAGAGCAGACGTCAGGGTGTTCAGGGAACTGGAAGATCAGAAGGCCAGCTTGGCTGAGCAGGGATCTTCTTCCAGGTCTTAGGCAGAAAAATAAAGTATATGGCCACTAGAAGCGAGGTCAGCTGATGTGAAAGGACTACAGAGATGATGTTCATCATTGGAGGGAGAAAATGTGTGGCCAAAGCTCACTTAGAGTGGAAACTGGCCAGGTCTGTGGGGTACAACCAAAAAGTGTGTTGTTTTTTAATCTGTTAATGGCAAAGGGAGGACCAGAGATAGCACTGATCCATTATTTGCTGAGGATGGTCATCTCACAGGTAGGGATGTAGACAACGCAGAGATGCTTAATGCCTTCTTTGTCTCTGTCTTCAACATCAATGATGGGCTCTGGTACCCCCAAGTGCCTGGAGCTGGAGGACCATTACAATAAATTCCCAGCCAACACCGAACTCTTGTGGGATTTGCTGCTTCAGGTGGATACATATAAGCCTGTGGGATCTGGTGGGATTCACCCCAGGGTACTCGGAGAGCTCACTTATGTCACCATGAAACCTCTCTCAATTATTTTTCAATGGTCTTGGGAATCCAGAGAGGTCCCAGTCAACTGGATGCTGGCAAACGTTGTACCGATTTTCAAGTAGAGTGAAAAGAAGACCCTGGAAATTACAGGCCTGTCAGTATTACTTCAGTGCCTGGTAAAATTACAGAGAAGATTATTCTGGGAGTTACTGAAAAACACTTGTAAGAAAACACAGTCATTGATCATAGCAAGCAAAGATTCATGAGGGGAAAGTTCTGCTTAACTAATTTAATTTCCTTTTATGACGAGGTTACCCACAAAGTTGACCAAGGGAAGCCAACTGATGTAATCTTTTAGGAATTCAGCAAAGCTTTCAATATTTTTTTTTTCACAGTATCCTTCTGGATAAAATGTCCAGCATACATCTTGACAAGTACATAATATTATGAGTGAACAATTGGCTGATGGGTCAGGCCCAAAGGGTTATAGTAAATAGGGTTACATCAGGATGGCAGCCAGTCACTTGTGGGGTTCATCAGAGATCCATTTTAGAGTCAGTTCTCTTTTATGGTTTTATAAATGATCAGGATGTAAGACTTGAGCATACACTGAGTAGGTTTGCAGATGATACTAAATTAGGAGGAGGTGTTTACTCCTTCAAGAGTAGAGAGGCCTTGCAGAGAGATATTGACAAACTAGAGATGCCAGATTCTGCATCTAGGACAGGGCAACGCTGGATATATGTACAGATTGGTGGATGAAAGGCTGCATAGTAGCCCCGCATAAAGTGATATGAGGGTCCCAGTTGATGGCTAATTGAATATGAGTCAGCAGTGTGCCCTGGCAGCCAAACAGACTAACTCTATCATGGGCTGCATCAAGCATGGCATTGCTGCTAGCAGGTCGAGGGAAAGGACTGTCCCAATCTGCTCTGCGCTGGTGAGGCCTCACCTTGAGTACTGTGGGCAGTTTTAGATGCCCTGATATTAGAAAGGCATAAAAGTATTAGAGTGTGTCCAAAGGAGGGCTACAAAGGTGGTGAAGGGGCTGGAGGGTAAGACAGATGAGGAGCATCCGAAGTCACTTGGTCTGTACAGCCTAAACAAGAGGAGACAGAAGGGAGACCTCATGGCAGCCTACAGCTTCCTCATGGGGGGGGGGGTAGATGTGCAAGCACTGATCCCACTGGTGGACAGAAAGAGGAGTCAAGGGAATGGCATGAATCTGCATTGGGGAGGTTCAGGTTGAATATTAGGGTTCTTCACCAAGAGGGTGGTTGAGCATTGGAACAGTTTCTCCAGAGAAGTGGTCACGGCACCATGCCTGGCAGAGTTCAAGTGTTTGGACAATGCCGTCAGCCATATTGTTTTATTTCTGGGTGGTCCTGTGTGGAGCTGGAGTTGGATTCAACAATCCTTGTAGGTCTCTTCCAGCTCAGGATATTCTACGATTCTAAATTACAACAAAGCTATCTGCTATGCATATATCATTTTTTAAAATTTTCTTTATTCTACTAAAAAAAATAGTAAACAAAGTCTTTGTAGCAATAGTATATGGATTCCCATTCTCATTCTACTGAAAGTAGCAGTAAAATTTGAAGTGTTTTTAATGAATTTTGTCAGCGTTAATGAATGTTTAACCAGAATAATAAGACATCTGTCCCCTTATCTAGAGTAATGGATTCTAGCAGCAAAAAGAGAAGGAAGAAAAACTATACAGTATTAAAAGATAAGAGCAAATCCAGAGCTAACATATATTATTTACCAGACAGAGGCTCCAATTTAAATCCCAGGAAACAGAATAAGCAGGAAACTTTGGGTTGATATTGCTGAGTTTTGCATGACTATGATAATGACTTCACTAATCTGCAATTGCAAAGAATTAATTTCCATTTGTTTCCCTGTCCAAATTTTGCTATTTTTTAAAGCTCCTAATGCATCCCATTCTATACAAAGGTATGTTCTTATTAAAAATATATATTTACATACACTTAGCAACTTGGAACTATACTTGAAGAGTTGTTTTTCAGTATCATCCCTAATATAGCCCTGGTAGGCCAGGAGAATAATTTGATCTCGTGAAACATATGATAAAACAAATTTATATTTCAGCTCAATCAGACAAATGATGAGAACATTAAACATTTAAACTCTATGCAATAACAGAGCATGAGTGGCATGTATATGTATATATGCAAAGTCTGTATTTTATTAGGAACTTTCTCATCTCTGTAGGCATGTGCACACACAAGGATTAACTATTCATTTCTTTTTTTCCTACCTCTCTTGTAGTTTCTGTTTTTCAATAACACCCAATTCTTTCCTTCCTTGGGGGTAAACTGTCTTACATTTTTTTCCCCATTTTTAAGTGTTTTTTTCTTTTCTTGTCTACATATTCCATTAAATATTTACTAGCATTTCCCATTTTTCCTTTAGATCTTCTATTGTCTTGCCACACTTTTTATCTACCTTTCACTGAGACTTTGTAATTTCTGTTTATCTTTTACACTTTTCTAGACCCTCTGTTCCCATTTTTTCTCCTCCATTCAGTTTTTTAATTATTTCTATTCAGCTTTCCATTTGTAATAATCAATTTTAGGTTGGACTTTTTTTTTTTTTTTTGAGTCATGCAGGTCTTCCTGGATAGTTGTGAATTGCATGCAGCACAATATAAGCATCACATTACCTGTTCTAAGACAGGTTTCTCTGCGAAGCTTAAGTTACACTTTAATTCATTTAAATATGACAGCAATAGATAAGACTAGGCAGAAAAAAAAATCTGCTTCAGCATATTTGGGAGTTGTAGTGAGGGGATATATTACTTTAATAAATTATCTATTGCATTCAGTTTAAAGTTATTTTGAAACATGCACTATTGTCATTCTGTTCATACTCTTCCCTATGTAGCACTTCTTGTTGATCTCAAAGACTGTCATTAAGAACTATTGCAGCATTCCTTGGACTTCTCAGTCTTGTTTTCTGCATAGATATCAATTTGTTAAACAACCTGAATCTTTGACAACTTACACAACAGTTCAGCTAATGGTCCATGCTTTAATGCATCTTTTCAACTGCAAACATCTGCCTAAAGATGGCTGTGCTTTCATGACTGTCAAGCTCTAGGGAAAATGTGAAGTTAGATGTCATTTTGTTGATTGGGTTTAAAGCAAGGACGCAAAGATAAAAGATTGCTGGCTCTAAGCAGAAATTCCATGTAAATTATTTATAGTCTAAAAATAATGCACTATTCAACACTCACAGGAAGGAGTCTTCTTTCTGTGTCTGTTTTCTAACTGTTCCTTTAGAATTATTCCAATTAATATTCAAAGATTACCAACTTCCTACTTATAAATGAGTTGCTTATTAATATAACATAAGCTGTCCTCCTTTCTTCTTAAGAGGCAGAGCACAACATGCTGTAAACAGTATTGACAGGAAAATACATGGTCTGGAACTGTAGTGAAGCCATTTACCATTCATGAAGTAACTTACCAATAATCATTGTCTGCTTATGAATTTCTCAGTATGGTGCTAAAAATAAAATTCTAATGTTAAGGTTTTAACAGGGCACTGAGGTCAAAAAAAAAAAAAAGCGAACAGTAGTGAATGACCTAGAACTGATTTTATTTTAATTATATATATATACGCAGAGCTATGTAGATTAAAGTGTTCATTTTGATTTGCACATGCAGATATAAGAAATGTACTTTTAGTTAGTTGGAAAAATCAGCAAAGAAATATGGCCTTATGACAAGCTAATGCAAAGCTCAAAAACTTGCAAATAGATCTACTGGCCATAACTAATAAATAACAAAAAGGTGTCCTTCCATCAGTATGCCTTTGGGGAAATAGAATAACTATTCAAACAGGACAAATTTAAAACAATTAACAGTACTCTAATCAGTGGTCAAAAGCTAAGTAAAGGTTACGTTTCATAATGATTTTACAACTCAAGAAGTAAACAAAACAAAACAGCCTACATCTATTTGCCTAAAAGCATGTAAAAATCAAACACAATAGCAATAAATGTAAAGCAGCACTACATTGAATGCAACTTCATAACTACATGCTGATTATTTTGACAAGTTCAGCTGTTCAATATCATGCCTGACTGCTTCTTTATGGTTGATGGTTTTCTTTTCTTCAATATGACAAGGCTAAATGAATTTGAACCCAAGTGAATTAAAACCCTGATTCACTTACTTTGGCTAAAACCTCTTATGCACAAAAGAAATGTGGTTGGTTTTGTTGTTGTCATTGTTGTTGTTTTTCTTCTGCTAATTCATTGGTAGAAACATTTGACTATCAAGGAAAACATTTGGTTTTTGCATATTCCATACTTCTTTTGCACAGGACAAAAGACTCAGACACTATTCTTCAAAGGAGTGACTAAAGTCATCTTATGGCTAAAACTAATTTTTTAAAATAAGTAAGTGATGAAGATTTTGCTGGCTCTTGATATAAATTCAAATCAGTTTTGTAGATAATAAATGTGGTATAACTTTGAAAATAGAAAATCGTATACTATTAGCATGAGAATAATGTTTCCTGAAGGACACAAAAAGATTGCTAAGGAATGAGCAGTTTCTGTTCAGGCAGAACAGCTAAACTATACCAGGATGTAATACTTTATAAACTAAAGTTAACCAGAACACTATTGGGATAGGAAGGAAAACATGTGATGGCATTTTCTTTACTTAATATAAGCATCAGTCACTCTTTAATTCCTCTCAGGAGGATCACTACTACAATATTGTCTTTCAAAAGCCCCCCAGCATGAAAACAAATTGAATACAGACTAATTTTTTCTTAAATTAAAACGTTTTCATAACAATAGGCAGACACACAAACAAGAGAATGTAATTGTTCTCTAAACCAAGTATAATTTTTGTCCAGTTCTTTGTATACAGGTGATCTACGTGCTTAGCTCTGTATAATGTCATCATATCACTTTCTATATTTCCTCTACATGTTGCAAAATGCTGGCTGCACTAATGTAGTGGGAGATATAAAAGTTATAATAAACAAAAAAATGGGAAAGACAAAGGAACTAGAGGTATAAGAAACCAGGAGGTAGACTGTTGTGCAAAATAAATAGGAAAAACTATCCTTTCTTGAGTGGAAGTCAATATAAATTTTTTAAAGCCTACAAAAATATTTAAATAAATCCAGTAGATTCCAAACCAAAACCAAATAAAACAAACAAACAAAAACAACAGATGAAGAAAAAAAATGCACATTAATTATTTTTATTTCAAATTACAGAAGACCAGTGTTATCTTCCAAAACTTCTAGAAACATTTTTGACATAAATTATAAGTACAGCAATTGGCTTAGCCAAGGAAATTCAGTACTCAACCATAAATCTCCCACTAAAATCCCTACTTCTCTGTCTTTCTCCCTCCTCCATCCTCTGAAAAATCTTGAGATAGATAAAAACTCATTGCAGACATTCCTGAAGGTAAGCAACTCAAGCCTTTGGTAGATGAAGAGGTAGCAGGTAGATGTGCTATAAATGAATTTCTGAACACCTACAGCAACAGCAGGTGTGACCAAGTCCTGTGTTTCAGGAGAAGAACCATATTGATGTGTGCTAATGATGAGGCAGCAGACAACAGCACCAAGCTATTCCTGATGTGCTTGAAATTCTGGTTTTGTAGGAGTTTGCAGCATGACAGGGCTTTGGTTAAAATAATTTTTTTTCCTTATCTTACAAGTGGTTCTTTCAAAGGGAGACATACTGTTTATTCACAATCACCCTTCCCCACCCTCTTGCAATAAAAGCAGACTGCTATGATTTTCTATATTCAATATAAGATAAGGCAAAGATATTGGATGTGTTTAGTTAAATCTAGAAAGCCTGGGTTTAGTACACTGGAAGGAACTCCATTATTTAAGTTAAGAAATTTTGTTAGTTTGTTTGAAAGCTGAAAGCTGTTAGCAGATTCATAAACTGGTTCAGACACACACAAACACAAGACTTTAATACTCCATTGTAAAAATTCAGTAACTTAAGCCAACTTTTTACTCATTTAAAAGATATATATTTATTCCATAAGCATATTGCATAAATCCCTTTAAAATTCTAGCCAAACTTCAAGCCTGATTAGGGGTCTCCAGTGACTGTCAGAATTTTTTCTGTTTGTTTCATTAAAACTATACATCCCCAAAATGCTTTTGGTTTGGGTGTGTGAGAAAAAAAAAAAAATCTCCTCTGTTAGCACCACGTATTGTCTTGGGGGACATGTGGAAAATGTAATTTCTCAGGTAGTCTTCTGTTGGTTTTCTTGTTGTTGTTGTTTTAAAGGAATGCTTTGATTAAGTAATTCATTTGGAGAATTTAAATAATTGTCCTTTCGGAAATCTGGACTAAGTGCAAAGTCTTTAGACTTATTTAGAAATAAGTTGCACAAATGTGAGGGGCTTCTGAAAAAAATAAAAATAAAATCATACAGAAAAATATTTCTCAGGGAAATAAAAAAAAATGTTCCCATGGAGAAAATTTGGAGATATTTTTTCTTTAAAGCATTGTAAATATTTGGAACATCTATTCTAATCCACTGTATGATAGCTCATATTGTTTACATATACCTGAAATAACATGGAAAGTTACTGCATCATGCACCGCTCTAGAAATGTTTTTTTAAAATAACATTTTACTGAAATGTTCATGTTCCAAAGATAGGTTATAAATTCTACCATTTGACAGTGGCTTCAGAAACGTCGGTAAACTGGTATGTACAGAGGTTACTATACTTCACAAATCTTTCTGAGCTAACTGATTTAAAAATTAAAGAAAACCCTTTCAAATATTTTCTTTTTTGGAAAGCAAATGGTAAAGTACTTCCTGCTTGATTTTCCTACAGTTTAAGGCAGCAATGTCTTTTTCTTTTTTATGTCTCTTTTTCCCCTTTCCTTTCTAAGGAACCAGATAAGACTTTTAAAAACTTTCAATATTTTTATTAATTTAAATATTTTTCTTGTAAGCCATGTATTACACACAGCCCTTCCTTTCCAGTATCCCATATACATTATGCAATCAGATCCCCTCCTATGCCCCCTTACTGCACGTTTCCCTGAACTCCTTCCAATAAAGCACTACTCCCTGCTTAGCACCATCATACCACACAATCACAGAGTGAAAGAATTACAGAACAGTTGAGGCTGGAAGGTACTTCCGGAGGACGGAGGACGTCTAGTCCAACTCTTCTGCCCAGGCAGGATCACCTAAAGTCACTTGACCAGGACCATGTCCAGACAGCTTTTGGAGTTCTCCAAGGAGGGAGACTCCACAACCTCTCTGGGCAACCTGTCCCAGCGCTTGGTCACTCTCACTCTTTTCTGATGTTCAGAAGGAACTTCATGTTTTAGTTTGTGCCCATTGCCTCTTGTCCTGTCACTGTTCACCACTGAAAAGAGCCTGGCTCCATCTTCTTTATGCCCTCCCTTCAGGTATTGATAAACATTTATAGAATCATCCCTGAGCCTTCTCTTCTTTAGGCTGAACAGTCCCAGCTTTCTCAGTCTTTCCTAATTGGGGAGATGCTCCAGTCTTGTCACCGCCTTTGTGGTGTTTCATTGGATTATTTCCAGGATGTCCATGTCTCTCTTGTACTGAGCAGCCCTGAACTGGATGCAGTACTCTAGGAAGGATCCCCTCCCTTTACCTGCTGGCAAAACTTTGCTTAATGCATTCCAGGATACCATTAGTCTTCTCTGAGTCATGCATACATTGTTCATTTGTGTTCAGTTTGGTGTCCACCAAAACCAAATTTCTTTTCTGCAGAGCTGCTCTACAGCTGCATGGCCCCCAGCATGTACTGCTACCTGAGGTTGTTCTTTCCCAGGTGCAGGACTTTGAAGTTCTTGTTAAAGTTCATGAGGTTAAATATTACTCATTTTTCACCTTTTGGAAAAAAACAAATAATCTACCTTTTTTTTTTCCTTCACTTCCATCTTTTTTAATTCTATTGTGAAAAATTACAGAAGCAGTCATAGTACTGAAAACTTTAGAAATCTACCATACTAATGCAGGATATGAGCTATTCAGTAAATATATATGTACACAGATGCCTGAGCAGAGATGTAAAAAACAAAACAAAACAAAACAAAAAAAAAAAACATGCACACAAACCTAAGTTCTGAGCTGCCTGGAGTTTAAAAATCAGATGTGCTTTTCACTCAGTAGAAAGAATAGATAGCTTTGTTAGCTTTGTTTACCTGAACAGCAGTTTCCTAAAGTGTTTCAAAAACGTAAAAGGTATGGTCTCATCAATAGTGTTCAGGAGTTCAGTTAGGTGACAGACTAATTGCTGCAACTTTGGATTCATTTGTGGCCTTATAAAGCAAAGGAACATCTGGTGTATATTTCTGTCACGTCCTCCTTCAACAACACAATGCACTATGTCATCAACATCACGTATGCTTGTTCCTAGGTTATAACTTTTTTTCTTCCCTACATGGTTTCTATAGCCCATAGGCTATATAAAGTAATTTGGATGCACAAGACAGCAGCTCGTCTATAATGCTGTTAGTGCTCCTGGAATTCATGTATATTTGAGCATAACATACTGACTCTGAAAAATAAAAACATACTTTTTGGAATTACAACTACAAGTGGGAGTACAAAATGAAACTGAAAAAAAATAAGTATTCTTTCATACATAACTTGTTTTCACTAGTCAACAAATAGAGAATTGTGTCCATTTTCACAAAGCTCTGATGATGCAAACACACCTATCACAGTTCAAAAAATTCTTAGATTCTTATCAGTTTGTACTGGGCAGACCCCTACTGATTTCAATGAAAATTTTATTGACTGAGAATTAAGTAAGGCCTGCACATTTCAGCTTTATAGTATTACACTTCTGGATAAAGGCTTAGTGCAGAAGCAGGTCTACAGGGTAATGATGATGTCGATAATGCTGCAACTTCCATTGTGGTTTACTGCTTTAACATGATAAAAGACATAAATCACTGATATTTAAAATAAGGAGAAACAGTTTTGATGAAGTAGTTAGAAGTGCAAGTACATATATTTACTTGTATCTACTTATATACATATATAGATACAAACATATGTTTAAAAAAGTCATACTGCTAAAGAAAATTTTGAAAAGTGTGATGACCTTAAGTTAGAAGTTACAAGATTGTTCTCTAGTCTCAAAGCCAGTCCTAGTTTATGGATATACTTTTCAGAATGTTTGAGAATATGTGCATCCTGAAGGAAGTATACTTGTATACTCTTATATACTCTTGTCTTCTTCTTCCCCTTCCACAAAAGGGGTATGTAGTTCTTTTCTTGTAAGAGTCCTAAGATTCTGTCAGGGTACAGATAGGAGAAACATAATTCAGTTCCTGTCTAAGGAGAAAAGGCAACAGTAATAACTACACTTCCATTGTATGCCCAGTTTTGTGTAGAGAAATTAAAATTAGAAACCACAGAGCCCATACAATTGCAAAAAGTGATTTCTGAAGCTCTGGTAAATCCATACAACTCAGAATTCCAGTTAAAATAAACTATTAACAATCAGCTACAAAATAATTAGTACTGTCATTAAATGAAATGACTTCTAAGCATTTTCTTTTATAACTGATCAAAGGATACCGAATTTCAGCTTTCCAATCTTTTTTTCTTTTTTTTTTTTTTTAATGTGAGCATGTCTTTGGCTGCATGAATGTACAGGAAGCAGAAACCACTAGTGGATTCTACACTGTTCCTTCCAGATTAAGACCCAAGAAAGTCAGCACACTCTTAAAGCATCCTATGCATATTTTAATGTTGTTTGAGTGGTAACAAGATAAACACCCTTTGTGCCTTCTTACTCAAAAAACATAATCATTTTCTCACTTAAGAGATTACAGCCTTTGATGAAACTGAATTAAAAATCCTAGTTTCTGTTACGTTAGTTTTTTCATGCAGAAACATACACTGAAATCCCTCACCACATTCACCAATATATATTTTTTAAATATGTAGGATATGTTAATTGTGCTTTCTTTTTTTCTTTTCATAGTGCACAGAGAGAAAACTAATTTTGGATGCTTAACTGTATTTCTCATTCCTCAGACTAGAAAAGCCACATGTGTGCATGAATTTAGGAGGTAGGCATTACAGTGTCTCATCTGAGAAATGCTCTAATACCCTAAAAACTAGAGGTCAAACTCACTGGAGGGGCAAACTGGGACAGCTCTACAACTGACATCTTTTTCACCTCAAAACAATCAAATCTTTCTCTTACAAAGAATTCTATTGCTGTCGAGCTATCAAATTATTTTTTGTTTCTTCTGATATCTTCAGTGCAGAAAATACGAAAGGCTACCTTTTCTTTTCAATCCAAAATTTTGAATGTGTTCTTGCACGTGCCATAAGCATGCCAGAACACCATATGGAAAACATGATATGTGAGGATAGATGTAGGAAAAAACATAGATATGAAAAGGAAGGAAAACAAAAGACAAATACATTTTCAGAATTAGTGGCATGGATCTGGGGATGTTTTTAGAATGTGACTAGGAGGTAAAATAACGAGTAAAATAATTAGGATCCTGTTCTCAGATTAAACCTGGTCAAAATATAAACAGGAAGTTCTTATATTTTGCTACCCTTCTTTGTCACTAACAGTGGACAAAAAATAAACAGGATTTGTTGTTGACATGTTTGTTTCATTTAAGCTTAATTCAACAGCTATGAACCCTTCTCTGGTACCCAACCATTCTTCTTACTTATCTAGTTGTCTACCCATCCAGGCCATAGTGTTCCAACTTAGACACAAAAGTCTAACTGGAGTTAGTGTTAAGTACCTTCCTAACATTGAGGTAAATGGCATCTACTTCCTTTACTTGTCTGCAAATCCAGTGATTTTATCACAGAAGACAATCAGGTTGGCCAGGCATCGTTTAATCCCAGTAAGATGACTTACACCTTGGTTTTCCCAGGGAACAAAGTGGAGCTGACGGGCCTGTAGTCCCTTGGGTTAACCTTTTGACATTTCTTTTTTACCAGTCATTGGGTAACGGCATGAATCTTTATGTCCTTCCAAAGATGATGGAGAGCAGCATTGCAAGGATATCAGCCAATTCTCCAAACACTCCTGGATGCAGCCTATAGGGTTCCAAGGACCTGTATGGGTCAGTTTTTCTTTTGTAACTGTCCCCTTTTCCACCCCAGTATGCTGCCTTTCTGCACTGGAGCACTCTCATGAGCTCTCTGTTTAACCAAGCCAGTCTCTGGTCTGTTTTTTTTCCCTGTATATCATGATGAACTGTTTTTGTGCTAGAAAGATCCTGTCTTTAAACACCTGTTGTCTTTCCTGACCTCTTTGCCCTTCTGTGCTGCCTCCAATGGGATCCCACCAAACAGTTTCCTGAAGTCTGCTTTCCAAAGTCTGCTTGACTACCTTCTAAGGCCTGAACTCTCCTGCTGCTGTCCTCCTTACTACTCTTTGGATCCCAAACACCATGATTTCATGTTAACTGCAGCCACAGCTACCACTGACTGCCGTATTGCTAGGCAGTTCTTGTTGATGAGTATTGGATCCAGCTGTGAGTTGATCCATCCCCTAGTTGACCCTTTTGATACCTGCACTAAGAAACTATCTCTGGCACCCTTTGGAAAGCTTGCTTGCATCTCTCTGTGTAGATCTAGCAGATGGCAAGGAGTTTCAAGTCTCCCATAAAATCCAGGTTCTGCAATAAAGAGATTTCCTCTAGTTATTTAAAAAACTTGTCATCTTCCTGACCCTGATCAGGTGGCCTGGCAAAATTTCCCACCACAATGCCATATTCACTGGCCATTCCTCAGATTTCCAGGTTACCACAACTTTTCAACCAGCCTGCTGTCTGCTGTATACAAGACTTCAAGCTGCTCCTTTGCATTAAGGGCAACCTCTCTTTGATTTATTCCCTGCCTGCCCTTCCTGAAGAGCCTGTAACGACGCATCACAGCACTCAAGTTATGCAGGCTGTGCCACCATATCTCAGTTATTTTAGCATCAACGATGTCACAACTCTTCATCTGTACATGGAGCTTTAATTTCTTCTGCTTCCTTCCAAGGCTGCATGCATATCAGAAGGGCCTTCTTTTGCCCCATTTTGTTGTTCCTAAAGTGTCTATTTTTCCTGGCACTCTGAACCATTTGCTTTCCACCCCTGTCAACAGTTTCCACACTTAACTGGGTTGTAATTTCTCTCCACCTAGTTTAAAACTCTCCTCAAAAGGTTTGAGGTCTTGGCCAAGAGCCTTTTGCTCCACTTCATCAGGTGTGTCCTGTTGTTACCCAGCAGTCCCCAGGTTTGGACCACTTTGACTGCAGCTTTGTTAAAAAACAGAATGAAAACGTGGCATATGAGGCAGAAAGATTTCCTGAAAAACATTGATCATAAAGCAAAGTGATGTATAGAAAAAGAAAAACACATCCACAAAGCTAATAGCAATACAGTTATTGAACTTAATGAAACTGAAAAGAAATGGACAAAGTTAAAAGTTACAAAACATTAAAAAATATACCAGGCCAACAACCAGGATTTTGCCAACTACAACAGTTTTTGATAAATGTCTAGCCCAAGTAAATGGGGAACTTTTATTTTGGTAATATATTGCATCTTAAAAATGAACTCAGTTTTTATTGATTTTGAAAGTAACACTTGCAAGTATGAAGGTAATAGCTTTTTGATTGATTCAGTCAGGATGAGTTAGGCTTTGTGAATAAAGGGGGAATTAATCAGTAAGGGTTTGATTTAGGACCTCTTTCATAATATAGATTTCCATTTTTTTGTGTCATTGTTCTGTTGTTAAAGACCTGATGGACTGTTTGCTCTGAGGTGAATGATTAAATGACTGTTACTGAGAGTGACTGAAAAGTGAGGCCATCTCAGAAGAATTAAAGTCTTCCTGAAATTAAATGCAACAATCAAACTCAATCTAAGAAAGCCTGCAGGAACTTATACAGTAAGCAAGCAGAAATTGAAACATTTTCCATTCCAAGTGAAACATCTCAGAAAAGAGACAGAAATGGTTCAGAAATCAACTTTCAGAGAGATAAAGAATAGTTTAGGTGGAAATATATAGAGACACATATTGAGGTATTTGTGACAGGCATTCAAATGAGTGACGTACTTCCAGTCCACATCATTTGTATTGACAAGAATCACTGTATAAATCTGTTCCATATTGGCTTTTGAGATTCTCCCCTTCCCCCTCTCTCCCCATGTAGATAGATGCTATCTTGGCAAGGTGTAAAATATTATTAGGCTTGCTAATCTGTGGTTGAAACAGAGATCCTTAGGTACTGAGCTGATCAAGTAGCCAAAGATTTTTTTTCTTTGTCTTCAGTGATTAAAAGTAATTATTCAGGAGAAGTTAAACTCCAGGAAGTGGATAACATTTCTTTGTTAAAATTCTTGAAAACAAATTGCCTTTATGCTATGTGACTAGTTCTATTACAGGATAATAATCTATATAAAACTACAAGTAATATTGATTTTTTACCTCTTAGGAACATAAGAGTCCCCTGTTACTTACTACCCATAAGCAGAGGACAATTCCACCACTGCTCTTTATCTATTATTATTTAATAATGACACATATCATAATTTATGAACTCCTGTCCTTCAAATTGTGATGGTTCATAACATTGTCGCCGACATCTCTGCAGTATCAGAAAACTAGCATTAGGAAAAAAAATTGTCACAGAAAATAATTTAGAAATATTATTTCCAGTCCACATGTTGTGCACTTTTACTAGGTTTATTGTAGACTTTTAGTTCTAATAATATTTGAGTTATAATATTATTACTAGGAAATTATTTTGTGATGATAGGTAAATTATTGTAGGGATTTATAACCACTAACATTTCAGAGTAGAAGAATAATTGCACATTACAATAGGCAAATTTGTGTCTGTAAAAGCAAACTACATGATACCAAAGAAAAACAGAGCAGATCATGTGAAGCAGAATCCAGGGACAATAGTATAAAGAAAAACAAATAAGAAAAAACCTCAATAGGTTTTAAATTATTCAAAGGTATCAGAAGTCATGTTGGGGAAGTTTTTTGCATGGTTATGAAGGAGTGTTGTGGGAACCTTGAGACCCTGTGATCATAAGATCCATACAAAGTATGTTTGGGAAATAATTAGACAGAATCAACGTCAGGCAAATACTTGGCATGGGTTTTGGGGTGGGGATTGTGCACAGGCGAACTGCCAACATCTTGCAATATGAGTAATATTTGTACAGAAATTGCAAATATCTATTTCCTGGAGCTGACTTAACTGCTGATGAATGGCTAGTCTCTTTTAGAAGCTCGACTTCTTTAAAACAGCATAGATTAAGAAAAACAATAAAATATGGCTTCATGATCTAGAGCTATGATAACTGTGACATCAGATCATCTGAACAGAAAACTTGATTCTGTCAGACAGCCTACATTGGACACAGAAACCAACCATTCTAACAGGGATCAGACAGTGTAAAATAAGAAAGATGGATAAGAATAACTTCATTTCTTTTGATGAATGGAACAAGTACTTCCTTGGGGAGTGGGGGGTAGTTTTGCTTTGTTTTGCCTTTCCAGATTGCCATATAGTTTCTACAAGTTTAATTTACTACATTTGATTAAAAATGTTATGGTTAGGAATCTGTGTGGAAGTCAACTTTTTTATGTTGGCTGCTGACTTCCAGGTCAGCTGGATATTTAATAGAGCAATCTAATGAAACAAGATAGATAGTCAGATTCACAAACAAGAACAAAGAAACATTGGCATAAGGATTTCCTGGACTACGCAGTGCTGTTCCCTGTATTCCAAAGAGGGGAAAGTCATGAACAGCACTCTCACCAAAGCACCATGAGAAAACTGTAGCAAAATACAGAGAATCCTGTGTAGTCCCTCACACTTCAAAAGAACCTACTGCTGTAGGCAAACACACAGAAAAGATAATGGATCCTTTTTCCCTGAAACATAATTGCCAATTTTGTCATCTGGTTTAGCATCACTCATATTTGGCACCACATATGCCACACTAACCTACATAGAACAGGTTCTAGGTTAACACAAGAGAACCACTTGCAGATTTATTTATTTTTTAAGAGATCATTATAGTTGTTTTGCTTTTTTCTTTTTCTTTAAACAACCAAAAAGCTTATATGTGCCTGTTTTTGTATTCTTTTGTTTTAATATGTATAGACTGCATACAAATGGCAACACAAAAGGTACAGAGCTGAGGGTAAGGCAGGGGAGTCAGTTAAGGGTCCAACAGGTTTCCTGCCAAATACCTGCAGATCCCTGCTGTTCTGTCAAAGTATGTCATTAGGACAGTTGAGAAACAGTCCCACAAATTCTAGTGGATCTCCCAAACTCTAGATCAAAGAGTATTGCTGCTAAAGCAATTTCAAGCATGCTGTTTCAAGTATGCTGTTTGGACAGGAGTCTCTTTACCCGTGTCTCTATATCTGTCACTTCTGTTCCCCCTGACTTTACATGCCTCAAACAGCATTTTGTAAAAGGAAAGCTGTTCTGAGAAAGTCATGTTCTTATCCTTGCAGACTACTCTGCCAATGAGGATGATATCTTGGGTATCAGCTCAGTATTCACTATACCTTTGTCACCTATTAACAACGTATGAAAAAATGAAACCTGTGTGTTGGGTGCTTTCAGATGTACCATCAAAAAAGCATAAAAAACAGTGCTAAAAATTATACAAAGATGGCATGACAAGAAATTCCTTTCTTTTGCTGAAGCAGATGTACATTTTATGAAAATTTGGGAACACAGAGTATTAAATTAATGGATTTTCAGACAGAATACTTTCAAATATCTTTTAAAAGTAGCTCCAGTATCTTATTTTCTACTGCTCATTTTATTTTTCTTGCCAACAATAAGCAATAGTGTCTTTTGTTGTTGTTGTTGTTATTTTGTTTGTTTGTTTTTGTTTTGTTTTGTTTTGTTTCCTGTGGCCACTGTAATAAAGGTCTTTTTAAGAATGCAATTTATTTTTTTTTTCTGGATATGTCCAGTAGAGAACTGTGCTATAAACACTTGGTAAACACTTGGGCATACATTTTTTTCCCTCTTTATGCCTGGTAGTATATTGCACAGACAACTGTTTTGCTAAACGCTCTTTAAGGACACTTCTCAGTATTTTCTATTACTAATGCACTGGAAGCAAGTTACTTTTTTTTTCTTTTTATTTCTTTTTCTTTTTATTATTCTTTCTTTTTTTTCTTTTTCTTTTTCTTTTTCTTTTTCTTTTTCTTTTTCTTTTTCTTTGTCTTTGTCTTTGTCTTTGTCTTTTTCTTTTTCTTTTTCTTTTTCTTTTTCTTTTTCTTTTTCTTTTTCTTTTTCTTTCTTTTTCTTTTTCTTTTTCTCTTTTTCTTTTTCTTTTTCTTTTTCTTTTTCTTTTTCTTTTTCTTTTTCTTTTTCTTTTTCTTTTTCTTTTTCTTTTTCTTTTTCTTTTTCTTTTTCTTTTTCTTTTTCTTTTTCTTTTTCTTTTTCTTTTTCTTTTTCTTTTTCTTTTTCTTTCTTTTTCTTTTTCTTTTTCTTTTTCTTTTTCTTTTTCTTTTTTTCTTTTTCTTTTTCTTTTTCTTTTTCTTTTTCTTTTTCTTTTTCTTTTTCTTTTTCTTTTTCTTTTTCTTTTTTCTTTTTATTTTTATTTTTCCTTTTTTTTTCTTTTTCCTTTTTCTTTTTCCTTTTTCTTCTTTTTCTTGGAGAGGCATGGATGCAATGGTCTGGAGATATACAGTTGCAATTGTTATGAAGTGGTATTAGGTTTTGAGTTCAAAGGATTGAAGATTTACCAAGATATTTTCCTCTCTGAAGGTATATTCACCATTTCCAAAATATTTTAATATATATTTTGAGTTCCATTTAGTGTTCAAATACATATTATTTGCTCTCTAAGCATGTCTTTCTAATAAATACACTGCAATTAAATCTGACGCCAAGACATAACTATATGAACTCCGAAAACTCACAGCAATACTCTGCTCCAAAGCATGTGGAAGTTACAGTCCAAAAACATATAAGCAAAGCTATCATACAAGGCAAAGATTTTTGGTGAGAACATTTTGTACTTCAATAGAGGGACTTGATTAGAATAAGGGGAGAACCAGCTATCAGAAGACTCTATAATCAATGACAATTGATTACTTGGTGAATTGAAAACTGGCTGAACTGGACAGGCCCAGAGGGTTGTGATCAGTGTTGCAAAGTCCAGGTGGAGGCCATTTACTATTAATGTACCCCACAGGTCAATACTAGATCTAATCTCACTCAATATCTTTATTATTGATCTTGATGATAGAGCACCGAGTACCCTCAGAAGTCTGCTGATAACACAAAATTGTGAGGAGTGGCTGATACACCAGAGGGTCTTGCTGCCATCCACAGTGAGCTGCACAGGCTGGAGAAATGCTCTGACAGGAACCTCGTGAAGTTCAACAGAGAGAACTGTGAAGTCCTGTACTTGTGGATGAACAGCCCCAGGCACCAGTACTTGCAAGGGTCACTGAGCTAGAAGCAGCTTTGCAGAAAAGTGGACGAGTTGAACTTTAACCAGCAATGTGCTCTTGCAGCAAAGATTACCAACTGACTCCTGGGCTGCGTTAGGAGTGTTACCAGCAAGTATCGGGTGGTTATCCTTCTCCTTCATTCAGCACTGGCGAGGCCACACCTGGAATAATGTGTCCAGTTCTAGGCCTAGCAATACCCAGATAAGTATGGAGCTACTGAAGAGAGTCCAACAAAAGGACATAAAAATGACCCTTTCATATTCACATTTATAAAAATAAAAACAATAATTTTCTAATAATAACTGACTTGTGTGAAAAATGAAAGATTGGTTTGAATGTTATTTCTCAAGAGAAGAAAACAAAAAAAAGGTAAATATAGCATGTTTCTATAAATCCAAGTCACTATTGTTCTCACACAGATAACAATACGTGTAAGATGGTTAGCCCTTATTGAAATTAGTACAATATAAAGAAAAGGTTTTTTATTTACCTTCTTTATATCAAATTTACAAGACTTCTTGAGAACAGCCATTTTAAGCTATGCTGGTTTAAAAAAAAAATAAAAGTAGTTTGGAGAACCTCAGGCGCAAAGGGATTTCTGAATGAAGTTCATGCATTTTTATAAACAAACAAAAAAAAATCACCATCCATTTGCAAAAAGGTAAAAAGAGAAACACTGAAAATTATTTTTGTTAGGAATCATTAGCATTCACAGAGGCTTAATATTCCGTATTGTCTACATTTATGCCTAAAGAATGATTACAACTAAATCAATATTTTTCATTCTAGCATTCATGAAAATATTTGAATGAACACCCTAGAGGTGAAAAAAATCACCATTTAAAACAATTACTTCAGAATTCCAGTTTTAATATATTTTTCTGTAAAAGGGAATTCATAATAAATAGAATTATGTCAGCTTTTGGAAAAAAAATATCAAAAATATAAATAAAAATCCAGCTTCAGATTAAGCATAAATCATTAAAAAATAAATAATGAACGATATACCTAATGAAGGTAGGTATTTTAATTAATGCTTTTATTAATTAATTAAGCTTTTTAAAGCATTTTTATTAAGCTTTACACTTACTAAGGGAAGAGAAAAAAAACTTTGATTAGGTATGGTGTGAATATGAAAAAAATACAAGATATAAACAATTAAACATTTCATACAAAGCCTGTTTTCCACCTCAAAGTTGACTAATCAGAGAATTAAGAGCTGGAAAGTTACTTGGGAGTTCAATAGGATTTTCTTTTTCTTGGATGATCATTTTATTTCTTCAGAGAAAAAGAGGATTTTTATCTGAAGCCTTTAAACTGTATATATTGGCTTACTAAGAAACACTTTATATATATATATATTTATTTCATTTTGCAAAGTCTCACATGACTTATAAGAATTTTACAGGAAACTTGGTTCAAAATTCACTATTCCTACAGTTTAAAATGTTCATGGACAACCACATAGCAAGAGAAACAAAATGTTCAAAAAAGGTTTTCATGACACATTTCTGATTGCAAATTTTCCCATGAAAAATTCATGTGAGGGAAAAGTTCCTTATGGTTCAATTTTATCTTTCCTTATCTATGTAATTTGGAAATCATGTGTAATTGTGTATCTGTGTAATTATGAAATACCCATGGGCGGAAAATGATTGAAATGATCTTCACATCCACGCAAGGGTCAGCAGACACTGAATTTTAATAAGAACTTTTTAATATATTTTAGGGCTGTGCATGAAGTTTGGGGTAATGTTTGGGGTTTGAAGTAATCTGAACCTTCAATTCTACTAAATTTACTAATAGTAGAAATATCAATTCTGTCAAGACAATGAACTCTGAAATAAAATCAGTTCATCAATAGCATTTCAAAAAAATGTGGAAGGCACTATTACAGTCATTTTTAAAGTACTATTGATTTAAGTCCTGGCTATTCTTATTCGTGTGATTTCATGAAAAGCTCCTCAGATTAACACAATCATAATTTTCTGAGAAGAGAAAAAGAAACGAGGAGAGAGGAGAGGAGAGGAGAGGAGAGGAGAGGAGAGGAGAGGAGAGGAGAGGAGAGGAGAGGAGAGGAGAGGAGAGGAGAGGAGAGGAGAGGAGAGGAGAGGAGAGGAGAGGAGGGGAGGGGAGGGGAGGGGAGGGGAGGGGAGGGGAGGGGAGGGGAGGGGAGGGGAGGGGAGGGGAGGGGAGGGGAGAGGAGGGGAGAGGAGGGGAGAGGAGGGGAGAGGAGGGGAGAGGAGGGGAGAGGAGGGGAGAGGAGGGGAGAGGAGGGGAGAGGAGAGGAGAAAGCATTTTTTTCATTGCTAATACTGGAAAAACAAATAATTTTTAATATCTAATTTTCAGGAAGCAGGCTATCATAACTAATTTTGAATGAAACAAAACAGTTTAATATTTATTGATTGGAAGTACTTAAATATTTTAATGAAACAGAAGTATGTAAATATAAATTTACACTAGCAACTCTTCCTTGTAATAATATGAATCACTAAAATTAAGCATAGAATTTGAGAAACAGTCTGGAAAGTTGAAAGAATTTCTGTTTCAAAAAATAATCTAAGTATATTTTTACCCAATGGTTCCCTTCCCTCACTGAAATACACTATCATATTAATAATAATATTATTAAAGACTTTCTAAATAAAAATGCATAAAAATAAAAAGGGATAAGCAATAACACACTGAATTCACAGAGCAAAAATAGTAAATTTATTTTATATGGTTTATAATTTTTAAAAGAATATTTAAAACGTGATATAGCTTTAGAAAAAGCATTTGAAGTTCCTTCTTCCCCTAAATGCATATGTCATCATACTTTAATATGATACAGAAAATAACTGGGAAGAAGATAAATACATGTTAAGAAACCATCCCCGGATCTGTAGCTGTTGCTGAAGATAATAAGCTTCCCATGAATCCAAATTACAGGGGAATGTAGATTGGCTCAAATCAATTTTCCTGATCAGTTACCCTGGTCTTACCTTCCTCATTTGCCTCCAGCTGATGAGCTTCAACCTCATGGAAATTCTTATTACTAACTGGAAGGCTGTCTCATATGCACAAGCTTACCTTTCACATTTTTGTATTTCATCCTATTTTTATTGCTGCAGGACTTAAATCGTTTATTTGTTGCTGTACAATTTGACGTGTTTCTGATTGCCAAATCTCATGTGTGCTGAGTATGGCTGGGATGGAGTTAACTCTCTCCACAGAAGCCCACACAGTGCTGTGCTCTGCACTTTTAGCTAGAACAGCATTGGTATTGCGCCTATGTTTTCTGTATTGCTGAGCCGTGCCGGCACAGTGACTCCCCTCCAAACCCCCCATAGGCCAGTAAGCTGGGGCGTGGGCCAAGAGGTGGGGAGGGGGACATCATCAGGGCAAATGACCTAAACCAGTATGACATCACACACAGCAGAGTAGAAGGTGGGAAAGGGGGGAAGGAGAAGGGGGGGAACTCCTGTTATGAAGGCATCTGTCTTCCCAAGCAACTGCTGCATGTATTGCTTCCAAGATGTGACCAAACATTGCTCATTGATGGGAAGTAGACGATTATTTTCTCCTTTTGCTTACGCATGGCTTCATGGCTTTTGTTATTTTTGTTTTGTTTTGTTTCTTTTCCATTACTTATATTACTCCTTATCTCAGCCCACAAGCTTTTCTATTTTCTCACCCTGTCCTCTGAGGAAGGGTAGGTCAGAGAGCAGCACAGCGGAGGTGAGCTGCCCATTGGTTGTTAAACCACCACATCATGTTATTTCCAAACTCATAAAAGGAGTTATTTTTAAATGAAGACTGTTAAAGAAAGTATTTAGCACTGGATGTAGTGCCAATATTTGAGGAACTTTCTTAATAATCTTCCTACAGCCTAACAACTGCTTTTTTAAACACAGGTGTTGGCTTCCTTCCTTCCTTCCTTCCTTCCTTCCTTCCTTCCTTCCTTCCTTCCTTCCTTCCTTCCTTCCTTCCTTCCTTCCTTCCTTCCTTCCTTCCTTCCTTCCTTCCTTCCTTTCCTTCCTTCCTTCCTTCCTTCCTTCCCTTCCTTCCTTCCTTCCTTCCTTCCTTCCTTCCTTCCTTCCTTCCTTCCTTCCTTCCTTCCTTCCTTCCTTCCTTCCTTCCTTCCTTCCTTCCTTCCTTCCTTCCTTCCTTCCTTCCTTCCTTTCCTTCCTTCCTTCCTTCCTTCCTTCCTTCCTTCCTTCCTTCCTTCCTTCCTTCCTTCCTTCCTTCCTTCCTTCCTTCCTTCCTTCCTTCCTTCCTTCCTTCCTTCCTTCCTTCCTTCCTTCCTTCCTTCCTTCCTTCCTTCCTTCCTTCCTTCCCTTCCTTCCTTCCTTCCTTCCTTCCTTCCTTCCAATTCCTTAACTACAAGGTCTATACTACTTATAGTTTTATCTAGGGCAAACAACTCATACAACATTATAGCAACCTTCTTACTGACACCCAGAAAATTGTCCTATTATACTCCTTCAAGCAAAGAAAATACAACAGGTCACTTGCTTGGAGTACTGGCAAGAAAACTATCTTGCTACGTCACAATAAACTCTCTGTAAAGTCATGTTGTCTCTGAGCACATATTTTGTTTTCTACTTCTTTCACATTTTTCATCAAACTGATTCACAGAGGTGTGGTCCATCTCTTAGGTGTATAGAAGCCTGAACTGAGCCTTACATTTTTTTCTTTGATCTTAATCATCTATATTTTATTTCCTTGACCTCATTCCCGTAACTCATTCTCCCTTATTCAACATCAGCTTTTTTATTGGAAATGTTTGTATTCAGTTCTCCCTAACTTGTTTTTACTAATCTTGATGAAAATTTTTATTACTATTGGTATTACTATTCCCTGCAATTTTAAGTCAGTTTGAATTTTCACAATTCCAGGTTATCCCTGCACTTTCTAACTGCGTATATTTTTTCTCTTTATTGGTCTTCCATCAGATCTCTTATTTCCAGTAGGCTTTTCAAATTTCTGTTTATCCATTGCATTTGGATCCCCATGGTGTTATTTTATTTTTCCTACTGTTTCTTGACGTTCAGAGACAGTATCTACAATTCAGATACATTCTGTATTCAAAATTATGAACCTCTCAGCAGATTTGCTTTCATGTCCCTTATTTTTTCAAAGTTTGAAATAAAAATAATAATAAAAAAAAAAGATAGCTACAGAACTTTTGTGCATGAATGACTTCTTTTTCAGCAGTATGTTAATTTAAAATGTCAGGTTTTAAGGTGATTAAAGCAATTCAGTAAGGTGGGAAATGATCTATTGATGTCGCTGCCAGCAAAGCATACAGTACTACATTTAGATTCCTTTTAGTAAAGAAAAGCCCATTTGAGTGCCATCTATTTAGGTGAATAGGGTATAGACTGTACAGAAACCTTCAAAGTGACACAACAATTCCTCCTTGCTTACTCTTTGTCCATAATTAAAGTATAATTAAAGTATATTTCCTGAAAAGCATGGCACATCACACTCTAAACAAAACAAAATCAAAAACAAAACAACAAAAAAAGCATCACTGGATTGTTCTTGCAAACTTTTGTTGCTATAAATTTTACAATTAAAAATAAAATAAAATAAAACAAAACAAAAATTAAAAACGAAACAAAACAAAACAAACAATTCAGCCCTTCCATCAGTTCTGTTTGGGAATTATAGAATCCCATATTCTTTATGAAATTAGCTTTGGGTTCATTCTTACCCTGCTTTACAAGGGCCTCGAACTGAAATTTTACATTTCCTCGGCAAGCACTATAGTCACCAAGTTAGCAGCTGAAGTTATTTTATGTGATCTCAGCCCTGATTTTTTCTCATCCTTGGAATTAGTTCATTACAGTCATATATGTATTAAGAAACATTATCGATGGGAAGAAAAATTTTGTCCTCATCTTGGCAGTCCTGAGATAACTGGGGACCTCTACTATAGAGTATATCAGAGCTGGGTAAAAGCAATCCTCTCCTACCTATTCATACCCTACCCTCTCACACCAAAAACAAACAAACAAACAAAAAGCCAACCAATCAAAACAAACATACAAAACAACAACAACAGCAAAAGCAGATAAACCAAAGACTCTGAAAACAAGAACGAGGAAAAGAGCACTGAGTATTTCCTTTAGTATTTCTGCTTAAGCTTTATATCATGAAAATATATCCTGAGTTAATTAAGTACACTCAAATTACTCCTAATAAATCAGCTCATCGGGTTTTTTTAATGAAATTTGTGTGTCTGGGGAGCTGATAAATGGTTTTAAGAACCTACTGTGTTTTTGTGGTTCCGAAAAGTAAGTTGTTAATCTGTTCTTGAAAGATAGCTACCAAAGGTCAACATGAACAGATGCAAACTGAATTTGGTGTCAACCATAATGAATGAGATTTTATGTTTTCTTCCAAACACATCCCATCTCACTATGACATATCTCATCTGAGACTACGCCATTTGGACTGTGATCATTCTAGAATGCCAAAACAGAAAAATGAGACATTCTAGAGTGTAACTGAGGTCATTTCAAGTGTCAATTTATTCCATAGGTGCCTTTTTCCCTTTATTAAAAAGAAAGTCTCAGGAATTCATTAAATGATTCAAGATGGTTTGACCCCAGGCTTTCAGTATCAAAGGAATGACAGCTATTCATGTTTGCTTTGCTTTGTATTGTTTTGTTTTCTAGAAATACACTCAAACCCAATGAACTATTTTCCTGTCCTGAAGGACCTTGCATATTTCACATCCTGAATAATGGAACTGTCATACAACTTGGAAAGCAATAAAGGTAGGAATCAAAAATAATTATTGTAATGCTTGAAATTTGCTATTTTAAATACAGTGGCACACAAAGGAGAGAAGGAAAGAGATGGGAAAGGAGCATTGAGCTGCATAAAAATTAAAAAAAAAAAAAAAAACTTTACATATGAGCCACCCATTCCTGTGCAATATAGAAGTACAAAGGTAAAGAACCCAATCTCAGGATTTGCAGATGACATTCCATGTTGCTTTATGACAGACAATAGCCTTGAAAGTAATCAGATGGTGCTCTAGCTAGAATTTCCAGAAATAAAAAGTAGTAATGAAAATAATTTCCTGTTATTTGCAGTATTGGTCCCTTTAAACAGACCCAAGTCTTTCATATTAGAAAACTCATCTGAAATGATTAAAAAAAAAAAAAAAGTATTGCAAGATATATCCTCTAAACCCAGTTATTTAGTAGCAAAAACAGCAACAGAACTGAAAAGACTTTTTTTTTTTTTTGGTATGACGTGGATCATCAGTAGTTTAAAACTACTAAAACTTTTTCTGAAAATTCTCTGAGGATTTTTGTTACAAGTAACATCTAAGACCACTAAGGATGAAAAAGAATATATTCCACTTGCTCCATTTTTAAAAATTATTTCATTTTTCAGGCCTTTATGCCCAGATATATTCCCTCTAGGTTCTTAAGAAATGCTTTGTTCACCTTACTTCTCCATCCCCTCACAGCTGCAAAATTATCTGAGCCAGGAGGATGCTGGCACACTAGTATCTAACTGGATGGTTGTGCTCTATTACCATGGGAAGAGTTGCATTTCACCCCACCAGTTATGCTCTTCTTACAGAAGTCTGTTTGTAGAGGAAGGGAAGTAACTGGATGTACTGAAGCTGAGAACCTGGTGGCACCTGGAGTGCAGGGGATGTGGAACGGTTCAAAATAGCATTTCCAAGAGTTGATGAAGAAGTATTACTGGGGTAATTCTACCAGTTCTCGTAACAGTCTAAGGTACAGTTTAAGGTGTAAAAATTAATACCTGGAGCATAAGGAGAAAGGTAAACATAGATTGCTGCATTCAAGGGACTTAAACAGTATGATTAAGGGTCTGACGTGTGCAGGCTCAGCAGTTCAGAAAAATATGAGTATGAATTGAATAGACAGAAAGACTGGCAGAACACAAAGAACAGATCATTAAGCCATGCACAAAATGAAAAGATGAATAATTCACAGCACATGAAAGAAAACTAGAAATCAGAATTTCAAAAGCTTTAGAATATATTCTGACAGACATCCTGAGAATTTCATACACTACACTAGTATAGTCTCAGCATCAAATACAATATACCAATGGGGAGCAATAATACCTTTCTCATAAATATTAGTTCTTCTGTATTTATTTATATATGTGTATATATATATATTTATATATATGTATACACACAAGTATCTTAAATCTTTCCTGGAAAAATCATAGAAAGCTTCTTTTTTTTCACATTGTCTTTAACTGTAAATTCTGAAATGTTCAAGAAAATACTGTTATTTTGAAAACAACAATCAGAACACACAAGCGCATGCGCGTGCACACACACAAACAGTCATGCTGATATGCAATTCTTCGGAAGACGTGGACAAGATATACAAATTTGTCAAAATTAGAAATCTTCAGTTATGTTTCTTTTAAAACTGAATACAGAATCAAAAATTAAAAGAATGGTCAAGGGAAAAGTTTTGAAGAGAACCTATTATATAAATATCAAATAATGGTAATATAGAATTGCAAATATTCACTGTTTCTTATTCATTCTTTTTTCAGTAAAAAAATATTATTCTAGAAAAATATTATTTTTATTTTTACTTCAGTAAAATTTTCTTTTTTTCCCCTTGAAAAACAGTACTAGAAAAACAACGACAACAACAACAACAACAAACAGAAAATGAATGTAATAGAAAATGGAATAAGGCATTAAAAAGTAGATAAAGTTAAAAAAAATATCTTTTCAATTGTGTCACTTAAGACAAATACTTTTTCTCTTTTTAAAAGCTCCAGATAAAAGCTTCCTTAGAATCCCCTCAAACTGTCATTTTTACTGTTTCTTAGATTTATGCACAAAACATCGTTTCTTGATAACTTGATAAGACTTCTGTTCCCCAAATGCTTGTAACTGGAGATCTCCTCCTGCATAAGAAGATACAAATCTTCCCACTGATGTGTATGAAAATTACTTTCTTGCAACTGAAATTCTTGAAGGTGACTTCTGTACATATACTCCCTCAGGATATATCAAACTGAATATTATTCAGCTCATATTACCTCTTAATTTCAGATACCAAAACACAAATGTATGTTTGTAACACCTGCAGACTTTAACTACAGTCAGCTGAGAGAAAAAGACACATTCAGGGTACAGCGTGACCAATCCAGTACCCTGTAACTGCCAAATGAAGCAGTGTGAGTTATGAAAGTAGGTTCTGGAAACTGTGGAGATGTCTGCACTTCACCAGCTAAATCCTAACTTTACAATCTGATGTTAGCAACCTCCTCAAATAAGACTACCTTAAAAGGATTGAAATATAATCAAACATAGTAGCGAGCGATTTCTTGAAGGTTTTGCACAGAATACTAGTATAAGTAATATAAGCAATAACAAATGCAATCTTTATATGATATGTAGTAACTAACTGATACTTGACAATCAAGGTTTTTGCAAGTTTTTTTTTTTAATGACTCCAGCATAATCTTTTTTATTATTATTTTTAAATTATTTATATATATTATTATTTTCTAATTGTGGTACTGAATTTAGAATAGCATGACTGGAGGGTCCTAGCATTTTTTGCAGCCATTGTCTGTAGCTACTGAATTTCTAATAGAAGACACAATGAATTTGAACACCCTAAGATCTTTCTGGTCCCAATAACGTAAATCTGGTACTCAATCTTTCTGGTACTCAGTAAAGTAAATAATTACTTTATTGAATAAATACCTGGAACTGTGTGTGTCAATAAAAATGTGGATTGCCTCCTAAAGGATCTTAAATATTTTGTGGTTCATGATCTGGTTTATCTGATATTCCTCTTACAAGGTTCAGTGAGCACATATCTTCACTGCAAACATATCAAGTATTCCAGGAGAGCCTGACTGTTCATATGACTCTTAGCATAGCAGCCCATTTCATAAAAGTTAAGGCTGGGAAAATAAGAAATATTCTTGAAATTCCCAGGTGACTCCAGCACCTACTCAGTTCTTCACCAGTCTTGCACAGTATGAGCCATGTGTCTTCATGAATGAAACTACACCACCTGTATAATGAAGTGGTTTCGTAATACATTGTAAAGATAAAATCTGAAAAGACTTTTCAAAAGTAGTAACTAACCTGCCTTGTAAAGAGATATATAAATATTTATTCAACAATACCACTATCAAAGTCATGATTTGTTATATATGTAATTAATCTTGTCAAGTTTTTCTCTGTGAATGATTTTCCTTTTTTTATTCTGTGCTTATTATAGAAGCAACTTAGAATCATTTTGGTTGGTTGGTTGGTTGGTTGGTTGGATTTTGTTTCTGATAATGTACCAGTCAGCTGAATGCTAAGCAGTTTAATACTTCTCTTCCTGGAGTACTTTCACCACAAACATAAGAAATAACTTCACTCTGCTAGGAAGTATTTGTATTTGCCTGTATTGTCTCTTGAAACAAAAACTAAATTAAAAATTGCATAGCTCAGCTTGTTTATGACACTTTAAGCCATAATGCTGAATGATGAGGCTTCATGTAAACTACATGCTTCCCCTTCAGCTCTGATTCTTCAGCCAGGTGCTGGCTGGCTCTTAAAATAACAGCAAGGCTTTGCTGAGCAAAATTTATGCCCTTAATATATTGTATAGTTTAAAATATAGATATATAAATATATAAAAACAGATTTCACATGCACATCGCAGAAGTGAAAAGTAGTTTAATGCACTGTACTATCATGCTCTTCTACAATTTTTTACGTTTACAGAGAGAAAAAGACTAGGCAGATGAGTTCTTTAGGCAACAAACAACCCTCATCGATAACATGGGATTTTTGTTTATAAGGTATCCAAGTAACAGATTGTTTTCCAGACTATTTCTTGTGCCTGCAGAATGCATTGCTTATTGCACAGGCTGACAAGGAGAACAAATTATGATGATACCTGCAGCAAATGACTTGCTCTGTACTGCTGTCTACGGGCCACTGACTTGGAGGATTTCCCAGGGCTGAGAATAGAAGGAAATAACCTGTCTCAAATAGGAAACATTCAGTATGCTCAAAAACAATGTTTCGCTTTTCAGTTCAGAAAGTCTGTGGACATCAACTGTTCTCTCTCAGTAAGTGACTGCATACCACTGAAATACTGCTACAGTTCCTTTTTTGTAGTGTGTTGCGCTACTGTAGTACCTGCTTTGTTTTAGATGCTGTAGTTTTGCACAGTGAGCATTGCATGTATTCTAAAAATATTTTTATGATCACTGATAAAGAAGACTGTTTCCTATGACTTTCTGTTTTGTACTTGATGACAACCTGTTTTTGTGGTTACAGCATTTATAATAACTGTTCCATGTGTACTATTTGGTGTTAATAACGTACAAGTTCACACAGTAGTGCTTTCCAAAGCTGTAGAGCTTGGACTGGCAAGAGGTAATATATTTCCATTTTATCAACACTTAGAGAAATGTGATTATATTTGAAATGATCTCTGCTGCTATACAGAATCCACAACCAGTAAAATAAAGTGGAGAAAGTACTGATCATCAAGCAGTAACACAGGAATGTACACACAGCACAGTCATCTTGCTTATTCCCTTAATACATCAGCCTAGAGGAACTGCTCACTCAGTAATTTCCATAGTACTGGTGAGACCAGAGTTTCTAAGTGCCACTTAGATCTTAATGGTATCTACTGTAATTCCAGTTACTGTTCCAGCTCTTTTTTTTTCCCTTTTAAATGAGTTTGCTTGCATACAAATTATTTTGGTAATGTTTTTATGATATTGACAGACTACATCTGACATTAATTAGTATTAACAGAGACAGTAAGCTGCTTCTCAAATTTTTGTTGATATCTTCCATACAGATGTGATATTTACTTGCTGAGCCTCTACTCAGAAGAGACTGTCAATGAAGCTGTGCGATGGTTTTATGATATGTATCAGATTTCATAAGTTAGAATCACTAATTTGATTTTCTCTTCTGGCTAGAGAGTTGATTTCCTGCTGTATTTAAATCTTTTAAAGTCTCTTTTCATATGAAAGTCTACACCTCTCTTTCCTTTACCAAATATATTGTCCCAAGTATGTCAGTTTGGGAATATTGTATTCTTTTATTAATTTATTTTTTTATTCTCTAACTTTTATTACTTTATTTTTTTATTATTTATTATTTTGTTTATTATTGTTATTCTCTAACTTTTATTCCTTTATTGTAGAATCATCATAGGATCATAGAATGATTTGAGTTGGAAGACCACCTAGTCCAACCCCTCTTCAGTAGTCAGGGACATCTTCCACTAGGCAAGGTTGCTAAAGCCTCATCCAACCTGGTCTTAAACACTTCAGGGATGGGGCATTCACAGCTTCTCTGGGAAAATTGTTCCAGTGCCTCACCACCCTCTGAATGAAGAATTTCCTCTAACCTCTAATCTAAGTCACCCCTCTTTTAGTTTAAAACCATTCCCCCTTGGCCCACCAGTATCTGCCTCTGTAAAAAGCCACTTGCCACCTTTTTTATAAGCCCAATTTTAAGTACTGAAAAGCTACAATAAAGTTCCCCTGGAGCCTTCTCTTCTCCAGGCTGAACAGCCCCAGCTCTCTCAGCCTGTCTTCACTGGAGAGATGCTCCAGCCATCTGATCATCTTCATGGCCCTCCTCTGGACCTGTTCTAACAGTTCCATGTCCTTCTTCTGCTGGAGGCCCCATACCTGGATGCAGCACTCCAGGTGGGGCCTCACAAGGGCAGAGCAGAGGGTACAGTCACCTCCGTTGGCCTGCTGGCCACCCCTCTGTTTATGCATCCCAGGATGCAGTTGGCCTTCTGGGCTGCAAGCATGAACTGCTGGCTCACAGCTTTTCATCCACCAAAACCCCCAAGTCCTTCTCTTCAGAGCGGTTCTCCATGTGTTCTTCATCCAGTTTGTATTCATGCCTAGGATTGCCCCAACCCAGGTTTAGCACCTTGCACTTGGCCTTGTTGAACCTCATTAAGTTCACGTGGGCCAACTTCTCAAGCTTCCCCATGTCCCTTTGGATGGCATCCCCTCCTTCTGTTGTATCAACAGCACCACTCAGCTCAGTGTCATCTGCAAACTTGCTGAGGGTGCACTTGATCCCACTGGCTATGTCATTGATAAAGATAGTAAACAGTACTGTTACCAAGACAGAGCCCTGAGGGACACCACTTGTCACTGATCTCTGCCTGGACATTGAGCTGTTGACTGCAAATCTTTGAGTGCAACCATCCAGCCAATTCCTTACCCACTGGTCCATTCACCAAATCCATGTATCTCCAATTTAGAGACAAGGATATCGTGGCCACCAGATTTTCCTGTCACGATCTGTCCTTAGTGAAGCCATGTTGGCTGTCACCAATCACCTCCTAATTTTCTGTGTGCCTTAGCACATTTTCCAGGAGGATCTGCTTTATGATCTTGACAAGCACAGAGGTTAGATTGACAGGCCTGTAGTTGTTTGGGTCTTCCTTTTTAAACATGGGGGTTATGTTTCCCCTCTTTCAGTCATTGGGAACTTCACCAGACTGCCATGACTTCTCAGATATGATTGATAGGGGCTTAGTAACTTCGTCCAATGGTTCCTTCAGGACCTGCAGATGTATCTCATCAAGTCCCATGGACATATGCACCTTCAGGTTCCATAGATGGTCTCAAACCTGATCTTCCCCTACACTGAGCAGTTCATCATTCTCGCAGTCCCTGCCTTTGCCTTCTGGGAACTGGGCCATGTGGCTGGAACTCTTGTTGGTGAAGTCTGAGGCAAAATAGTCATTGGGTACCTCAGGCTCCTCCATATGCCCACCAGGGCTTTGTCCCATGGTACTCTACCAAGCAGACCAGAATGAAGAGGCAAAAGTCTGCTCTCCCACAGTCCAGGGTAGTAAGCTTGCAGTGCTCCCTCCTTACTGTTCTCTGAATACAAAACTGCACCATTTCATGATCGCTGCAGCCAAGGCTGACATTGAGTTTCACACTCACCACCATCCCCTCCTTGTTGGTGAGAATGAGGTCCATCACAGCACCTTTCCTCGCTGGCTGCTCTATCACTTGGAGAAGGAATTTAACATCAACGCATTCCAGGAACCTCCTATGACCTGCTGTGCTGTCCCTCCAACAAATATCAGGGTGCTTGAAGTCCCCCATGAGAACCAGGGCTTGCAAATGTGAGGCTGCTTCTATCTGTCTGTAGAGGGCCTCATCTGCTTGATCTTCTTGATCAGATGGCCCATAGCATTCTCCTGCTATAATGTCCCCTGCTGGCTGCTGGTGGATCTCTGCGCTCCCTTGCGGGGGATGTTGCATACTTGTTCTGTTTGAGTTTTGCTCTTTCATGCAGGTCTCCTGCCCCCTTTGCTTGCCTTCCTACTCATAGGGATACATCAGTCTTGAGCTTGGAGGAAGTGATGTTTGAATACTGACCAGCTCTCTTGGACCCCCCTTCCTTCTAGGGTCCTAACCCATGGGATTCTTCCAAGTAGGTCCCTGAAGAGGCCCAAGTTTGCACTCCAGAAGTCCAGGGCTGCAGTCCTACTTTTTGCTCTGCTTTTTCCTCACAAGATCCTGAACCCCACCATTTCCTGGGCACTGCAGCCAAGGTTGCCCCCAACCTTCACATCTCCAACAAGACCTTCTTTGTTTGTTAGTATAAGGTCCAGCAGCACACATCTCCTTGTTGGCTTCTCCACCACCTGTGCCAAAAAGTTGTCGTCAATGCACTGCAGGAACCTCCTGGACTATTTGTGCCTAGCTGTGTGATCTTCCCAGAAGATAATAGAATGGTTAAAGTCCCCTATTAGAACAAGGGCTTGTGATTGTGAGGCTACTTCCAGCTATATGTAGATGGCTTCATCTACGTCCTCTTCCTCATTAAGTGGCCTGTAGCAAACACCCACAACAGCCATGGCAGCCTGACCATTAATCCTTACCTGTAAACTCTCAGCTTGCTCTTCATCCATCCTTAGGCAGAACTTGATGTATTCCAGTTGCTCTCTCAAATAAAGAGCAACTCCACCACCTTGCCTTCCTGGCCTGTCTTTCCTAAGAAGATTGTAGTCCTCCATGACAGCATTCCGGTCATGTGAGATATCCCACTATGTTTCTGTAACTGCAATAAGACCATAGCCTTGTGACTGCACGCAAATCTCCAATTCTTCCTGTTTATTTCCCATGCTGTGTGCATCGGTATACAAGTAATGAAAACAATGAATAATGCAGTTTGTACTGCAAGTAGCTGATGTTTGCATGCATCTCTGCAAAGTCCAATTGTTGTTCCACATGAGAAGTGGATGTGGTTCTTCAATCATAAGAAGAAAAACTCTTTAAACAAATCCAGATTCCATTAGGCAGGTCACTTTCAAGCTGAATTCCTAAACTCATTTCCAGTTGATTATATACTAATTGGCATGGTTGCCGTTGCAAAACAATCGATTCTCTAAATGGAAAGGCCAGCAGCAAAAGTAATCCACAATACCGCTCCCTAAAACAATTGTCTACTGAAAGTGTCCAGAGACAAGGCAATTCTTAAATTGGCATTCACTGAAAATTAAATGCATTTCCTTCACCACTTTTCTTCTCCCTCTTGAGAAGACATCACAAAGGTTAAATAAGTTGTTATCCAATTAAAATATGAAATTTGACAGCTTCCTCTACCTGTAAGATAGGCTAAATAGACCTTTATATTTAAGTAGGCTTTTTTTTTTTTTTTTTTTTTTTTTTTAACTATGAAAAGCACACATGCCAAAAAGAATCCCAAGATATTTTGGATGAGAGATTCTCCCAGTACAGTTAGGTAGTTAAAAATCTGACAATGTATCCACCGTCATATATTATGCAGTATAAGTCTCATCTATGTATACAACTAATGGGGCACTAACTCATTGCAAAAAGAAGGGCTTTTCTATTATTTGATGAAATTATAGAAGAAAGCAGAAGCTTCCAGCATTCACATCAAAGTTAATAGGAGGTTGAGTATGCACCATTGTACTACTGCATCAGGGCCTTGAAGCCCTCTTGAACTCTGTAGTCTGTCTCTATTATATATCATTATGTATATTCCATTTCTTTTTTAAACTGAAATTGGGCATTAAGGGCATCAGAAGCTCCTTTTCACTTTCAAAATTGCCACTATTTCCATGTGGTACGGGAACAAAACCCCTTCTAGTTTTATTAGCTATGGCCACAGTTATGGGAAGTCTGAAATAAAGTATTAAAAATAAATAAATAAATCTATTTTTATCAGAGTCAAGGAGCATAAACGATAAATTATAAATAAGAAAAATAAAATTGCATGGTTTTGCAGACAGTAAAGTAGAACAGGTTTTCTAAAGTAAGCATCAAAAAAACCCTGTGCCCTGACCATATTGTTTGTCATAGAAAAAATCCAAAAATCTCAAAACCCTCCTTCCTTCACTTAATATTGTACTTAAAATTAAGAAGATAGAACAATACTTCTCTTTCAATACTTCTGAGAAACCCTAGCACAAGCAGTTTTTACCAGCTATATCAGGAAGCAATTTAGGTGCAAAATAGGCTTTTGCAGAGAGAATCTGCACCATAATGAATACTTTGTTTAGTGTCGCTGTCCACCTAATACTGCTGGAAAAGTCTGTCTGGTTTTCTGTGCCACTGTTTTCTGCACTAAATGGGTAAGAATTGATAGTATCTCCCCGTTGCATCAATGTGCATGTTTTCTCACTGTGCACTGTGCAGTGTTTTATAAGCAAAAGAAGGAGAAAAAAATAACAAAAATACAAATGTAAGTTGTTTTGTTTTGATTTGTTTTGTTTTCAGTTAGCTTTACACAAATTTGGACCTTAACCTTAGTTCCAGAAAGCTCTGTAAAATGTACATTATTTTCTTTTGTTAGTCACATTTAGGAAAATCAAAAGCTTTTCATTTAAGTACAAATAGTATTTTAAATCATTTGTGCTAAATGACGGAAACTCCGATTAGCCTTTAATAATGTTGGTAAACTTCCTAGTGAAAAACAAAATAAAGCAGGAAAAAAGATTATCGAGCTTTTATTTAAATTACGAGGAAAAAAAAAAACAACAAAAAAAAACAATATGTGGCTAATGACCATCAATTATTTACCTCCTAAGCATCCCAACATTGGGAGATGCATGTTCTCAACTTCATGCCCTCATAATCACTTTTTCTTTCTCTGTCTTCATTCTGTACACTATATAGGTTTGAGATTACACATAGTTTTCCACGACATGCAATCATCTCAGAATGTTCACATAAATTTTAGTGTTTTGAATTTCAGGAAGTGAAAGATCACCTTTGTGAACAACAAAAAGAACAAATGACTTCATTATAATCTCAGAACTGTTGAGAGAACCTTTTCACTCAAGAGATTCAAAAACATCAGCAATCCTGAACTTTTGATATTTATTTTTGAGGTTGAAGTGTATTGTAAAAGGAGGAGGATATAACTCAGAAAAGAATTTCCCATCTCATTCCTAGCTATCTAGCTATTTCCTACTCTGCGGAAATTATGTCAATATTTTATGAACAATGGTAATACTCAAAATATTTAACATAACTTCAGCACCAGCTAATAGTCAAATCAATACTATGTGATAAGCCAGCTCTCCGTAGATGTGCCAAAAAAAAAAAAAAAAAAAAAAAAACAGGAACACCTTACAACAAATACAGAATAGGTTTCTCTGTCAAGTATGAATATGACATATCACTCTGCTATCATGCCTTGCCATAGATGGAATTTGTCCAAGGGTTTGTAGCATGACAGTAGTATTGTATTAATTCCAGAAGTACAATGAAAGAAGAAGCAAGCACATAAAAAATTAAAGGGAGAGCCAACAAATCACTGGAAAAAAAAATAATGTAATGAAGATATTGAGCTGTTCTCTACCTGCAGGAGTGTGATAATTTTAGAAGAAAAAAAAAAAAAGTGGAAAAGGAAGAAAAAAAAATCTAAAGCAAAATTAACATTTAGGTATGCATTTGTAACATGAAAAACAAAACAAAACTTGTGCAGCAGTCTTTCCCATTGAAAAAGAAACAAAAATAATAAATAAGCAGTTTAGGTGCAAACAGATGAAATCAAATCTTGCACAAGTGAATGTTGAATGGCTGTTGCACAAAGTGCACTCAAATTTTACTTCCCAATTACCTCAATGGGATACCTGTTATAGAACAGTGCAAAGTGCAGGCTAAAATATATCAACAAAAAAATTTTGAGTAGAGGAAAAAAACGTTTTGGAAATGAGTCTCAAGAGCTTGTCCCTGTTTCTGAAGAGTATATCGAACTAAGGTCCTAAGTATCTGACTGTTAAATGCTGTACTCTTGAGAATTCACTTGTTCCATGAGAAAGAACTGCATTTAAGTCATGAATAGAGTCATCAGAATGTACAATTCGTTAAATTTATACAGCAGTTTGAACTGTTCTAAGAGGCAGGGGGATTTTAACTGTTAGGCAATTATCATAGCACTAAAGAAGGCGCAAACATGTTATCAGTGATCAAAGGGAAGTGCAACTGCAAGTACCACATCTTGCATATGAATAATTTAAAAACACAGTTCTTTGTATGTATAGTTGAGAACTCAGGCAATGTTTTCCATCACCACTTCCAATATGTACTTGGCTCTCAAATTAACACATATTAATTTGCCTGTGTTGTGGTTTATTAATAAAACCTTTAAAAAAAAAAAGCGTAGTTAGTATGAAAAATCAGTGTCAAAATAAAATCCTATCTTACTATTTTTGTGACATTTTTGAGACATATAAATAGACAAATGATGGCATGGTCAAATGCAGTGCTTACAACGTTGTAATAATGACCACTAGTAAAGGAAAAATAGTTGTCACATTTAATGTCTTTTAAAGTAGCGTCACCTATTCATTCACTTAAAGGCTATAGACATCATTTTTAGCCAAAGCCTATGCTTGGTGTGTACATGTATTCATAAGAAAGTTAAGAAATGTTAAGATGCATAAGGAAAGAAATAGACAAAATTATTTAAGGAGGCCAAATTAACTACATTTCTGCCACTAAAATTTTTTGAGTCATCCCTAGGGAGTCTCTGACAATAGGTAACAATAGAACATGATATTAGATTTAATAGCCCATAGGTCCAATCATAGAATCATAGAATCATTAAGGTTGGAAAAGACATCCAAGATCATCTGATCCAACCATCACTCTACCACCAATATCACCCACTAAAGCATGTCCCTAAGCACCACGTCCAACCTTTCCTTAAATACCCCCAGGGATGGTGATTCCACCACCACCCCAGGCAACCTGTTCCAATGCCTGACTACTCTTTCTGAGAAGAAATGTCTCCTCATTTCCAACCTGAACCTCCTCTGGTGAAACTTGAGGCCATTCCCTCTAGTCGTATCACTAGTTACCTGTGAGAAGATGCAAACCCCCAGCTCCCCACAACTTCCTTTCAGGTAGTTGTAGAAATCAATAAGGTCTCCCTGAGCCTCCTCTTCTCCAGTCTAAACAACCCCAGCTCCCTCAGCCGCTCCTCACAGGACTTGTGTTGCAGGCCCTTCACCAGCTTTGTAGCCCTTCTCTGGACATGCTCCAGGGCCTCAATGTCCTTCTTGTACTGAGGGGTCCAAAGCTGAACACAGTACTCAAGGTGTGGCCTCACCTGAGCTGAGTACAGGGGGACGATCACCTCCCTGGTCCTGTTGGCTACACTATTCCTGATACAAGCCAGGATGCTGTTGGCCTCCTTGGTTACCCAGGCACACTGCCGGCTCATGTTCAGGCGAGCATCAATCAGAACCCACAGATCCTTCTCCTCTGCACATCTCTCCAGCCACTTTGCCCCAAGCCTCTAGCATTGTATGGAGTTCTTGTGGCCAAAGTGCAGAACCCAGCACTTAGCCATTTTGATCCTCATCCCATTGTCCTCTGCCCATTGATCCAACCTGTCCAGGTCCCTCTGTAGAGCCTTCCTACCCTCCGGCACCTTGACACTTCCCCCAAACTTGGTGTCATCTGCAAACTTACAAAGGGTGCACTCAATTCCCTCATGCAAATCATCAATAAAGATACTAAAGAGGATGAGCCCCAGCACCGACCCCTTGGGGACACCACTCGTGACCAGTCACCAGCTGGATTTAACTCCATTCACCACCACTCTCAGGGCCTGGCCAGCCAGCCAGTTTTTAACCCAGCAAAGAGTGTACCTGTCCAAGCCATGGGCTGCCAGCTTCTCTGGGAGAATACTGTGGGAGGCCGTGTCAAAGGCTTTGCTGAAGTCTAAGTAGAATACGTCAACAGCCTTTCCCTCATTTACCAGGCAGGTCACCTGGTCATAGAAGGAGATGAGGCTGGTCAGGCAGGACTTGCCTTTCATGAACCCATGCTGACTGGGCCTGATTCCCTACCTGTCTTGCACGTGCTGTGTGATTGCACTCAAGATAATTTGTTCCATAACCTTCCCTGGCACCAAGGTCAGGCTGTCAGGCCTGTAGTTCCCCAGATTCTCCTTATGAGCCTTCTTATAGATGGGCATCACAATAGCAAGTCTCCAGTCATCTGGGACCTTCTTCAGTTGATGTTGATTCTATGACTACTGGCTTTGGACTGCATTCTGCTGATGACACACAAAAATATGTACTCTTACAAGTCTGCACTGTACAACTTTTCCATTTGGCAAAGCATAGTCATGGATTTGGCCAAAACTTAGGCTTCAATTACTGCCGCATAATCTTAAAAATTCTTTAATCTGATACTATTTATTGCACAAACCCATTCAGCTTTTATACAGTTAGTCATTTGAATGCTGGATTTAGTCTCCCTTTGGCTTTTAGAATTTCTATCAATAACAAAAATACTATATTATTCTCATTTTGGAATAAATTTTGCTAGTTATGGTCAGATAGCTTTTCCATTAGTGACATTTTTCAGCCCTTCATGGAAAAAATAAGTATTAATCCATGTATATCAGCTAGTAATCCAGGGGTTCTGCAATGTAAGATGTGATCCCTTCCAGATAACTTCAAGTACATCTTTTGCTACACCTAGAAATAGGAAACTATTATCCTAACTGAAGTGTTTAAATTTCTAGTATAGTCAATAGTGAGGAAGGTGCCTGTGGAAATCTCCACAGGGAAATTCTGTTTGCCTCATATTGGCAGACATACACAGTGGTATTTTCTACTATGGCAGGATTTTCTAAAATTAGGACGTCTTTATTTCACCTGTTAATATGAGCTCCAAGTAATGGCTATTATTTTCAAAAACAGTATCTCTCTGAGATTATCTTCTAAAAGAAGAAATACATTGAAATGACCAAGATCCAATTGCCTGTAATCACAGCACCAAAATATCATACTTATTTCATAACCTTAGTATTTGTACTTGCAGGCAAGATAAATCATGTTTTTAAATATTGGGGAGGAAAGAAAAATAATTACCATTATTATCGCTGCCATATGCAACTGACTTTGCTTATCATGACTACCTATTAAATAAGAGTGATAGCTGCTGATTGCAGTATATAAGAGAATATGCACTGAACCCATTGTTGGCCTGCCGTGAAGACAAATGAATGAGGAAGAGCCCATCATTTAAAAAGCTCTCCAAAACACCAGACTGTACAAGTGAGGATTTTTACAAAAGAAGGTGACTTTGTCAAACCATTTTCATCCCTGACTGGTTCACCTGAATTCATGCTAGCTCCTCTAATTGCACTTCACTGCTGGGAGTACAAACCTGTGGAGTCCAGAGCACAGATTATAGCAGTCAGGGTCCAATGGAATCAAAAGTTCTATTGATTTTTGGTAAATCCACTATTTACAGAAAAAGAAGGAGGTTTACTGTGAGCCTCTCACAAAGGAGGAATGACATATGGGCCACTGTGGCATATGCTGAAAAGGTCTCTGTCATAAAGTTTGTGAACAGTTGTAACTTAACCCTTGCACAATAGCCCAGAAACCAAACCCTACTGGAAAGAGATGTTCTCCTTTAAACAACAAATTTAAGCAATGAGTTTAAAATTTTTAATTAATAGGACCTAGAAAACAGAGACTGTGTTTAAGCACCAAACATTTACATATTTTAAAGTAGATTCTTTGCTAGGGATTTTTACACACTTGTATATCTACCCAGTAAGAAAAGAGGAAATACTAGGAGACCCTTATTCTTTTCTGCAAGCAGGTCAAAATATTATTTGATCTATTTTCTCATGTACACATTAAAGATGACCAGGAAGCGATTTTTAATGTATCTGTTCTTCTTTTGCTACTTGATAATATTTAGTCATTTGTACAATAAATATGTATAGTCTGATTTTCTGAGAGCTTGCTAGGTCCTCCTTGAATGAGCCCTCTCTTTACATCTCCAAATATTAACTTCACTCCTACTCTCCTGCTCAGATCCTTGAAAGTACAAAGAAAAATGTAGTGCAATTGGTGAGAAAAGGGGTCATCTGCTTTGATGATAAAGAGAAAGGAACATTTTAGAAAGCAATGTATTTCTTCTACCTCTTCATAACAGAGAGAGTTACTTTTTCTGTTCTAGAAGGGCAAAATATAATCAGGGTGTATTTCTGAATCTGAGTTTAATTATGTATTCTAAATACCAGACTGGTCATCCTCTTCAAACTAGTCTTTCTATAATTTACCCTTTTTTTTTTTTAATGATTAGAAAAGACTACATAATCATAAAATCAGAATTGTGTCAGGAGCTCCCCAAATGTTTGGACATACCTTTTTGAGTTCCTGACTGTCTGAACTGTACCTAAGGTCTCAATCATTTCACGAAAATTAAAAACCAAACAAATAAAAATGTATCCTAAGTACTTTGGCCCAACTCAGACACCTGCAAAAGCAAAAGGCTTCATTTTCCAGTAGACATGAGGTTGTTTTATGGTTTGATAATTCTGTGGTGCAACATACCCTTTGAAAAAGCAGAATGTAGTAGTAGAATAAGAAGATACAGTGTACCTGCTAAATATTAGAATTAGAAAAGGACACATTTCTAGTTTGTGTTTTCCAACTGGCATCCTCTTGGAAAGGGCTCAGAAATATGACACAAGGCGAAATACTTCAGATCAGGCACTTAACTGCAGGTGTTTACAATGTAGATGCCAACATGTGGGCAATATACCCAAACTCATTTTATATAGTCTGAGGCTAAAGACCTACTTTTCTTATCCTGAAGCACACACTCAGATTTGGCCAAATGAACAGCTCTCTAAGTTTCATGGACTAGAGCTGCATGTGAGGGAAGCTTAAACACCTAAATGCGTGTCTCATTACAGAAATGAATCCTATCCCAGCTGCAAACAAATGTTCTATGTTACCACTGATTACATAATATTTCACTGCATTTCACCATGTTTATTGTGCGAAGTACCAGGAGCAAAACCTCTGATTCTTTTCTGGATACTGACATTCACCAAATGGTAGAGGCTTTTCATTCCTGAAGGTCTTGGTACCATGACAGGCTATTCAAGCAGAAGAAAATCAGACTATACTTATAGCGATACACACAGCTCTAACCGTGATTGGAAGGAAGGGCCATATCCTCTCATGGCATCATGAGACAGACAGCAATGTTGCTTTGATATCTTGTATGGTGTTTAAAGGCTGATGTGAAAGGTCATATAAACCTGAATTACCACTCATTTCCATTTCCTAACACAGAGAGTAAATTGCCACATTTCATGCTCCATATAAAACACAAATAACAAAAATGGACTTATTAGAAAGCAAGGCTACAGCAACATGGAATTTATATAGAAATATATATAGTTGCCTACACAAATAGAAGGTTACACATCATGTTGCCAGCCTTATAACTAAATTAAAGTATATAAACCTTTATAGATTACAGGTATTATTAGTTATGAAAAGTAGGACAAATATGATTTTTTTTCTACCAAAATTAACTGTTTAAGCTTTTGTATTGCATAATACTACTCAGATAGAGTGCTGGAATTAAGTAGATAGAACTAGGACTTATACACAAGAGGTGACACCACAATCCATTAAGCTCCCCTTATTTAATCTGTCCTTCATAAACTTAATACATGACTCACCCTTTTCATATCACAAAGGACAAAAAGGTGAGCGTTTGTATTTGAATCTCTAATTTACTCTCCCCATCCTCCTTTTCCAAGCGGTAAAAGCTAGAGAAGAAAGCTTTTTCTGCAGTTTCTTCAGCCCTTTTATCTGAGGAAAAACAGTTATATATTGGGTCTCTAAGGTATTTGATGCTCTCTTTATCCACTGACCCTATTTCCATACTCAGAGCTACAAGAAAGGAAACTATCACATAGAAAGATAATATATTTACAAGTTAGTAGGACTTGCAGTATGTAGATTATAAGTCCTTCTTTCCAAGACTCTCTCCAGTCTTCTGGGACAAGGACAAATAAGCTCTCAAAATGAAATGCCTTATAATGGAATTGTTCTATTCCATTTGTTTAGATCCTCACCCAAGGAGGAAACAACACAAATCCTAGCCTCTAGAGGAAAACAATACAATAAACTATACAGTGCAGGTTTAATATCGAAGGACAACATTCCTGACAAATAAAAGACCTTGAGACTTACCCAGTAAGATTTGCAACATATTTCTTTGTAGAGCAATTTTTAGTTCTTAATTAAGTCATAGCATCTATTTGGAGGCAAAATTATATTCATTTTCTTACCATGGTAGTCACCATTTTAATATGAAGTAGAGACAAAAGCATGCTGAAGCTGGAGGGCTAAATACAGTATTTCATTTTAGGAGGAAGGAATAATGACTGCCTTTGAGCTTGAATCGGGATTCCACTTACCCCAGAAAACAACCCTACTGATGGAAAAGATTTTATTTATTTATTTATTTATTTATTTATTTACTATTTCACCAATTCTTTCCTTTTGTTGTCAGTTATTTTTTTACCAATAGAGAAATAAGAACCCAGAGAGTTCACCATGAAGTTATCAATAATGTTAGAATGGCTTGCTTATTTCAACTCCAGAAACCATTTTGGAAACTGTACTTAAAAGCAGCTGTCAAGAAGATGGAAAAACAAAATTAAAGAAGCAGTCTTTAAATGGAACTAAATGCACTAGGCAAGGAAGGGCTGACTAATATCTCTAATTCTCGTGCTTGGAAAATGAGGTAGAGAAGGGGAATGGAGAAGGTAAAACTGCCAAGCTTGCATGCCCTCCCTGAATAGTCTCTTCACCAGTGCAGATGAGAAGTTGCTGGACTAGATGGGTCCATGGCAAGAAATGCTAATAGAGTAGTTCTTATCATTCAGTCTTCAGATCATGGTGGAAAATTTTATTTTCTAACTGAAATACAGAATTGCCAGCAAACTTATTGTTGCTTTCAACAGAGTCAGGTTTTTGTCCTGTAGTTATGGCTATCCATGATACAGATGATAACAGTATAACAAAACATACATGTAATCTTAAATGTATTACAGTTCTACAGTTGTGCAGGATCATATTGGAACTGACTGCTTTATAAGCCTTAAATTTAGTAACTCACAAATGAACACCAACTTCTTTAGCAAGCATGCTATTCAAACTTTCTGGTGTTTCTATGTTACTTATAAACAATAAACCTTGCAGCAAGATTGATTAAGAAAGAATCTCGATTTAGTATAGATGGATGAGGGAAATTATGTTTTATTGTTTATAAATGTTAACCCAGTTAATATCCCTAAATTATACTGTTTGTTCTTCTGTACACTTAATGAAATGCTGAACTGGTACTCACAGGTACAGGTGGCCCAGCTGACAAAGTCTTACTTCCTACACTCCTTAACCATATGCAAATTTTTGACTACATCATTTCCAATAACTGAAGTGAGAGGGAGCAGACAGGTTTTTGTTTGTTTGTTTGTTTTTTCTGGTGTTGACATACATTGAGCAATGACTTGAATTAACAATTACCCTTTAATGTACAGTAAATTCATACTTTCACTAGAGTTGTCTTTAATATTATACTATATTTATAAGTAAAAGAAGCTTACCTGAATTATATGTTTCAGCTTGTCAATAATTTGATTTATTACAGGATCTGTTCCTTTCACTTTTACTTCTGGATTCCCAAACTGAGCTTTGATTCCACTGCCAACCACGCGAAGAGTATAGCTATTTCAACACACAAATACACACACACAGATGATTTAGTAAGTTATTCTGCTCTCAGAGAGTCATCTTCTAGTTCATATTAACTCAATTCTCATGGCACCGACATTACATTTTAATGAGATGCATTAATTTTGTGCACATATTTTTAATAGAAAAGAAATATAGCAGAATATAATTACTTCATTCCACAAAGTTGTGTTATTTATTGTTGCTTTAATTTTACTGCAAACTTTAACAATAAAAGAGTTGTTTACATTTTGAAGGAAGAAACATTTCTCTCTGCATATTTTTTGTGTATGAACTGTCCTTCATTTTGGTTTTGTTAAATACAAGCTAAACAGTGATTACCTAAAAGCATGACATATCAGGTTAAAAACAAAACAAAACAAAACAAATAAACAAAACCCTCCACAGTCTACACACATGGTAGGCTCAGAACTATATCTGAAGTTTTCTCGTGTTTTTGTGAATGCACATGCAGCTAGAATATTTATTGCAGGACAACAGACAAATTGTGCATATATTATTTGACATTACATAACTGATACAAGTACAGAGTAGGACAAAATTTACTTCATAGACAGATATGTGCAAAAGAAACAATGGAAGACATATTCTCATTCAAGAAAGAATTTACATAGCAAGTAAAACATTGGTTCTAACATGCTAATATATCAAAACTCAAAATATAGACACTAAAATTAACCACTTCGCAGAATTCTGTGGCTTATGAAGATGTAATTCTACATTCAACTTCCTATTTTTTAGGTAATAGTCAAGTTATGCAAGAAAAAATGAATTGCTACGTTATCACAAATACTGTCCATTATGCAAATACCCTCCATATGTTATGTTTTGTCTGCATACTCTGCAAGAGGATAGCTCTATATATCTCTGTCTCAAAACTATTTTGCCAGCTGCTAAGCTGTAAGAAAAAGAAAGGAAAGAACACTATCAGGGATGGAGTACAGAAATGCCTAATTCCTGCCTACCATTACTGAATATGAGCAACACAGTATATTTGAATTCAGCAGAAGCTGAGTTTTATGAAAAACGTTGCAAGACCTCTAAGCTCAACAGGAAACCTTCCATATATGAAGCAATCATAGGAAGATTAGCCTGCTGCCTGAGTTTGCAGAAAGATGTGGAGTATAACTCTGAGGAGCAAGGACTGTTTGCCTTTTGGCCATCATATATGGAAAATGCCCAAGGAGAGCACTTTAATTTATTTATTTATTTATTTATTTATTTATTTATTTATTTTTATTTATTATGGATCTGTCTGACAGGTGAAATTGAGAAAAGGAATTACCAAACGGATGAAGGGGCTATGAGCTGAGTTATCGTTATTGGGAGTTAGCACACAGAAAAGAATATAGAAAGAAAATGAGAGGAAAACATAAAATGGCAAGAACAAAGAAAGAAAAAAAGGAGGATGGGAAAAAAAAAAAACTTGCAAAGTATATTCCCATTTTCCCCACTTAAGTATACTTAAGAGAATGCTAAATACCGAATGCTGTTCATTAAAGCCAGGTTGCCACATAGCAACATTTTTTTGTTGTTGATCTTTGCTTAAATATCACCTTAAGTGAGACTGAGGATATTTCTAAGAAGGCATACAATGATCCAGATACCATTCCTAAAGTGACATTGGCCATGTTCATGGATATAAATTTACTGTCGTACAAAATGACTCGTTTTCCATAGGACTCAGAGAGCAATTCGCCTACATACAAATGTTACAAGAAGATACATTTTGGACTGCAAAATACTTGAAAGGTGAATCAATTCTGAGGCACAGCAAAGTTTTCTCTGACTTTTAAGGCATCACAATCCAGCAGTCTTTGACTGTTTAAGTCCTTTAAAGCATTTGGTTTCACATAGAATGTTGTAAAATTCTGGACCAAAATACACCTCTGCATGTTCTATTGAGGGCAAATGTTCTATTTCTTCTGCACTCATTCAAGTTCACTACATGTAAATATACCAAATTTAAATTTAATTCTGTATCAAGATATTACATCAATGATTACCTGGGATTAGTCACAAGTTAAAGATCCCAGCTTTTTTCATTCTTCAGTAGAGCAAATACATTGTCAGCTGTATTCAACTAAAGTAAATACTAAAAGTAATATGCCCATTACTAAAGCCCTTACTGAGCCTATCACTGATCCAATAGCCATACTCTAACTTGGAATAGATGTTAATACTGCACGATCAAGATAGCAAGGCTTAATGAGCATAACATAGTTCACTGGAACATGGTAGTTGAAATGAGTTGTTTTTTTAAAAAATCTTCATAGCAGTGTTGAATACACTGATTATATGAATGGCTCATATTCTCCACAGTGAAGTATTTTGGTTTACAGCAGATTTGAGAAAATATTTAGCACTGCGATTTGAGTGGAGTCAACAATTTTTCTCGTAGCTCCTGAGGAAAGAAAGGAAGGAAGGAAGGAAGGAAGGAAGGAAGGAAGGAAGGAAGGAAGGAAGGAAGGAAGGAAGGAAGGAAGGAAGGAAGGAAGGAGGGAAGGAGGGAAGGAGGGAAGGAGGGAAGGAGGGAAGGAAGGAAGGAAGGAAGGAAGGAAGGAAGGAAGGAAGGAAGGAAGGAAGGAAGGAAGGAAGGAAGGAAGGAAGGAAGGAAGGAAGGAAGGAAGGAAGGAAGGAAGAAAAAGGAAAGAAAGAAAGAAAGAAAGAAAGAAAGAAAGAAAGAAAGAAAGAAAGAAAGAAAGAAAGAAAGAAAGAAAGAAAGAAAGAAAGAAAGAAAGAAGAAATAAAGACAAAGAAAGAAAGAAAGAAAGAAAGAAAGAAAGAAAAGGAAGGAAGGAAGGAAGGAAGGAAGGAAGGAAGGAAGGAAGGAAGGAAGGAAGGAAGGAAGGAAGGAAGGAAGGAAGGAAGGAAGAAAAAGAAAGAAAGAAAGAAAGAAAGAAAGAAAGAAAGAAAGAAAGAAAGAAAGAAAGAAAGAAAGAAAGAAAGAAAGAAAGAGAAAGAAAGAAAGAAAGAAAGAAAGAAAGAAAGAAAAAGAAATAAAGAGAAAGAAAGAAAGAAAGAAAGAAAGAAAAGGAAGGAAGGAAGGAAGGAAGGAAGGAAGGAAGGAAGGAAGGAAGGAAGGAAGGAAGGAAGGAAGGAAGGAAGGAAGGAAGGAAGGAAGGAAGGAAGGAAGAGAAAGAAAGAAAGAAAGAAAGAAAGAAAGAAAGAAAGAAAGAAAGAAAGAAAGAAAGAAAGAAAGAAAGAAAGAAAGAAAGAAAAAGAAAGAAGAAAGAAAGGAAGAAAGAAAGAAAGAAAGAAAAGAAAGAAAGAAAGAAAGAACCTTCTCCAATGCTTTCCTTCGGAAATCCATTTTTCTTAGTCATTTGCGTACATCAAAATAGATAATTCAGAATGGATTTACAAAGCTCACCTCCCTTCTTCCCTCCCCTCCTTCCTTCCTTTTCCAGCTGAATAGTGCAGTACATGGACAAGTGCTTTAACTAAACACAGGAATTTTTCTTCGTACTATATAACACTATAAAAAATTCTTAAAAGGTTATGGCTATCCATTCTTTACAGTGCTCCCATTTTCTGTATTGCAGCATGCAAAACTTATATTCCTCTTACTTTCTGTCACTCAGAGTTTTTCAATTAACACCTTTTATGAAATGCTACAAAACCAAACTACTGCACATTTGCCTATGAAATGCAGAACCATGTGAAAAAGAATCTTTTTTTTTTTTTTTTAAATTCAATTGGTAATACTCATTTCTCTAGCCATGCAGAAAGAAATAAGCCATTGTCTTGGCTACAGTTTTATTAATTTAGCTCAGCTGGGAATTATCTGACAATGACTCATTCAAGGCTGGCCATCATTCCATTTTCAGTTATTTCCACAATGAAATCTGCACCTTTGCACAACCAGTCTTTACTGTAGGACTAACTCTCTCCTTCCATGTGAGGGAAAGGGACACTGTCTTGAGAATGAAACAGATACTAGGAGTGTCAGTCATGTTCCCTAATCTTTTCAGAACTTTCATCCTCTACATTCCTCTTCAGTACCAATGTATCTCCTTGGGCTAAAAACTTAACTGTAGAAAGTGTTGGTTCCTTCTCTCCCACTCCTAGTCATTCTGTTATAGTCGCTTTTCCATGTTCTCTCAAATACAAGATATATATCTGCTCCTTAGGCAGAGAAGATCTAATGTCCAGTGTTTTTTGTTTGTTTGTTTGTTTGTTTTTTCCTACATGGTTGATTCTCCTTTCTCATGTGAAAATAAAATAAAGTAAAATAATAAAATAAAGTTAAATTAAATTAAAACACCCTTTTTCAAATTTACACATTTTCAGTGCTTTAAACCTTGTGTGGCCCAATGGCTCTTCACAGTTTTGGGTTGGAAGCCTCAAGTCGTCCCAGAAAGAGGCTCAAATTCCACTTGAATATTCTCTCAGTTCTGATGGCTAAGCCAGTTCCTATACAATGTTCAGATGTTCATACCCACATAACAGCACTGCTCATAGCAAATCTCTCTCAACCTTCACCTCTTTTGTTCTCTTTTGTGAGAAAATGCATCTCTGTACAGAAAGCAGATATACAGTATGAATGGGCATGCTCTAGTCTGGGAATAACCCTGTCCTTTCCTTCATTCTCATGCCTGCCCTTGCCGCTTTATAAAGAAATCGACTTTGGTAAGCATTTTATTGTTTTACAGTAACTATCAGGCTACTTTTCCTTCCTGTTGGGAAGGAAATTCATTCAGTCACTTGCCTGTCAAAGAACCTACTCACACTAGTTACCTAAGCTGCACCCTTGCTGACTGATCTGAGGTAGGGTTTGCTCTTCCAGTTGAGAGTGGGGAAGGGTTAGAAGCTGAAGCAGAGATGGCAGGTGCATTGATGCAGCGACAAGCAGCACACTAATGCTTGGTAATACCACCATTTTAAGTGTGTTAGCATTGAAAAAGCAGATCCTTAGGTACTAGAAGTAACAGGCTCTGTATTGTTTGGTGTTACTTGCTCTGAACTGTTTAGCAACATTCTTTCTACGTTATCTCTCTTGGCCTTTCTCTGACCCATGGCTGGTGTGATCCATTCCATCTCTGAGAGAAGTGATTTGTGATCTGCTTCCCAACCACCTGCAGACTCCTCCTCCACAACTATATTCCTAAGCAGAGCAGAGCACCTCCACAAACAAAACCTTCATAAATGCACTGTCTGCCCCCATAAAGTTCAAAACTTGCTCTGTGACAACTGACACATTCTAGCCCATCCTCCTGACATTTTTGTCTGTTACAGGCCCCATCATACTGCAAATAACACACAAGGTTACAGCCACAGTAACCACAAAGAAAGCTTTGTGTCCACGACTGATACAATCACTACTCATTTCAAATGCTTCTGATTTATCTTCAGGTCTTGATTTATCTTCAGGTCAAAAAAACACTTGTTTGGATGGAACAAAAATAATAAAATCCCATTTTTGAAGTTGGAAGCAAGAATGATTTTCTCCAAATTTGACAACACTGTCTTTGTGTACCAGTTCACAGAATAAATGTTAAACCAAGTTTTTCATGATGCATTGCTAAATGATGGAGGTCTCAGTATAGAACACATTGAAGTAAATGAACCCATCTGATTGCATTTTTTCCTGATATTGGAAATTCTAATCCGTGTTAAATTTACCTTCCCTGCAAAGTGATCTGGCTTTGAGCAATTGATATTAAAACCTATACTTTAACCTTGAGTCTTTTGTAATTACAGGCTCCAATAAGTAACAAGGCAGGTTGACCCCCTTTTTCTTTCTTCAGATTGATAATAAGGCATTGACAAAGCCTTATGAAGCATTGTTTTATTGATTCTTACCATGGAAGTAAATTTATGAATGTCAGCCTCTTGTTTAATATATATTTTTTGCTGATTGAAATGATATTTTTTGCATAAAAATTATAACCTTACTTATATACTGCTGTTTTATTTTCCACATATCATTGTGTTTAATTAACAAATATCTATAAATATAACATCTTCAAACACTCTAATGTGGACTAAATGATCTGTTCGAACTAAATGAGCTATTGGGAATCTAAGCCTGGTACACAAAACTTCATCCCTGTAGACTTTCATTTACATGCAAAATATGTTTCCATTTACTTGGCTGAAAAATATAAAAATCTCAGACTCTTGGTTTGAAAGCCTTCATTCATTATAAAGTTTTAATACAGCATTAATCACTTTCTGTTTTCTTTACTCCAAATGTGCAAATAATGGAAAAAAAAAAAAAAACATTTTAAGGACTCCCACAGAGGTAGACCAACTTGAGCAAGTGTTGCTCAAATTTGAATCCTGGGGAAAAAAAAAAAAAAAAGACAAATTTCATGCTAGAAATAATAGACCCACCATCTGTGCTCATTTCTGTGCAAATATGGTAATGTATCATAGCACTTTAATAGGCAGACTTGGTCCCCAAATACTATTCATTTTCATCAACACAAGAAAAAACTTTAAAAAGCACCAATATATTTGTATTCTATAAATATGTTTTAAAATGATGAATAACAAGTTGCCCATTCTCGAAGTTCAATATATGAATATTCATATAAATATGCTATTGCTCTTTATTGTATCTATGAATACAGTTTTTGATTTTTACATTTGATTGTATCAGTATCTCTATTAAAAGAGAAGGTCATCCCCTATTGGCTATCACTTGGTTCTTGTAATTGGAAAAGCTAATAGAAGTTTTATAGATATGAATTCTCTTGAGAATCTGCCAAAATTGTGGACAAAGTGCTTAAAAGATCTGTATCTCTATATTACTTCAACATAAATAATCTATATTATATTGTGATGACAACAAACACTGATATATTATATTTATTGTCAACAACTAACTGACCACGATTTTCCATTCCTTTGCACTAGCTTTATGGAGTTATATCAGCATAGAATCACAGAATCACAGAATCATTAGAATAGATGCAACAGAGTATGAGATTGATGCTAAAATGGGTCTGAGCCATAAAGTTTTGATCTAGATCCAAACTTCCCCAGAATTCAACAGGTAGTGCTGGCAGCATTTTCCTTCCTACATGTTGCCTGGGGAACAACCCAGAGCTGGACAACTGGACCTGCTAGGAACAGGTGCTACCAAGCTCTTTAAGACCCTAACATAAGTTTGAACAGTCAATAGCTTTGATAGGTGGTAAGGATCCTGAACTCCAAGATATCTCCAATCATTCTGGAATTCTTGACTCTTTATCCCAAACTGTGAACTTTTTTTGTTTGGTTTGGTTGGCTGGCTTTCCAGTTAAAATCCAAAGTTAAACACTTAAGTGAGAAGCAGGGTTTTCTAGCATGTTTGTAGGGCACAACATCATGTCTTCTGAGTCACAGCAGTATGGCATAGCCCTGCCACTTCACAACACAAGGAAAATTAGTGCACACGCTCCATAGACTTAACAATGAGTCCAAGGGATATCCATGCAGTATTCATCCATTAGAGATGGAAAGCAGATATACCAGTAAAGGGAAAGTAGGAGGGGAATATGGTTAGGATAGACTTGTTTCTAATAGACTGGCATCTAAACAGGTATATATATATATATATTTAAAAATAAATAAAAGAATAACTAATGGTTAAATAGAAATCTTATGTTTTTCCTTTTCCAACATAATAAGAACTGCAATGTAGTGAAGTAAATGTGTATAGTGCCAAGAAAAAGATGACATAGTCATGAAAAAGCCCAGATGAGATCTCAGGCTTAGTTTGACACTTTCTAATAATTGCACCAGTAGGACCCTCTCAGCTGTGGGAAAGCTGCATCTTTAAAGTATAGGAAGATTTCAAACTGCTAAATAGTTTCAAAATGTTGACAAAAGTACATATTGTTAGAATAGAATAATAAGAATTGTGTAGACAAAGATGCTTATGTAACTATGAAGATCATTCATGAGTCAGGTATTTAAAGAAACTCATTTTGACTTGGACTTGAAGACAAGGTGCAGTATTACCTGAAGAAAATTACATATAGTTGTATATATAGAAAGTATGTGTATATGTAAACATTTTAAACATCAAGGTTCCCCCCCCCCCCCCCACACACACACACACACTGTCTCATTCTGCTGATTATCTGTAGGTTTGACAGGATTCAAGCCCATGAGACAAACCTACAGAACTTCAACTAAGAGAGAGAGAGAGAGGGAGGGAGGGAGGGAGGGAGGGAGGGAGAGAAATTTTCTTCAAGCAGCTCCAAAAGCTAGGAACTGTTGTCTCTGAAATCGAGAGGTCTTGCACTGTGTTTTCATAGCTGTGTAGAGTCTGAATGAGGGTCTAGTATTCATGATCTTCTTTGTCTAATTGTTCTATTTCCATGTCCTTCATATTCCTAACTACTGAGGATCCCAGCCTCAACAGGAGAAAGACAGAGTGCTCCATGGTTTTCAGGAATTTTTTTTAATAAGCAATCATTATTTGCTGAGTTGCCATCAACAACAGATTTTTAGGGAAACTTCACACCACCAAACACCATGGTTTCTTATTTCCTTTTTAGTGCAAATAATCCTTTTAAACAAAAGCAAATGAACTCAGAGCGACCACAGACTTGAAATTTATCTTCATCACATATCAGACTGCAGGAGAACTTGGGAAGTCTCTATCCATAGTTCTAGCAAAAGATGCTTCTGCACGTTTTCAAATTCCTGGGAATCTTCAGTGAAAAATGTAGGCACAAATCAAGCTAGTAACTTCCTCCACTTACGAGCAAAAAAAAAAATAAAATAAAATAAAAATCAACATCTATAACAGTTTGTAATAATAACATTTATTTCTTATGTATGTAAGCTTGAAACACTGAACAGACAAGCAGGTGAGAACTGCATTCTTCCTGATGATGCTGAAGAAAAGAAGTGAATGATAGAGCAATTAATCTTGCCTTTAATGTTTTCAGATTTACTGGGTATGTGCAAAAGGACATCAAGCAAGCACATCCAGCAAAAGACGTACAGAGGATACTGAGTGGGATTCAAACTTGCTGTTCAGAAGAAGTGATGTTGAGTTTCTTTTAGAATTTGGACCATGTCCCACATGTGACGTTAAAGTAACAAAAACTGTATTAGCTCAACAGATTATGTTTTCTGGAACAACCTTAAGACAGCCAAGCCTCTCCTGAAAGATCTGGTGATGTTCTACACTTCAGCAAGTTCAGCTGTTCCTCTTAACCTAATGTCGCTCTACCAGATGCTGTCATCGCCTTCTACCACCACCTTCTTGGGCTTGTTAGTGCTTGGCCCTACTGAGTTACTCAGGAATCTCTACCTTAAGTTGCCCAGTTACAGGATCATGCTATTGAGAAAATTTCTCTGGTTGTAAAGGGCATAATTAAAGGGCTGCATTGCCTTACCTCTGATATGTCTGTGTGTATCAGGTAGGGATACTGCTACTAATTCGGCATAAATGAAGCAATGTTGATTTTCATCAGCTGACTATTTGAAGTAAGCACATAAATGCTAGGGAAATTCTTTGAAACTAGGTGCCTACTTCCTGTGGGTTCCTTTGAAAGCTCCAGTCAGACAAGATTATATACAGGAGACCAAATAATATAATTTAAAAAATGATTGATTTACTGTATTTACCCTTTCAGTAAAAACCTTTAATTCACCTCCTTTAACTGACACTAATACAGTAATCAAGATACACTTTTCTGCAATATGTGCCTCTTTCACAAACTGTGTTTTCTTGTTTTCATGTTCTAGTGTGGAAAAGTAGGTATTGAATGCTAAGGGACTTATTTCATTCAGCTTCTCACTTTAATTGAATTCTAAATTACTTCATGCTGGCACTCAAAGTTACAAGCAAGCACATGTATTTATATAGTTTATATAGTTTCACTGTGGTTTAGGAAAGTATGAATACAGTATGTCTACTTTTTTTTTCCCCATTTTTTCAAACTGAGGAAATACATATACACATATTTTTAAATAACTCCTTCCTAGCTTGCTTTCTTTATGATTGCTGATAACTGCTGTTTTACACCTGCTTTTGCTAACATCTTCATAACTGCTGGACACTTCAAGATTACAGGTAACTTTTAATTGAGAAATCAACCATTACCTGAACACTAGTAAAAATTAAACATGTACAGGGAAAAAAAAAAGTGTGAGTGTTTGGTAGTCCAAATTTTAATTAATAAAGCTCAACAAATCGAAGAATCACTTCAATCATCAAAAACACTTGGAGCTTGGACGGGGTGTTGGCTGGCTTTGTTTAGCATATAGAGAGTTTTGTAAAAGCAAATACTATTGCAAAGCAAGCCTCAGAAAACCCATCAAAATATTTTATACCTAGTTATCAGAGACAGCAATTGTACTATTTCTGGGACAGATACCATTTTTCCTACACATTTCAAATACTTCTAAATTGATCAAACTTATTTTTAAAGAAAATGAAATGGCTTTGAATTTTTGAATGAGAAATTATTTTTAGGTCTGTAATGTGGTATATGTTTGGGGGAAAAAAAAAGGTGATTGTATACTCTATTGTTAAATTTAGAGAAAATATTGTGTGGAAAACAGTTGACTAAAAATTGCATAATTTGTGCTTTATAAAACAAATCCTGTAGTCTTTTAGGTTAAAACATGTCTTATAAAGTATTTATATTTATTTTTTTCATCATCGAATAGAACTGCCTGTTAAATGGAAAAATAGCAAGTCAGCCTTTGGGTTTTCTGCTCTTGAAAAGTTAGTGACATTTGACTTCAGAATACTCCACCTTAAATAGATATTTCATAAAAACCTTCCTTGTTTGGAACTAGATCCATGTCAATGAGACAAATCACATAAAGTAACATTTGCAGAATCTTTCAGAATATTTGAAAGAAACTCCCAGGTGTAACCTACTGCAGATTGAGAACTAGCACAATTTTGAGCAGTTGCCACAGTTGTGACAGTTTTGAAATAAACCAAATTTTTCAGGATCTTCATTAATTCATTGCAGCAATCTATTTCAACCTATACTTGTATAAAATGTTTTAAGAACACTATCTTTTCCTGCTGATTTTCCTTCTCCCTTTTCTTGGATTTCATCTGAATGAAGTAGGCCACATGCACCTACTAGTAGAATCCTAAAATAATTCTACCCTATGATAAGAAAGCTTAAATAAATTTCCTTGTAACTAATGTTATTTCCTGCTGCAAAAATTCTGTATTGTGTTATCAACCTCAGGGAATTTTTTTTTGTGTGTGTGTTTTTTTCTTTCACAAAATTTAATCTTTGCATTGTTTCAAAAGTTCAAGAACTACAGGAATTCTCACTTGAAAGATAGCACGGAAATTAGTCTTCTTTTCAGTTAATGGTAACAACTGTAATAATTATGTAAGTATCATCTATCTGTGCAGCAAAATGGGCTCCACAAAGAACAAGACAAAACACCCTAAATATTCTGCCACTATTCTGCCAATGAGAAGCTTAAACTCTGTCAAGTGTTACACACCCAAAATCATTTAAGGAAAATGGGGGAGTTTCTCACTCCAATGATCTCCAAATTCTACACAGAGGCAAGAGAAGAGGCATCTGAGAGGGAATCACAATCAATCTGCAGTGCTCCTTAACAAATAAATATGTTCTAGTAATTGCAAGCTCTGCTGAAAAGAACTGAAGGTGAGCTTTGAGACAGATATTTCATTCAAACTAGGTGCCTTGGGTAAGTCACATTTACAACTGAGAAAATAAATTCTTACTACAATAGAAAATAACTAAACAGAAGACATATGCAAGTACACTAAATCTACATATCTAAGGACAACAACATCTCCATCTTCTTGTAGCATTCTTGAAATCTTCCTATAACCTTACTAATTCTACTGTAGTTTCACTTAACTGAGCAATGAAGAGAGATATATTAATTATCATAAACAAGCACATAAATGTTTATAGCAGATAGCTGACAAAACAAAAGGAATTATCTTGGAGAAACAATATAATCAACTTGGAAATACAAAGCTGTCAAGCCTAATTAGTCTAAAATTGGGAAACCTGCTTCCATATAGGACGTAAGAAAAGCTCTGCTTGGAAATGGCAAAAGGGTCATGTAACTATGACATTAGATAGGACACAAAACCTTGGAGACAAAAGTCTGACATTTCATATTTTCTCCAACATGATGCTTCAGGACACAAACCAAAGTATCTGCTAGAGACTTGGAATGTACCTGATAATTTTGGGACTGATACCTGACACAATGCTGACATGGTCAATATTTATCTCACAGCAACGTGGAAGTTACTCAAATACAAATCATGTCAAAGGTGCATTCCCACAATCCATTCTTTGTTATTGAGTGGTTTGGTTTTTCTGAAGTTATTTATGGAAAATAACCACAAAATGACAGATAAGTTATGGTGAAGGACTATCAAGCAGATAATAAACTTGAAAAACATTATTGACAAAAGAAAAGAAAGTCACTCAGCAAATAAAGGTCAACTGAAGGAATCAGCCTAAGTTGCTGTGCAATGCCAAGTGAAATGCAATTTCAGCAAATCCCCCCACATGAGCCACTTGACAGATCTTCCCATTTATTCTCAACAGTGAAATTCCCTGTGGTGGTGAAGCTGCTTTTTAATGGCCCTCTTTGTTGGCAGAATACACTCAGAGTTAGCAAAATATTGGTAGATTAATAATCAGTCCGTATAAGTCACTGATCCATCTCTGTGGCATTGGATTCATTGTATCATCCCAGTTTATCTGAATGTGCACAAACAACAATGCTGTCAACTAGGAATTGATGACATGTATCGAACACATTGTGTTTTCCATCTTAAATGTTTTATGACTCCTATGTTCTTCATATTAATTGCGAGGGGTTTTTATACTTTTTTTTTTTCACAAATAAAACATTTTCATCTAAGACATTCTCAGTTTTAATACTGCAAAATCCTAGAGAATATAACACTGTCTTCAGGACACATAGCTGTATCTTCATTTAAACCAGCTTTACACTTACTCAAGCATGCTGTTTTCTTGTACATCTGTATGGGAAGAAAATCAGTCCACAACTGTATTAATACACAGTTTGGATTGGTTTCATTTTCCTAAAAAGGATATCACACAAATTACAGAAAAAGTGTTTTCTCAACAATGAGAAGTTTGTTCAGCTACTAACCCATAACTGTATTCTTATCACAGCTTTGTAATTCACAGTGCCTCTCCTAAATGCATGTTACCTGATTTGCAAAACGCCTGCATTACCACTTCTTAGAGTGCAGTGAATAGCTTGTTAAAGACACGTACAGCGGTACAGGTCAGAAATTCTACAGCATACTGTATTCTATTAAATAATAGAAATGAGCATTACAGTTTAATATGTGTTATGTGCTTGTCTTAGTTAATCTCTATGGGAATTTAAAAGCTTTTTTGAATGTCATAAATTGCAATTGAGTAAAGGTCTCATTCGGTACTAGTCTTTAACTGGTCTTGTACCAAAGATAAATATAGCTGCATTAACTTTCTTAATTTTTGATGCTTTTTACTGTCCACAATGGTAGGAAATTTTTAAAGCATTCCAGGACAAATCACAAAGAATACAGACTTTAAATAAAGTCATATTCAAAGACACTGGTGTATGCATGAGGAGCTCCAATTTCAGAAGAGACTTCTATCAGAGTAGTCAACTGAAGAGTCTGTAGAAGGTTAAAGGGTTGTGTGTGAATGCACTAAGAAGGTATCTGAACTGGCTTATTAAGACCTCTATCCTTCATCTCAAATTTTGTTAGACAAAATCATATCAATACTACACAAGCATATTTTAGATTATATGTTCTTTATATCAGAAAAAAAATAGGAAAAATATAACCACTATATAGTACAGGGAACATAAGCAGGGATAAAAACACCTTTGAGAATGTTTCGGTGTTTTCCACATTTCAGCCTGACTGTACTTGCACCCATGTATCATGTAGCACCGTCTCTTAATGTTTCTTTAAAAACAAGAACTCATTCTTCTTCCTTTGTGTGCATAACCTATATATATATTTATAAGTATGCGAGCTAGTAATCCCTTCATAACTAATATTAAATTATTTAAAGTTAGTGATTGTATTGGAGGTTTAAGAGCTTTAATCAACTTTTTGTTTTTCCTTTCTTCATAACCTCTCCTTCTTGTGTCTTTTTTCAAAGACTTTTTTTTTTCAAAACCAAATAAATTTTCAAATTTCACTTATCACATTGAGTTACTGTTTTATTTTAGATCTAAATGAGTGGATGTAGTTAAATGTATTCTTTTCTCTTTGGTGAATAAAGGTTCACCGTACAACAGCAACAAAAATAATTTTTACAGAGGAGTAAAGAAGATCGTATTATGAAGACATAATGAAAATAGCTGGTTCTCATTAGTTGCTCTTTGTTTCACTCAGTGATAACAATATTACAACGAAAATATGACAGTGACTCAGTTTCACATTTTTCTTCCCATTCCCCCAAAACCTAGCAAAATAGAGACTTTAGACAAATATGACATCATTTTCATCCGAGAATGCCCCTATAAGAAGAAGGAATATGACAAAATGACTTTCAGTTGTACTGAAAATCCTATCATCCTATACATCTTATCTGTAACTATTTAAAAATAAGGCACCTATTCCCTAAGGAGCTATTGATCAAACTTCCCCTATAGTCAGAGTCGGGGAAGAGAAAGAAAAGAGAGAGAAGAGCCAAGGCTTTGGTGGACATCTAGCACCTATGGTAAGATGAAGTTATGACCTCTCCATCTCTGCTGGACATGTCTCCTAAACAACTAGCCTGGACGCTATACTGTTTAAATAACTAAACTGAAATGAATCTCATTTGCATTAGCCTTGGGGTGCTCATGCTGAAGTCACAGGGCTGCTGCAGCAAGCCTATTATTGTCTCAGCTTTCCAGATTTCCATTTCTAAAATCATAGTAACTGTTACATACCTGTGTCATGGCAGGTACAATGAAAAGACAGTGATAAAAGTTAAATATTATGATGCATCTAGATATTCCAGTAATGGGAACTGTGTATCTGAGCAGCAGTAGGATATCAAAGAACTTTGATTTTTTTTTCTGGCACATGCAGTTCAGTGCATTCTAGAAAATAGTGCAGCTAATGGCAAGCTTTTATCTTCCTTTTTCTTCCTAATGAAGCTTGAAGTATTTCATTTACTGAAATACTCAGTAGATCCTGACAAATTGAAGGACAAAACTTATAAGAAATTTATACAGATTGTAATGGACTGCTGGAAGCTAAACTCTTCCTAATAGAAGGGTTCCACTTTCATCCTTTGGGATCAAAAGGAGAAGTCTATTGTCTGCTGTAAGTTTGGAAGTGTCTGGAGTGAAGCTCTGTGTGACTGCTTAGTGTGCAGTCTAAAGGGAGAATCAATCCAGACAACGCTATTCTCAGAGATTTGATTTTTAACTTCACTTGAGATATTGCCTTGGTTACAGAAATTAATGTCAAGTAAGTAACAAGGGGTTCAAGGATAATATAAGTCAAACAGGCTGTCTTCCCTAAGGGAAAAGCTGCCAAAAGAAGAAAAGAAAATGGGGTCAAACTGTTGCCAAAACTGTTCTTCAGGGAAACAGCACCCTGCAGCAAGTATTACAAGTCTGAAAACATTAAATGAATTTTGTGTTGCAAAAATATATACCTTTGTATAGGTATGTATTTGTATGTGTATCCATATGTATATTACATATATGTACAGACGTACATTTCTGTTATGATCTACATGTTAAGCCAAACTTAAGTTTCTCCCTCCTTTATCATAGAACTTAATTAAATTATTAGAATATTTATGAGCAATTGCTGGATTTTTAAAACATTGTGATAACGGCAACCTTCACTGAGAGAAAAGACATGCTTCGGTATCATGGGACTTGGAAAAGTACGATTTGTCTTGTGTCTCCACATATTCCTGATTTGACATTGAAGAAGAAACTGGAGACTAGGTCTTTAACACTACAACAGTGTTGCAGTGACATTTCTAGTCATAAGTTTTAGGTCACTGGCTGACGTCAGGAAAACCACAGCCTAATTTCTTACACAAAATCTCTCTCTCGAGAGCAATTTAAGAAAGGGATTCACAATGTCCAGCACAGTCAGTTTTGGTAAACAGAGGTTTTTGGTAAACAGTTTTCACATCCAAAATAGTAAGGATGTGTCGTCTTCTGAAAGAATCCTAGAATCCTAGAATGGCTCAGGTTGGAAGGGATCTTAAAGATCATCTAACTCCAACCCCCCTGCATAGGCAGGGATGCCACCCACTTGATCAACTTGGCCAAGGCCCCATCCAGCCTGGCCTTGAACACCTCCAGGGATGGGGCATCTACAACTTCTCTGGGCAACCTGTTCCAGTGTTTCACTACCCTTACAGTGAAGAATTTCCTCCTAATGTCTAGTCTAAATCTATCCTCTTTTAGTTTAAGACCGTTCCCCCTTGTCCTATCATTATCTACCTGAGTAAAGAGTCCATCTCCATCTTTTTTATATGACCCCTTTAAGCATTGAAAGGCCACAATGAGGTCACGTTTCTTTACTTTTATTTTTAAAGTGCTTAGAATAAACATAATATGAATTTTCTATGAATCTAAGTGATAATAGTCTCAAGGAGCATTCCATCTTAATTTTATTGGATTTGATATGACTAAATCAGCTGTCTATAGAATCCACTAAATTGAACAATAAACTATAAGATGGTTATTCAGCATCTTGTAATAAACTGAACTGACCATCAGTGCTTTCAGTAACACTTCAGAATCTGTCTGTCATATACAATTATTTAGGAACATATCCCTTTATGTCAGAAAATATTTCTTAACAGAATATAATGTATCTAGAGATCTTATAAAAGGGACCTGGGGTCCTGGTAGACACCAAGCTGAACAAGAACCAGCAACGTGCCCTCCTTGCAGCAAAGTGGTGGTGCAACAAGTCAAGGTGGATAATCCTTCCCTTCTACCCAGCACTGGTGAAGTCGCACCTAGCAGACTGAGTCCAGTTCTGGGCTCCCCAGGACAAGAGAGACATGGAGCTACTGGAGAGAGTCCAAAAAAAGGCCACCAAGATGATTAAGGGAGTGGAGCATCCCACATAGGAGGAAAGGCTGAGATAGTAGGGACTGTCCAGCCTGGAGAAGAGAAGGCTCCAAGGGGATCTTATCAATATGTTTAAATATCTGAAAGGAGGTTGCAAAGAGGACAGAGCCAGGCCATTTTCAGTAGTGCCTAGCGACAGAACAAGAAGCAATGGGCACAAACAGGAACACAGGAGATTCTCTCTGAACATCAGGAAATACTTTTCTATTGTAAAGGTGGCTAAGCACTGCCACAGGTTGTCCAGAAGAGTTGTGGAGCCTCTGTCCTTGGAGACCTTCAAAAGCTATGTAGATGTGGCCCTGGGCAAGTGGCTCTAGGTGGCCCTGCTTGAGTAGGGTGGTTGGGCTAGATGACCTCCAGAGGTCTCTTCCAGACTCAGCCATCCTGTGATCATGTGAATGACATTGCATTATTATATTTTTATCTTTACAGTCTTACTCACATATACAGCTGTGTATAACTGAACAGTAATGTTCAGACTAATCATTGCAACTGTGTGGTAACTGTGACTTCCCTCAGTAGAAAAATTAGTCTTTATTTTTTGTGTGTAAATTCTATTTCAGATTTGAAGAATGTTGAAAAATGCGGGTTTTCTAGGTTTGTAAGCAAAGATAATTTTTTTCCAGAAAATTCTCAGCCTGCTACCAAATATTTGGCTACTTTGCCATTAATTAAAACAGTCAGAAAGTTGAACAACTGATTCAAAAAGCAGACCGTTTTATACATTGTTTTTCTCAGTGGATTTGAGCAGAAAGTAAGTTTCTTACATAATAGAACAGGATGCTAAGCAGCTTACAAACTTTACTTTTTTTGTAAACTGCCAGGCATGTTGCAGGCTGTACCTACAAATGAATGAACTGCTTCATAGAGTGGCATCCTTGGAAGAACACAGTGACTATTACTTTGTATTTGGGAGGTCAACCACATAATAAAATGGCCAGTGAAGCCACACAGGTACTAAGAAGAGTAACCCAGAACTCCGCAAATCATAAGAGAGAGCAGAAAGCTGGGTAGGGGAATGGGGTCTCCAATGGACTAGACCACAAACGAAAATAAATAAATAAAATAAAATAAAATAAAATAAAATAAAATAAAATAAATAAAATTAAACTAAATAAAATTAAATAAAATAAAATTAAATTAAATTAAATAAAATCAGGACCCCATGAAAGTTTCATATTTGACAAACAATGTTTTTTCCATAGAAAACTATTTCATAAGGCAACTTTTCTTCACACTCACCTGTTTCTAATAAGAACACATATTAGCTTGTCAGCTAGTTTTAATTCTGTGATTATGTATAGTAGTTGAGATACATGAAGATCTTGGTGAACACATTACACAGACCAGAAGATTATAGTGCCAGCTCTAAAATACCCCCTTAAAGTTGGATATTAAGTGGGCCAGGCTCTAAGTATGAATTAAGAATGGGTTCTTTGGCTGCAGTTTAACAGGATATTCAAACACTTGAAGCTCAGTGTTAAGCACAAATCTTAAATTCTCCTTAAATTATCTTAAATTCTCCTATATGCTGCCAAACACCACCCTAATCCCTCCAGCAGAGTAGACATGAGATTTGATTCAATGCATCCAAACTGAAAGTAGTTTCCCTAGTGGTATCAAAGACTGACAGAAAGTGCTGTATATAAAGTACGAAAAAATCCCTGAACCCAACAGTATCACTGCTACATAATTCTCAGCTTACTTTATGAATATACCAAGGATCTAACTAGACAGCAATTGCACAGAAGGAATTGTGATAAATTCATTAAATATATATATATTCAAATCATATTTCTTTTCACAATCCCTGGAATCTCTTAATCTAAAGCTTGGCCTGAGAAGTGCAGGGTGTATACTTTGGGGAAAATACCTACATTTCTGTTCTGGTACCTACCTCAAGCCCTTTAATACCTTTTTTCCAAGAAAATAAGTTAACAGTGCTTACTTTCTACTTGTATGTAAGGTTAAATAAATCTACCAAATAACTTTCAGAGTGACTAACAGCTTTTTTGAAAACTTCATAATATTGATGGAGTGATTTTCAGAATGCAAATATGAGATAAGGAAGTTTACTTTCTGATTCATCTTCTGGAAGTGTGATTCCAAAACTGCCTCATAAATAAAGCTTTTGTCCCTCAGAAAAACATAGCTTTTAATTCTACATTGCTGGTTTTTACTTAATTTTGGTACTTACCAATATGATTCATGGTGATCTGAATTTTAACTGCTAGTTCTCTTCAGTCTTCAATTTGTCTCATATGGCTAACTCTACTTTTTTAAAAACATGTTCTCTTCATTCCTGCTCGTGAGTCTGTTCTGTGCTTCATCCTTGCAAATAATTTTTGGGGAATTTTTGTTTGTTTGTTTGTTTCTTTCAGGCCAACTGTTCTTTAAGTGTATGCATAGTTACTGCACAGCCCCACTGGCATAGCCCTGAAATCCTTCCAAGAGATACATTCTCATTTTGTCTGAAAAGCAGACAGCCTGTCTTTACAGACAGCCAAAATTCAGGATAGCAATATTGTCTTACTTTAGTTCTTAGTAGCAGTTGAGGACAAATTCCATCTTGTCCCCCATACTCCTATTTGTAGCCCTGAAAGGTCATGGAAAGCTTTCACTTGCCAGGTCAGATTTTGCTCCTTACTAAAAATCCTACTGGTATTGTTCTTTACCAGACTACCGGTACAATCTTGTGCCTGAACAATTTTTAAGAACTTAAGGTTTATCACATTTTCTTATACACAAAGGGCTTTTATCCCTCCCCTCCCCTCCCTTCCCCTCCCCTCCCTTCCCCTCCCCTCCCCTCCCCTCCCCTTCCCTTCCCTTCCCTTCCCTTCCCTTCCCTTCCCTTCCCTTCCCTTCCCTTCCCTTCCCTTCCCTTCCCTTCCCTTCCCTTCCCTTCCCTTCCCTTCCCTTCCCTTCCCTTCCCTTCCCTTCCCTTCCCTTCCCTTCCCTTCCCTTCCCTTCCCTTCCCTTCCCTTCCCTTCCCTTCCCTCCCCTTCCCTCCCCTCCCCTCCCCTCCCCTCCCCTCCCCTCCCCTCCCCTCCCCTCCCCTCCCCTCTCCTCTCCTCTCCTCTCCTCTCCCTCTCCTCCCCTTTCCCTCTCCCTTTCCCTTTCCCTTTCCCTTTCCCTTTCCCTTTCCCTTTCCCTTTCCCTTTCCCTTTCCCTTTCCCTTTCCCTTTCCCTTTCCCTTTCCCTTTCCCTTTCCCTTTCCCTTTCCCTTTCCCTTTCCCTTCCCTTATTTTTTTTAACCTGGTGGTAACATAATTAAACCCCAAGAAATTAATTAAATAAATAAAAAGAATCAAGATTTCAGTGATGTTTCTTGGCTGCAATTTCTAGTCTAATTTCTAAATATGTTGTAAGTAAATGAATTTCTATATTACATTGCAGGAATACTTCATAAATACAATGTAAACTATATATTAGCTTTGCTTTGTCAGTTTGCCCCTAAGGATGGGACAACAGCTTAATGAATGTAGCATCTTTACCATTTTTAGTTTGAGCTTCCTTCTGTTTAGTTATTAATCATAGACTGTGATAAAGAAATAGTACCCGGAGGCATATTTTGCAAAATTGTCAAGGGCCAACACTACAGCAAGGTTCGTATGTGAAGGAGACCTGTCACAGGAGCAAGCATTGAGGGAAATGGATGGAAAAGCAAGGTCAGAGTTGCTGTATTTCTCTCTGAAAATGTGTCTCGAAAAGTTTGGTCACTGAGGGATTGACTTGAGTAACTTGTGACTAGGAAGTGCTTTGCTAATATGGACCACTGATGGAGCATTTCTGCTTGCCTTTCTCCGTGGTTATTCATTAATTTTTAATTGCTTCTGGAATGGTTTCAGCCACCAAGCTTTATTATATTGCAGCCCACATTGTGATCTATGGAACATAAAATCAGAGAGGAATGGAATGGTTTTGAGAGCTTCACAGTCTCTCTTCAAAGTTAACACTCACAGGTTTAGCTTGTAAATTGTGTGGATCATTCAGTCATAAACCTGGCCACACACTGGGCTTAGATTTGATTTCCTAAGGAGCTAAATGCTTTCTGAAAAGCTTGTAGGTCATTTCACTTAGCTAGTTCTGCACTAATTGTTTAGATTTCCTTTTCCTTTAATTAGAAGATTGACCATGTCCAGAAGTGTTATTTATCTCCTTCAGCTATACACTCAACCTAGTGTGCCTTAGCTCAGCTGCAGACAGCTAGGATACAGTTCAAATTCTCACACGCAGGTGCCTAGTGACACTTCAAAAGCCTAGGATGTTTTCCATAAACAGAACAGATTTCAGATCTGACAGAGGGGCTAGAGGAGACCTGCACCCTTCTGGCATGACACGTGGGTGCCCAACAGTGAAAGGCACTGATGTCCAAGTACCTCAAGAAAACCCTGCGTGAGACCCATGCAGATCTCATCAACATATGTAACAGGCCACTGTTAACTGGAAGAAGGCACAAAAGACAGCAGACCCTTTGGTTTAATAGACTCTGTGTCATAAATGTTCCCAGGTCTGAACCCCACAGACATTTCAAGTGCTTGAACCTGAGCTGACATGACATACAACATTGAGTCAACGATATTAATTCATTAAAGGGTGCTCAAAGTAATCCAAAATGTTCCGCCATTTAATCCATATAGTGAACCTTTTGAAATAAGACCAAAGAATTTGCACTGGAAATATGTAACAGTATAAAATATCTTTGTGAACTAAACGTAGTATACTAATAAAATGAATATGCAGTTTTAAAATATTTTGGTGGGAAGCCAGCCCCTGAATGAGAAATTCAAACAAATATGTAGACCAACTTCCAGCGGCTCCTCCAGACAAACAGAGGTACCCTAAAGGCCATGCAACATTTCTGTGTCTATCTCCAGTATCATAATGCCAAGGAACTGAACTGCACCCTGGAGATACAGTGATCCCTCTCAGCAGAGTTTAGAAAGCAGATCACCTCACTATAAAGCAGAAAACTACATTTCATCATCTGAATCACTTTGTAAATATCGTTAATTGTACTGATTGAATTGTCTAAACATGGGTGTCTAGTGCTATTCAAGATGACATTGAGTATCACATCTGGTCAACAGCTGCTGCTTCAGAGCTGTGCAAATCTCCCATGCTATATCTGCCTGATCCACGCAGGTCATCCTAGATACCTACTGCAAACAGCACACCTTACTAAACTGTAAGGTTTAGCACCTAACTAAACTGAAGGTCAGTGTTATAAATTCCAGACCAACAGTGGAAAAACCTAACATATTTATCTGTAGTTTTAAACTAACACTAACCTAAATGTATTCAGCAGTTTCTAACATCTGTATTGAATGGGACAGTTGAATTTACTTGTTATTTAAAGAAAGGTCACACTCAAATTTAACCCTTTGATTATTTTTTTAAATATCTGTGTAAATTTCATATGTGCTTTTTTAAAAAATTTTCAGTATTACCCTCTGGGTCTTGCATGTCTCCTCTGCCTGTGCTCTAAGCTGGATGGATGCCAGCCAGCCCTGATCTGAGGATTGTGAGCTCAAGCTAATATGGTAATCCTAATGAGAGTACAGTACCATGCTAACAAAGATGCAGAGCTTTTGGATTGAAGTTTACTGGCCTTCAGCCAGCTCAGAGCAGAAGTTAAATGACTGTAGGTTTGTCTGCAGAAGGCTAGGAAGATATGATGTGACTTGCAATAAGGCAGATTCCCAGCACTTCATAAAACGATCAAGTTATTGGCTCAGCCAGGTGTTGAAGGGCAAAATCTCTGAAAACAGCTGTGGTTAATGTTTGAATAAATACAGCATATATCAAGACACCTTTCTTGATGTTATAAGTCTTCTAACTTTATAGAAATGAAAGAATTAAAAATTAAGTCCTGGTGATATCTCGCAAAATGGAGTCTTTTTGGTATAGGCATATAAACTATATTTACAGGTTTTTTTACCCATGTTAACTGGGGATAAGGTACAAAGATAAAAATGCATACATACTGGGTTTAGGTGGCAAGGTTTTGGTAGCAGAGCGCTGATGCAGTGCTGACCTCTGTGACAGGAGCACAGGAAACTGCCCCATGTCAGATCAGAGCCAGCTCCACCTGGTTCCAAAAGTGACCTGCTGCTGGCCAGAGCTGAGCCAGTGAGAAATGTTGGCTGTGCCTCTGTGAGAGCAGATTTAAGAAACAAACAAGCAAAAAAGCTGCTGTGCAACAGCAGCTGGGAGAGGGGAGTGAGCACCAGCCCTGCAGCCCCCAAGGTCAGTGCAGGAGCAGGGCAGGAGGTGCTCCTGGCAGGCAGCAGCAGTTCCCCTGCGGCCTGTGGAGAGGCCCCTGGTGGAGCAGGCTGTCCCCCTGCAGCCCATGGGTCCCACATGGAGCAGATCTCCACGCTGCAGCCCGTGGAGGAGCCCCCGGTGGAGCAGGTGGATGTGGCCTGGAGGAGGCTGCGGCCCATGGAGAGCCCCCGCAGGAGCAGGCCCCGGGCCGGAGCTGCAGCCCGTGGAGAGGAGCCCACGCAGGAGCAGGGGTCTGGGGGGAGCTGCTGCCCATGGGGGGCCCGTGCTGGAGCAGTTTGCTCCTGGGGGATGGACCTCGTGGTACGGAGCCGTGTGGGAGCAGTTCTTGAAGAGCTGCTGCCTGTGGGCAGCCCCTGCAGGATCTGTTTGGGAAGGACCGCATCCTGTGGGAGAGACTCCATGCTAGAGCAGGGCAGAGGGTGTTTTTAGTTTGCTTTTAGTTCTCACTGTTCTATTTTGTTATTAATTGGCAATAAATTAAATTAATCTTCTCCAAGTCATGTCAGTTTTACCTGTGACAGTAACCAGTGAGTGATCTTCTTGTCCGTATCTCAACCCATGAGATTTTTTGTCATACTTTCCCCCACAGTTCTGTTGAAAAGGGGGAGTGAGAAGTTAAACCTACCGGGTTTAAACTGCAACAGCATACTAATTAGGTGTGGTCCTGATATCTGGACTGGTTCACAATTGGGAATTTTGAAAAGCCATTTAGTTAAGTTAAAATAATAATATAATTGGAATAGACAATATTTTATATAGATCTGATGAAAAATTGAAATGAAGGACTTGTGTAAGGAGAATGTAATTCTTGAACCAATATGGTTTACAAATGTCTGGAAAATGAAAAATTTGCAAGAGATAAAAAATGGCACAGGAAGTTATTAGAAATTATATTTATTACCGTCATGACAACCCATTTTGTCAAGCCAGATTAAAGGAGAGAAAAAGATTGCATGTGTGGGCATAAATAACAGGAATGGAGAAGGTTTTGTCTATTGTTGTGTATTGTTTTTTGATGGAAGGTAACAGCTTGACACTGGAAACAATGTTAACTCATGACTTTTGATTTCTGCAGAAAGAAACCTGTGACATCTTAAAATAATTATAGAGTGACTGATAAAAGATGGATCCAGAAGTTTTCAGTTCTATCTAACCTAATCAGAGTCAAGCACGAACTTCATTAGTATTACTTCTGTTGATGCTGCCACTTCAGTTACGTAGAAAAAGGTAGTTTTCCTATTCTCTGTTGGTTTGCTACTACACGTTTGGGTATGGGGGAAAAATGGCACTTTTTTTTTTTTCCTTATGTGAACATGAAGTCAAAAAGTCAAAAACCAAAATTAAAAATGTTTTTTGTATTTTAAATGTTTTGTTTTTGTGCTCTCTTCCTTCTACCTTTTTAATAAAACAATGAGAAAAAAATAGCTTAAAATAAAACTGTTTTAAACAAGTATAAAATTTACCTGTAGGAAGTCAGAGTAGGAAATACTACTACCTCTGTCAGATCTCATGGTAAGCATAGTATAAAACATGATAAAAAATCAACTGTGTTTATTTTCCACTGATTATAATAATTGCAGATCTTATATTATCAACACCCAGTTGAGATCCTTACACTTATAGCAAAATTTCAAAAGTTTATGCCAATAAACTTCTTAATACTTAGTAGAAAAAAAAATCCCAGCAGGATCTGACTACTACTAAGTTAATAATCCCAAGGAATGTACTAACTGAAAATATGCATCTACTCAAATACAGAGAGAGATTAAAATTTCTTTTGGTTCTCAGAAACTTCTTACAGTGAAGCTTGTGATATCTAGTAATATAATCCTACGATAGTTTCACCATCAAGCATATACACAGATTCACCAACACACACACATACGTTGGATATGTACATACCTAGGGAATGCACATATATTTGAGAACATACACATATGTCTAACAAACTACAAATATGGCAATTGATCAAATCCCCGAAGTGGGATTTAACACACTAGTTCTTGGGTTAGTCTGCTATAATGTACTGTTAACAGAACGAAGTGTAGAATAAAGCAGTCAAATGCTGACTGTAATATAGAGTAGAAAAAAAGACTTTTGACCTGCTTTAAAAAATGGTACTATCACTTTTTAGACAGTTCTCCAGTGGGAGGTCATTGTCTGGAGACATACAGGTTTGTGTTAATTCCAGCTTACTAAGTAATTTTTTTAAAGCACTACTGTTATATACCCTGGCCCAAGCATCCCTCTATAGTGAATGAAGAGGCGGAGGTAACTTTGAAAGGAGAAGTATCCCATGTAAGTCTGATTCAGGTTTTATAAACACCTGAATCTGTGCACTTATGACTAATCAACACACCTCTGCCATGGAGTAGGGCTAAGAGGAGGTGGGCAAGAATGATGAGCTCAGGGAAGAACATAAGGAATGACTACCAATTACTGTAGAAAAAGCTGAACTGATCTCAGCAAATGGAGGACATGTAGGACTGAATCTTTGCTTCAGATATGTGGATGTAGCAGTGGGTCATCAGGCTATGTAAACAGCCTTCCCTAAGATAATCAAAAGTGTAAAGTCATCCTGAGCTAGCCAGACCAGCATGGGGCAGTGGGGAGTGTATACATGGCTCAGCCCAGTATAAAAACTGGACGACTAATAAAATGAACTTTGAAGAGGGCATTGGGTTCGAGTTGGTTTTAACCAGCATTTTCCTTCCCAGTGACTGAGGACAAACTGTGTCATGATGGTGATCATACAGACACCAGTAATGGCAATCATGTTTGCATTGTGATTCAGCTGTATGTTGCAATCACTATATTGTGCTTCTGTTGTAATTTCAGTACATTGCTCTATCACTCCGCTAAATCAAAATCTTATGTAATGCCGAATATCTTCAAATAAGTAAATTTGATATTAAACGTTAAAACCTCCTTGTGTGGAAAATCTAAAAGAACCTGGTTAGAAAGTATTGGACTTGGACTCCACCAGACACAGAGGCTCCTAGTTTAGGAGACAGGCTAGTCTTTCAACTAAGATCTTATGAACGAGGGCCAAATGAGATGTTCAGCATTCAGATCACTGGATTTTCAAGTATCATGGTGCTTAACAGGATTTTAGGGACTATGCATAGCTGGGTTTGACCATTACAGTGCAGTACACTTGCTTAGGAAAGAATATGACATAATAACATCTTGAAAAGCCTATTTCCAAATGCTTGTGACCCTTTATACTGAGCACACTTTCATTTTGGGGGGGCACAGAATGTTATGTGAATGAGTATATTTTAGTGAACAGTAAATAAAATTCCACAAACAGTTAAGCAAGGAAGAAAAATGCCTCTTTTTCTCATATGGGGCTTACCCATAACAAGTAATAGACATTTTCCTGCTAGTGCTGTGAGCAAATGGTGGTCAACATAGATACCCTAGAAGGTGTAACTTTATATAAATCACATTAAAGAAAATGCTGGTGTTTCACATGCTATGGTAAAAAAAAGACATTATTATTGGTACAGGAGTTGCACTTTAATCAATCACTTTGGTCATCAAAATAACTTATAGGAAAATTCAAGGGAGGATGAAAGTGCAGCCATATATTATACAGGGAAAAAAGTTCATCACAGTATCATGTAATTTATAGATCAATGAATTGATTGCTTCGGGTTCCTGAATTTTTAAATTCATCTATTGTCAGTACAACTACTGTAGTTCATGCCAACACCATATGTTAACTGACATATACTCCACTCTGCTGCTACGCACGTTCATATAACTAAGTTCTAGCAGAATTATTTACTGCCTTGACTGAATCAGTTTATAAGGTATAAAAGAGCTTAGCTCCATGTGCTCAGGCATGTCTTACGATTGCACTAGGCCTACAAGCAGGCTGTGACTATTAGTAGGAAAACAGATAAATGATACATTCTTGCTTAAATAAATCCTTAATAAGGTTGGAAGAGGAAGAAATAGATAAAAAATCATTTCTACGTAGATTTGTGTGTTCAATTAAAATATTCTTAAAATCTATTTGAAATTAAATGATTTAGCTAAAATAGTAATGAAAATATATATACAATATATTTTTCTCCTATTATATGATGAGCTCTAAAATTTTTTTAGGATTTACCAATATAGTTGCCAAACAAGAAAAAATAAAATACAACTTTATATTTTAAATTTGTATTTTAAAATAAACACTAAAAATATAGACTTTAATATGAATGGAAGCAAAGCTTGTCTGTATATGTATTCAAAAGCCAAATAAAGATATGAAAATTAAAACAGCTGTAATTTTACTGGAAAATGGTATTAAAACACTTGAAAATACATAGCATCAATGAAGAAAACTTTAAACTTCTCTTCTCCAAAAGCTACAGAAAGAGATATTGATCTTTAGTAGTATCTCAAGTAATTTTAAAAAATATTATATTTGTACTGTAATCCTTTCAGACTTGTTAATGTTCATCCACAGAAACTGTCTGTTGATATGTATATAGATATATGCTTATGTATATACGCTGCCTTATACATTTTATAGCAAGTAATTTTCAGACTGAACATTACTGTCATAATGTGTTTCAGCAGACTATTTAGATTACCTCAAATAATTCAGTGTAAACTGGGTCTTTGTTCTCTTATATACAAAAAGAGTAAGAATAAACTTTGCTTAAAGATGCTATAAGCTATCACAGTAAAGAAGGAAAATACCATAACTTTTATTCCCAGACTAGAAAAGGGATTTTATTACACTGCTGAGCTATTGAACAATTAGTTAAGACAACAGGACAAGCGGCAGTTACCATTTTGAAAATAAAACTGACTGTCACCATTATGATAGGTGTGGAACTCATCCAGAACATTCGATAGGTGTGTTGCAAGTTTGTCTTCAGATAGGGCCCTTATAGGTTTTAGCAAGAAGAAAACATAATTTAAAGAATCAGGAAGAAGTCAGGATTTGAGATAACAATCTAGTGGGAGGAGTCCCTGCCCATGGCAGGAGTGTTGGAAGTAGATGATCCTTAAGGTCTCTTCCCACCCAAACCATTCTGATTCATTTCGTAACCACTTGAAATTGCCTAAGATAACTTTGCCTATGCACAGAAGCAGAACTTCTGGTTCCCAGTTAAATTTTGTGATGACTGTTGGTGCCAAGGTAGGTATTTTGATGATCACAGTTTCTTACGTGTACACACAAATCCTTTTGTGGATCAGAGCCAAATTTATTAACTGACTTGTGATGCAGAAAGTCTCTGGCAGAGGCTGGGACTTGGTGGATACTTGGAAGCAAAGGCAGCTCGTGATTACAGACCTGATCTGGAATTAAGGAAACAGCTGTTTTAATTCCCTTCTCTGTCACAAACTTTCTGTGACCTTGACCAAGTCATGCTGAGTACATTCATTTACATGTGTAGGTACATCCAGCTTTCTTTTAAATGAATTAGTGTGAATCTCTGAAGCAACTCTAGTTACATACAGACAGACAGACCTGTGAAGCACATTGCTCTTTGGAAGCTAATTCACTCCATTTCTCTTCCAGTATTTCCTTATCAGCCAGACTGAAGGAGTGGAAATATTTAAAATAATTAAGTTTTAGTACTATGAAATCTTTCTCAATGGAAAAAAAAAAAAAAAAAGCAATTTAATTACCCTCTTTTCTACTCAACATGGACCAAATATTTACGTGAAGACACTTCCATCATTCTGATTCAGATACAACCAGATGGTATTTCCTGCTAAATTTTACTCTTTACAGAGCTGCTACTTCAGTATGATTAGCAAATGGGATCTTGGATGATAGCTTCACGGAGTCCTATGCATCACAACAGTTCGCACAGTAGATAGACATCATTCCTTCAGTCCTTAGCATTATTGGCTAGCATTGATCTGTCAAGCTGAACTTTCCTGTTCAAGTATCCTTAATAAAAATAATGCAGAAGGATGACTAGAATTTTATGCTGTCACCTCTCCAGTTTAAAGTAATAAAAAACTTGTATTGCAATTGAAAGAATAAAAAATTAAACATTTCAAAAGGGGTTGAACAGGTTTAATATGATAGTATACGTTTCCAGAAGTGAGAAAATACTACATAGGTGTTTTAAGACCAATGATCTTAAAATCAAGACAAAGATAATCATCGAATTTTTATTCCTACTTAGCACTTTTGTTTCAGGCTCTGGAAGAGTTGGACAGCAAAGCAACTGCATAAATAAACCTGTCATTCTTTTCAGCTGTGTTTTCAGAAAAAAAAAAATTATGATAGTGAAATTGGAAGACTTAAGGAAGGCCATTTATGTTACCCAGGAGAATACAAATCAATAAAAGTTCATGGCTCAGAGATTCTCATTGATTGGAACATACTGGTAGCACGGTAATTTCAAAAACCAATGTAGGGTTTGCCAACCACACCACATTTTCTGATTGTACACAATAAAACGTTATGACCTAGAAACAGCTCTCTACAGTACAGGCCTTTGAATGTCTTAATGTGTTTGACTTCAACATGGATCAGCTGAATACTGACTGCTTGAAATGTATTTCAGAGAATTATAAAACTTGTATAACATAATATGTTTAATATAAAAATCTATAAAATATCCTAGGCTGAAAAGCATAGACATTATAAAGACAACAGAGAAAAGTGATTTTTCAAGGAAAATTGTATTTTGTAAAAATGCACTTGGATACCATGTAAGACCCTTCAAAAAAGTACCTAACTAAACTCTTCTGTTAATTCATTACTTGTTGAAGACAGTATTGGCTGTCAGAGTCAATTCATGCATGTCACTATGCCAGTAATTAACTTTAGGCCAGGGTGGGCAGGGAAAAACAAGCACTCCCATTGTTTATATATATATATCAGTTAAGTTCTCAAGCAAAAATGGCCTACTCTATCAGCTGTTGCTGTGAAAAAAGCAGTTTATGTCTGAGCTGTATTGTAGCTCATTCCAAGGTATGGGACACACTGTGAGTGGAAACAGTTTCAAACCATGGAACAGAGGCCTACATAGTACATTCACTCCTGCTGAGCCAAAACACAATATTTAGTTGAAGAATAAAGAAATAATATATGATTTTTTCCACTTAAATTTACTACAACTGTAATCACTTTTGAGTTATGATAAAACATGCTGCTTTGTGAGGAAAAAAAGTTAAAAATAAAAGAAACATAAAAGAGATCGTAAAATAATATAGCATATGGTATCTTAAGTATTTTCCAACCTTATTTCAAATTCATGCTAAATAGGAAGATCATTCATTTTCAAGCAAATGCTTGGTTTTGAATCTTAGATATAATTAATGGGTTTAATGCAAGTTCCCAGCATTACAGCAAGGATAAATCTACTGTGAAACACCAAGAGTGCTCTGGTAAATCCAATAATATGGTTTACCCCATTTTCTGTTTCACGTACTCTTTCACCACTGGAGGTAAATGAAAACTTATTGAAGCAATGAGTCTCTTTTCATTGGTTAAAACTTGCTTTAATAATGAGACATGCAAAGTAACTATAAAATAGATAATAAAATAAAACTCATAAAATATAAACATCATTAGGAAGGATACATTGAATTCCCATCTGCCTTTTAATTTTCACATTTATGCTAGACGTTCCCCTTCACACCGAGGGAGGTTACCAGATTGCCTTCCTTGTCCTCAAGGAATCGACAGGATATTTGAACAGACCAGTTAAACAGGTAAAAAAGTAATCCTAGATCTGAGACTGCTACCTGTTTGCTAAAGTGCAGTACAGTTGGTGGTCAAGCATTCAAGATTCCTCATTTCCTGGGCTGAAAAAAAATGACTGAAGAGCAGCAACTCTACAAATGTTATTCTTCTTTTTACACATTTTGGTTTAAAGCAACAAGCAGGTTTTGCATGGATGGAATATACTGTGATCCACCGTTAGCTCTTATTCAGTTTGGCTTTATTCTGTCTAATCCTCACAGTCAATAACTTCATATTCCTTTACTTACCCCTATCACATGTGCCATGTCCACACCTATATTCTCCAGCTGTTCTGCAGCTTTTAAAGGATGGTTTCTGCCTCACTGTCTCTGTCCAGACTTGATAAAAGATTTCATAAGCTCCTTTTTCATTGTCTGGAAAAAGACTTGACGGTGTCTTTCTTCTAGTTTCTTTCTTGTTTCTTCTAGTGTATTTCGAAAAGTACGTCTACCAGACTGCTACAGACAGTTCATCCTACACCTCTGTCCCTAAAACCATATAGGAGATGGAAGAAATTGCTAGTGTCCACAAATGGATTTACTGGTAAGTGATTCTGGTTCATTTCTCATCTGCAGCCTCCACATCTCTCATTAAAAGTCCTGGATGCCAACAAAGCCAGATACTCCTATAACTTCTGAGCCTAATTTGATCATTCTCTAATTTATTACTTTCACTTAAATATTTCAGGCTAGAAAATCCCCCAGTTTGTCAGTTTGCTTACTCTTGCTTTTCACTTTTCTTTCTTTTAATTATGTTTGTAATAATTAAATTATATTTGCATGTAATCTAAAGGACCATTAAAACATATCCCTTAGTTGTGAGCCAGAAAATTGACTTCAAGCCAAGTGAACATATATCCTGCCAGGTTTTTCTTCTCAAACCACCTGAGAAATCTTCTCCACCATAAGTGGGTTCTGTCCTCACACTGTACATGGAGTCTAAGCAGTCTTCCCTTCTTTTATCTTTTCATCTTTTGTCTTCTCCTCCTCCTAGCAGCCCCCTCCTCAACACCTTACATACTCCTGAAGTGAAAAGCTGTGCAATACATCTTGGCCTATAATATAGCTAATTTTTCTTAGTCATACTGCAGAGCATCTAGGAACCAGCAGAGAGAGAGTCAGTGGAGTTTGAGAAGCCCTGTGGCTGCCCTGAGTTGCAAGGTTTTGGGCTGATGTCTGAGCGCACTTTAAATAGGGTTGAAAGCAGTATAGAAGGGACAGAGAACACCCTTCATAAATACAGAAGAGAAAAAAAAAGGCAAAACCAAGAGGTAATTCTTCTGCTAGAGTCAACAGGATAGGATTTACCAGGTTTCTTCTTTAAAGCAGGAATGAAGATCAATCAGAGGCTGAAAGCTGTACAGAGGAAAAGGTTTGGGGTTGCTAATTGATGCTTGCCTGAACATGAGCCAGCAGTGTGCCCAGGTGGCCAAGAAAGCCAACGGCATCCTGGCTTGTATCAGGAATGGTGTAGCCAGCAGGACCAGGGCGGTGATCGTTCCCTTGTACTCAGCTCTGGTGAGGCTGCACCTCGAGTACTGTGTTCAGTTTTGGGCCCCTCACTACAAGAAGGGCATTGAGGCCTTGGAGCGTGTCCAGAGAAGGGCTACGAAGCTGGTGAAGGGCCTGGAACACAAGTCCTGTGAGGAGCGGCTGAGGGAACTGGGGTTGTTAAGTCTGGAGAAGAGGAGGCTTAGGGGAGACCTTCTTGCTCTCTGCAACTACCTGAAAGGAAGGTGTGGGAAGCTGGAGGTCAGCCTCTTCTCACAGATAACTAGTGATAGGACTTGAGGGAATGGCCTCGAGTTGTGCCAGGGGAGGTTTAGGTTGGAAACGAGGAGACATTTCTTCTCAGAAAGAGTAGTCAGGCATTGGACTGGGTTGCTCAGGGAGGTGGTGGAGTCACCGTGTAGTCCCAAAGGTTGGATGTGGTGCTTAGGGACACGGTCTAGTGGGTGACATTGGTAGTAGGGTGATGGTTGGACCAGATGATCTTGGAGGTCTTTTCCAATCCTAACGATTCTGTGATTCTAAAGTGCTTACTTCAGACCTAGACATTAGCCTTATCGTAAGCTGAATGGCACTATGGGGAAACTTTGTAGTTGTCCTAGTTTCAGTTAGGACAGAGTTAATTTTCCTCCTAGTAGCTGGTAGGATGCTATGTTTTGGATTAGGATGAGAAGAGTGCTGATAACATGCTGATATTTTAATTGTTGCAGAGCAGTGCTTACAACAAGTAAAGTACTTTTCAGCTTCTCGCTCTGTCCTGCCAGTGGGCAAGCTAAGGGTGCAGCAGGAGCTGGGAGGGGACAGACCCAGGACAGCTGACCCAAACTGGCCAAAGGGGTATTCCATACCATCTGATGTCATGCTAAACAATATATAGGGGGTGGCTAGCTGGGGTGGGGGGCCGGCTGCTCAGGGATAAGGCTGGGCATCGGTCAGCGGGTGGTGAGCAATTGCATTGTGCATCACTTGTTTCGTACACATTATTATTATTAGTACTATTATTATTATTATTATTATTATTATTATTATTTTCCCATCTTAATAAACTGTCTTTGTCTCAACTCACCGGCTTCACTTTCCTGTTTCTCTCCCCCATCCCAGAGAGGGAGGGGGGAGGGTGAGCAAACGGCTGTGTGGTGTTTAGCTGCTGGCCAGGTTAAACCACAACAGTCCTTTTCGGCGCTCAACATGGGGCACGAAGGGTTGAGATAACGACAGATTTGACCAGAGTGTGTTAAACTAAAATTGGTATGAGTATTAGACCTGCTTAATAGTTGCTAGTCACAATGTCGATTGCCTTAATCTCAAGTCTGCTGTGCCTGTTTTCCAAATTGAGTTTTATAGCACGTTACTTTCTGTATGTGCTCCATCGTGCTGTTTATCCTTTCCGGGCCCTGGTTTAAGATCATTATGGTACTGTGCGGTGTAACAATGGCTTATGAAATGATGAAATTTCTGGTCATGACTCTAACCTGGTATTTGTACTCAGCACTGACGTCGACTCTATACTTTGGAAACCATATCTCAGAAACTATTAGCAATTACACCTATTGCCTTTTTTCAGCAGGGACCCAATCTGTGAAGGGGACAGGGGAAGACATGTTTCCCTACCTGTTCACTCTCCCTTTCTCCTTCACCACCCTCTTATCCCCCAAGCTAGTTGCGATAGTTCTCCAAGATGTTGAATATCCTTGGGATACTCAGACCAGCCTGCTCTTGTTGTTATGTCTCCTGAATGCGCTTCAGGTTTTGTTTAAGGTTAAACAACTACTTAAGAATCTCATCCAGAAATCTGTCCTGAGGCGGGATAGTTGCGAGTGGCAGGGAGTGTGGTAGGATATGGGCAGGTTTCTAGAGCAGTGGTCACCTCCAGTGTTTTGGACATTCACCCCTGAACAACTGCAAAATCCTAAAAAACTGGCAGAATGCTTGAAAAAAGGGTGTCATGACTCTGGCAGTTCCAAAGTGACACAAATCACTGTAGCGTGCTGGGGTCTGGCTTGTGCCTATCGAGCTGCAATTGATGCTACTAGCAACCTAGTGGCAGACCCTGCAGCCGCTCCAGCTCCTGCAGCCACTCCAGTTCCAGCTCCTGCAGCAGCTCCAGCTCCTGCAGCCGCTCCAGTTCCTGTGGCTGGGTCAGAGAAACAAGCTGTAGCAGTGCAAGTTTCCCCTGTAGACAAGGTGAAAAAATGGTATAGAGATTCAGGTCGTTTAGAACGCAGAGAGTCTTCTGCTAGGTCTAGGTACAGAGAAGACAAGGCTGGGCTATCAGAGGTGCAGGAGGATGAAGATGAGGATGTCGAAAAATCAACAGTAACTACCCGAACCCTATACCAGCGTGAGCTATGAGATGTGTGAAAAGATTTTGGTCGCTGCATAGGTGAGCAGCTTGTCACCTGGCTGCTCCAGTGCTGGGACACCGGAGCCAATTGTGTGGAATTAGAGGGCAGGGAAGCCAGGTGGCTGGGATCCCTTGCTAGAGGGACAGGCATTGCCAAAGCAATTGGAGATGGAGCATGATCTCACAGCCTCTGGAGGCGTCTCCTGTCAGCTGTGAAGGTAAGGTATCCCTTCAAGGAAGAACTTGTATGTCTACCAGGCAAGTGGACCACCATGGAGAAGGGAATTCAGTACCTGAGGGAATTAGCTGTATGGGAGGTGATTTATAAGGACCCAGACAATGGACAAATATCCACAGATCCAGATGAAGTCAAGTGTACACGACCCATGTGGCGGAAGTTTGTACGGAGTGCACCATCATCATATGCCAGCTCATTGGCAATAATGGCCTGGAAAGAGGATGAGGAACCCACAGTGGATGAAGTGGTTAAACAACTCCAGAAGTACGAAGAAAGTCTCTCCTCTTCCCTACAGGCCTGCGTCTCGGCTGTGGAGAAACTTTCTGAAGAGTTCCACCAACTTAAAGAGAATTTATCTTCCCCTCCACTGGAACAAACCAGTGTCCACCAACTAAAAGAGAATATTTGGAGAAACTTTCTGAAGAGGTCCACCAACTTAAAGAGAGTTTATTTTCCTCCCCACCTGTACAAACCAGTGTCTCAGCTATTAGGGGTAAGCGTTCATCCGTGCAAGGAAGACAATATGGTGGGTGCACACTCCATGCCACCTTGTGGTTTCACCTACGTGACCATGGAGAGGACATGAGAAAATGGGATGGAAAATCAACCGCGACCCTAGAGGCACGGGTACGTGAATTGCAAAAGAAAACAATCGGGAAAAAGGGGTTCTCTGAAAAGTTTGCTGCTCCAACTTCCAGCAGGCAGTCCTTTAAACACAGAAATGAAGATTCTGACCAGGACTAGAGGGGCCCTGTCTCCAGCCATGGGGAGGAAAGGGACAATTGAGTTTATTGGACTGTGTGGATTCAACGGCCTGGTACATCAGACGCACAGAAGTATAAGGCTTTAGTAGACACCGGTGCACAATGTACTCTAATGCCATCAAGCTATAAAGGGCCAGAGCCCATCTGTATTCATGGAGTGACGGGGGGATCCCAGCAGTTAACTGTATTGGAGGCTGAAGTGAGTCTAACCGGAAATGAGTGGCAAAAGCACCGTATTGTGACTGGCCCCGATGCTCCGTGCATCCCTGGCATAGACTATTTTAGAAGATATTTCAAGGACCCAAAAGGGTTCCGCTGGGCTTTTGGCATAGCTGCTTTGGAGACAGAGGACATTAAACAGTTGTCTACCTTGCCCGGTCTCTCAGAGGACCCTTCTGTTGTGGGGTTGTTGAGGGTTGAAGAACAGCAAGTGCCGATCGCTACCACAACTGTGCACCGGCGGCAATATCGCACCAACCGAGACTCCCTGATTCCTATCCATAATTTTATATGCTTTGTCAGCTCTTCCTGATGAATTGTCTGTGAATTGCACCTTTTCTACAGAACTGTATCATTGTCTAGTTCAGCTTCATATTAATTATTATGATTTATTTATTGTTTATTTTTATTACTTATTGCCATAATCATTGATAAAATCCCCAGGTAGTTACAGACTAGCACTACAGATTTTTGGAGGATCCTGGACATTCTGTTAGGCTGACCCTATGGTCTGAGCAGTAAAGTTTTGACAGCAACTTCAGAGAAGAGGTCCTTAGAGGAGTTTCAGAAGCTGAGACCAATCTCTTCCATATAAAGCCTGTATATAATGGATATCTATGAAGCTAAGCCTTTATTTTATGCTGATTCTTCTCTGAGGGTGACAAAACTGAGCGGAAGTGAGCACCACTAGAGATACATCTTCACTGCTCTCCCAGGTGGCAATGTCCCCAAAAGCAAATACTGGCTTACAGAGCTTGTCAGTATATATCAGTATACCCCATCAAGGTGGAGAAGTCTTGCTGCAACCTCCATCTGGTACTTCATTATATATTTAAATATAACTAAGGTAAAACAAAGGTTAGATTAGAAAAAGTATCTTCATGTGCAAAAGTAAAACCACCATCTTGCAAATCACTTACTTTTGTTTTTAAGCCAAAAAAACAGCACATCCTACTGCACAGATATCTCAGTTTCCAGACTTAAGAGGCTACGAAGTAAATACAGATTCCCCCAGGTTCCAAAATTAATCATAAATTGATGAGATTTCCTTGCCCCAAATAATTACGACTTCTAATTGCAACAAGGTTCCATTTGTGTATATCCCAGTATTATAATGCAAACTAAGAACAGTTAAGGTATGTTGAAAAAAAAAAAAAAAGGCTAAGAATAGGCACCCAAGAGGATAATTATAAAAATATGTTTCTGTATCACCCGTCAGTTCAAAACACCTCTACATATAGTCATGGTTTAATGCTTCCCATTTCTCTTCTCATGTTCTTCCAAGTCTCCTCTGCTCCAACTAATAGGTTGGAGCCAGTAAGCATGGTGTAAATCACCCCCAAACTGGTGCTTTTATGATTTCTCCTGCTGTTGTTCTTCCTCTTCCAGCTGCTTCTCCTTCTGCTCTTTTGCCATTGTACAGAATAAAGGTGATAATCTGAATTTTGCAGGCTCATCAGTTGACAAATATTTTTTAAAAAGAAAGCCAGCCTTTAAGAATACCAGTTTCCAAAATGCTTTTTTTTTGTAATTTCCATAATAATTTCCAATCTGGTAGCCACTTTAGTACTGAACACTATATGGAGGCTCAAATGGAATTGTTTTTGCCACCGTAAAGTCATACAAGTTGCCAGCAATAACTTGGCATCCTTATTTTTCTTTATAATCTTTAGTGATCGAAGGAAAACTGCCACTAAAACTTCAACCCTGGCTATATGTACAGACTGGGGGATGAGAGGATAGAGACAGGTGCTGATCTCTTATCTCTGGTGACAGCAATAGGACCTGAGGGAACAGCATGGAGCTGTGTCAGTGGAGGTTCAGGCTGGGTATTAGGAAAAGTTTCTTCACTGAGGGGGTGGTTGGGCACTGGAACAGGCTCCCCGGGGAAATGGTAATGACAACGAGCCTGTTGGGGTTCAAGAAGCATTTGGACAATGCTGTCAGCCATATGGTTTGATTTATGGGTGTTTCTGTGTGGAACCAGGGGTTGGACTCGATGATCCTTGTGTATCCCTTCCAACTCAGGATATTCTATAATTCTATGATCTGCAGTTGAATTTCACATGGGAAACATGGCAGCACGGACTTTTGTGAATGGTATAGATTTCATCTAAAGATTACCATCTTTCATGGTAAAGATTTCATCTAAAAATCTTGAATTTTTTTGTGTCCAGTTACCATAGAGACATACAATATAATTCAAAACACCCATGTTTTCCTCTCTACTATGCAGAAGCCATAGCAACTGAATACTCCTGTAGCCCTGGATTAAAGTTTGGGAGACTCATTTAGGAAAGAGAAGTTGTCCCAGTGTGCCATCTTTTCCTCATAAAGCAACAGTTTCAACAGAACAGCCATCAACTAGTCCTGCTATTATTTCAACTAATAGAGCTATTTAAGGCAGTAGATAATTGGGTACATCACGGCTTCATCTGCTCTTCATTTCCAGTACTTGAAAGATTAACAAAATGAATCTAACTGGCAATAAAATTTTTAAGAGCTGAAACAACTATTTGGAATATTGCCAAAACTAAAAGTAGTATCTGTATCTTAAAATGCCTCATTTGCAAAGCAACAGTTCAGTATATCTTTACCTGAATGACATTTATCAACTTGCTTCTCATTTAGCTACTCAGAAGAAATCATGTGTCCTTAAAAGAGATCACACTTTTTGATGATTATGCAGGTATTCATTTTGTTGATTTTGTTTTTTTTTTTTTCCTGCATCTTTTATTCTGTATCCATAGCCCAAGAAGAAATCAAAATGGCCAGTTGTTTTAAGCAAAGATCATAATGAATTGTAACAAGTCTGTCTTGATAAAAGTCAGTTCTTTCTGTATTTATCTAAAATGAAATAAATGATTTTATAATAACAAAACACAAAATTATGTTTAAAAATAGAATGCATGAACAAGTAACAAGATAGGGTTACCATAACATTCAGTGTACTTCCCCTCTTAATGCAAGAACAATCTTTTTAAAATAGTTTCTATTACCATTTTGACCTTTGTACACAATATCTTACTTAATGCAATGTCTCTATTTTGTAATAAATCCTAAGAGTATCTCCCTCCAAAAGGAATATACTACATTTTCTTGAAAAAAAAAAATATATATATATTTGCAATACATTGAAAAAAAAACCTCTTTTATCTCTGAATACAAAAATTTGTTATCACATCCAATTAGTCAAAACTAAATTGAATTCTATGTATACTGGTCATATGTTTTTGATGTCTGGGTACTGAATAATGAATACACGATTACTAGACTATATAAAGAAGGATACAGCCTCCCTGCTTCATATGCATTTTAGAAAATCACTGTAGAATTTTCTTTCTGCCTAGTCAAGCTGCAAGGTAATACATAATTAGCTAAGTAGGAAATGTAACAGAAAAGAGAATATTTATATCCTGCAGGGTCAAATCACATTTTGAACTGTTCCTCGGCAAGGACTTTGAGTTTGCAATCTTCTCTTTAGCAGACTTATAATATCCCCTGGTTCTATTCATTTCAAATGCCTGCAGAGACCTTTTTCAGTCTTTAGAGAACAATTGAAACTTTTCATCTTTCATCAGGAGTCTTTGATGATGCATTGACTACAATGAGGTGCATAATCATAAAGGCTTCTTAAGTCCTTCACTGACCTATTCATTAAATGAGATATCATATGAGCAGCCTTTAGAACTCCTTCTGAATTTCTGACCACATGGGAAAGAAATACAGTCATAGAGCATAACAGTAGCTTCCTGCCTAGATGATCCATTTTCAACCCCTTCCCTTCAGGTTTTCTTTATAATGCTGTTGTATATGTTTTGTTCCATTCTGTTCCATTTAATTCATGTGAAATACAGTTTTTAAATTCTAAATAAAAAGACAAAAATAAAACTATTCCTTTCCATAAATAGAAGAGAATTATTTTTTGTTACATTTTAAAACTTTTTTACACTTTTAGTTGAATTTTGCAAAAATTGGTGGGTTCCTCAGGAAGGTTGCAATTTTCAATAAAAGGCTGGTATTTTGAAATGAAAGAAAAAATCTTGTAAAGAGCATTTCACTTGGTAATCACCTGTTGCATAGTACTTTTCATAAGCCATGATATGCATGTTTATAAAGATAAAATATACATGAATTAATTCCGATTTTTTATAATGCAAACTCATTGTAAGTGATGTGTTCATTGTTTCATATTTATAAATGAAAGCTTTGCTGTGCATATATACAGTGGTATAGTAAATCATTCAGTTTTTACAGGATATATGGGCACATTGGTCTTTGTATATTGTCCTACATCCAAAATTGCTCTCCATCACAAGTCTTATTATTGTAATCAAGTGGAATATGACGCTTATCTCTCCACTTCCATGTAAAAAATGTGGTCATCAAAACTCCAACAGGGTCATTCCTGAACTAAGAAAAAAAATGTGAATTTAAATTGCAGATGTATATTTATTACCTGGGTAAAAATTAATTTATTAAAATAAATATGTTAGTGTACATTAATACTTTTTAAGCATACATAGAGCTCTTAACCTTCTAATTCGTTTTAAATTCATTTCAAAGTAAAGGCAAGACAGACTTACTCAAGAGCTTGAAGAAAGCAGAAACATGCCCTCAGTAGACAGAGAAATGAGGCATTAAGCAATTTTTAAAAAAAATCAATATAAATATTGCTTACTATTTAGGAAAATCAGGATTTTCTGAGACAGTTCTATTACTACAAAAAGACGAATTTCCTTATTGTTCAGAACTTGGAGACTTACTTGACACCAATGCTTCAGTTTTCTTTTTTTTTTTTTAATGAAAGACTTCTTAAGGGTATCTTTATAGGTTACTTCCGTTGAATAAATGAATACTGTATGATAAGTATTTCTCAGAATGTTCTCTTGATTATATTTAACAACACTGTTTCTTGGCCTGCTAATAAAACTAAATCTCCAAGGCGCAGCTTTTTCCAGCTCTGTAAGATCTGCAAGAAACTATTAGCATTACAGATCCTTCAGTAAATTCCATGTTTGCACTCCAGGCTGTGCCTATTTATCCATTGTCAATACTGACTGCTCCAATGCATATGTGTAATCCCATCACTTTTAGGGAGCAGACTCACTTGGCTCAAAATATAACTTACTAGACTGAGATCGGGACACTTAAATTTCATTGGCCATGTGAGACAATGTCAACTCACTGGTGTAGATAAAGGCATTGAGCATTATCTGAGATCCAGTGTATCCGATACATGGGACTGGCACATATGATCCAAAATCTAACCTGTACCCATAAGGGTATGTCCTCACCAACTGGCAGGTAGGCAAGAAACACCACAATAGCTAAAACAGTGCTAAACACTCTCTTTGGACAACTCAGTAGATCCTCAAGTGTCTGACCAGATGGATCATTCTCCATGTACTACTGTCCAGGCTGCTGATTCATTGGCACAGAAGTTGCCAATGAACAGAAGTTCAGGTACTGAACTTTCCTGCAAACATATATAAAGCTACCTTGCATTTACATGTGTGCTGTCCTCAATGAAAGAAAGGTAGCCTCGCATTGTCCCACAGATTCCAGGATCCATTACACACTGGGGAGAAGAAAGCTCCCACCTCCAGATGTCTGAGTTACTCTTTAAAGCCTCTCAGAAGCATCTCACACTGTGGCAAAAAAAGGTGAGCGCAGGCTTTTAGTTTAGGCAGTATTAATCACATTGCTTAAGTGTCAAATTTGCTTTCTAGATGCAGGTTCCAAAAGTGTTTGGGCAGTATTAATGAATTAAATTCCATGACAGAGCAGAGGATAATGTATCTGTTGAATTTTCCACATGAATTCCAAAGTCCTCTCTGCTACATATAACACATTTTTCTTTATCAACTACGCTTACTGTTGCAGAACCCTATCTCCACTTCATCTATCACAAGACATGTGGTATGTGTTCAACTTACGACAAGATTCATTGAATTCTACACTCTAATTTGTGATTTTAAAAAACATGTATTTTACAACCCTGGACTAAAAATCAATTTTTCTTATCTTGCATAGAAAGATAAGAAAAGATGAAAAAATAAGATTTTTTCTTTCTTGCGTAGCAACAATCCTGTCAGAGAGTATCTTAATTCATCTGTTTCTTTGAGAAGTCCCATCCATATGTTGTTTCAAACTATATGGATAATTCTGTATGCATAACGACATTCCACAAATCTAGCTTTTATCATATATTGAAAAATTGAAATATTTTGTAGTTCTCTTGCTAGCAGATGATGAATTCCCTGTTGATCATTTTTCTTAAAAAAGTAGCCACAATGCATAAAATATGTGAAAATTATACTTAAAAGAAGCTTAAGAAATAAACTTTAAATATATGCATTTATTTAACTCAGTGCTTGCATTTGTCTCCACATGTTAAATCTATCCTGACCAGACCAAAAACTGGAACTAGAAATTCTGGTGATATTTGACAGGAGAAATATTTTATGCTGGAAACCAGAAATCAGACATCCATATGAAAGGAATTTTTAATTAATAAATAAAATAATCTTAAATGTAATCCCACAGAAAAATGTTTGTGAAATGTTTCTTCAACTTTTATTATAGATGCATATATAGATTGATAATTAGATAGACAAATATCTGGTAAATATTCACGTATATACCAAGCCATTATGGTTTTTGAAGTTCTGGGGAAAAAAAAATTGTACTCCTGAATGTTTCTGACAACTTTACAGCACAAGTAATTCTTAAAAATAACAGATAACCAAAACACATTTTTTTAATAATGGGATGTTACTGAAAATGTAACAATAAATATTTTATTTTCTCTCTATAATAATAATTAGGAGAATGCTTCTACCAGTAGTGTAGTGAACATTTTTGAAAATAATTATATCACCCATATTGTGGTGGTACTGTGGTTAAGACCAAGACTGCCTGATGGGTATCAGCCATACTTGTTCCCCGGGGTAGGCCACAGCTTCTATTTTACCAACTGTTTCAGATCTGCACTCAGAAAGACTGCCTTTTTCAGATATATAATTTGATTTAATAAAACACATTAATTCTGTCTACAAACATTCTTTTATAAATACCTCGAATGATGTATTTATCTGTTCATCTGAGATTCTATTTATTTGTATAATGCAGTAAACAGCATGATGAATATCCAATTTTCAGTCTTCTGATTCACGTTTAATAAAAGATCTGGCCAACTTAGAGTATCCTATGAAAACTATTTTAAATCTTTACCAGTACAGCATATTCTGATTTACATATAACACTGAAAAGAGTTTTTGAAACATTTGGACTTTTCCTAAATGAATATATTTACTCTGTTATGATATAAGGACTGCAATTATTAAGATGAATTCTCTGAATCTTTTTACCCCAATAGGCCAACAGTGACACTACTTCTTTTGGATTTGTGGCCAATAGATACATTTTCTGTCCTACACTGAAAGTGCCTCACAATTTACTCTGCAGTTTCATGATATATACATTCTCTCCATGGAGAAAAAAACAAAACAGCATGGCCCTTAGGGCACAAGCTTGAATCAAAGGGAAAAAACATACTTTAAATTGCTTTACTCTTTCCTACAAAAAATATGCTTTCTCTTCCATTACAATTGTGTAAGAGAAATAACTCCTGACAAACTTCAATTACCACTTGATAGGCTTCTGAGGAACTTTTAATTTCATCATTACATATTACAGTGCAGTACTGTGGTACTCAGTTTGGTTTTCTGGCTTTTCTGGCTTTTTATACTTCTTTCAAAATAAACACTTTCTGAGTTCTGTAAATGTACGAGTTTCCCAAAAGAGAAAGACTATCTTAAAATAATCTTTCCATTAAAATGTTAAATTTCATAAATTAATAAGGGGGGAAGATTAAATTTCATAAATTAATAAGAGGGGAGATTTAGATTAGACCTGAGGAAGAAGTTCTTTACTCAGAGGGTGGTGAGGCACTGAAACAGTTTGCCCTGATAAACTGTGGATGCTCCATCCCTGGAGGTGTCCAAGGCCAGGCTGGATGGGGCTTTGGGCAACCTCGTGTAGTGGGAGGTGTCCCTGCCCATGGCAGGGGGGGTTGGAACTAGGGGATCTTTGAGGTCCCTTTCAACCCAAACCAGTCTATTATTCTATGATGGTTGTATGAAAAAGAATGTGAAAAGACTTAGTTATCAATGCAAGACAGTACTTAAAGTTTATATTTTAAATACTTTTAATATGTATAAGTAAGGCACCCCTTTATCAAGCAATGGTGTTTGTATATCCTTAGTTCCTCATTTGAAATATTTACCTTTAAGTTCTAAAATTAAACCAAAAAAAAAAAAAGCAAAGCCCTCAGTTCCTTATGACAAAATTCTATAGTGGGCCTGTTTCTCATTTAAACTGAAGGCCATTTACACATTTCTGGCAGGGTTAAGGAGACTTTTAGTGAGAGTAACTGTAATTTATGCTCAGCTAAAATTGAAGAGTTGATCTCTCCCTGTTCTGCAGTTACATTCTAATGCATAATTTACATATATCTGAAACATTAATGTCAGCTGAAATAATTAATTTTCAAAATCCTATATAAACTTAGTACTAAACTTCATCCTTAAACAAGTTGCTAGATGGACTTTAATTTATATGATGTACAGTAACCTTTTCCACTGGTAAATGTGCAGTTTGATCTGTCAATTAAATTAAAAAGCTATTCATGCCAGGGAAGATGTTCAAAGGATGAGTGCATTCCTGACAGGAATACCTGTAAAGCTTCTTTGCTTCTCAAAATATAACAAGATCACATTTCATCAGTACCTAGCATTAACACAGATTTTGTTTTATGTGATGCTGTCCTCTAGCAAGTATTGCAGAAGAAAAAAAAGAAAAAAAAAAAAAGCTTGATATTACTAACCACAGTATTATCTAATCCACACCTCCACTCTTGAGAAATTTCTTTGTATTACTGCTACCTCTTCAAATTTTATTAATGTTGAGCTCAGTATCTGAAGACTGAGACAAAAAACTAACTTACTTCTGAAAGATAATGCTGAGAAATAAGAATAATCACAAGTTACAGAAGTAATACATAAAAATATAAATAAATGTGAATTACAAAATGATTTTAAACATTGAGTGAGTAACATGCACGTCCCCTTAATCCTAATTCACATTTTCTTTTGTTTCACTCTGAGACTGCATATATATCTAATAGTTGATCTTTCTCAGAGCTCCCATAGGAGGATGTGTCCTGCAGTGTGTCCAGGGCCCAGCCTATCCAGATGATTTGTGTGATTGAGCTTGCCATTGTGTCTGTCTGGGTAACATTTACATATTTTATTTATCTGAGGGAACTGGTGCATTGGTTTCTTTCACAAGACTTAATCAGGATGCAGCCCAGATGTGCTCCAAAGCTCCGAAGCCCTGACATCCCTGTGCCATCACCAAGGTATTGGTATGGTCAGGGAAGGAGACCATATGACCAACCATGATCATATTAACGGAGGTAGACATTGGGAGTTTTGGTTTTTCAAGCAGCTTGCCAGGTATGTTTTATTTAAATGTCAGTATTCTGTTAGAATCAGCATATTCAATTTTGCTATAAACTTCCATATCAGCACTAGTAAGTCCATGTATCATCTGAGATGTGATGGAGCAAGTAGATCTGACATGAAAGACCAAGAAAGAGTGATCATGCCAAATGGATGAACTTAAGAAAATGATCTTTGCAGAATCAATGACTGGGGCAAAAATAGACATGTAGATCTAGTGATCCTAGCTAGCTCTTTTATTAATCTTACTGTGTCATTATCAATCTGGAACTATATTTTGGAAATTTTGGTTAAATGGGGCCAGTTTCTTTGCTGCTGTAAACCCACAACGCTCGTTTACACCACATGAGAATCTGGTCCACTGACTACAACAAATTCTGTCCACTTAGCTAAACTAGTTTGATGTGAGTGTATTCTATTCCATTTATTAGCAAGGAAAAGATCTATGACCTTGGTTACTTTCTTGTGAAAGCAGTCCTTTATCTCAGGATACAGAGCAGAAGTGTGATGTGAATAAAGCTGCTAAACAGAAATCTGCGCAAGAGAGGGTTACATGGGAAATATGGAAATAATGTATTGGGAAATTCCCTATGAGCTTCACAGTCTGGCATGTGTGACTGAAGGCACTATTTCTCTGTAATGGTGACATTCTTAATATCTTGAGTGTGAATAAAACAGGCAGCTTCCAGGACAACAGCATTTTGATATCTGCAAGCAAGTTAAGGCTGTGACAAAATATAAAAGCAAAACGTAAAAGAAATTGACATGTAATGTTTTTGCTCCTAATGTTCTAGAACTTGCAACTGGAATATGTTTCCATTATGTTGGAGTGTGTATAGGGATTATATGGAAATTGTTTGTTTGCTTTTGTTGTTTGTTTTTCTTTTTCTGTAAAGATTGCAGCAATCTCTGTTCCTGAATTCCTTATTACAAATTTATATTGCACAGCTGTGTTCTGTATAAGCCATTGGGCATTTGTTGACACTACGCTGAACAGGTATATTTACAGTTCTCGAGACAGAATGGTATTGCATTTGTTTTCAAAAAACTCCTAAGATATCTGCAAGGTACAATGAAAAAAAATAAACAGAGTACATCGTCTCACTTCAATCAGCAAATGCTGACTATTAGGAATTAATTTACCTTCTACTACACCCTTGATAGACTATAGTCATTTATCTTATCTGCCAGATAAGGGCAAGACCAGATTAAAGTTACCCAGAAATTCAGACATTTCAGGATGGTAAAAACTATAGGAAAGTATAAATGGAAAATTCTGTCACTAGACAATTTTGTTCAACCCTAGTGTAGAAAAAGGAACAGATACAATCAAGTTCACTTGGAAAAGATAAACCTACCAAAAGTTACTGTTTTACTATTTGGGGGAGCTATTTTAAAAATCAACAAAAATAGCACAAAATGTCACCTTAATCTGTTCAGAGTGATGGATGCCATGTAAACTTGGGTTATGGTTATGACTGAAGTCATATTACAACGTTAAGTGTTATTATTGCAAAGAAATAGTAAAGTCCATGTTTGCAAGGGAGACTAATCAAAATGGTGGATAAATAGAAAAGCTAACAGCACAGGAGTGCCTATAGACGTCAGTATTTCTGATCAGTGAAATAAGCATCGGTTGTGCTGTGTTTTAGTAAGCTTTTATTTGCTGAGGGTACATTCTCTGAAATAACTCAAAAAAAAAAAAAAAATTACCTTTTCAAGACAGCAAAAGAATTATAAGACTTAACTGCTCACAGCAAAGGGCATGATAAACATACTGCTGTGATTCTGTGATTTTGTTTTTTGTGGCAGCATGGAGCAGAAGTTCATTACACAGTAGACCTCTTCCAGACATATGTTCTTATGTCTGACTAGTTGGTGTTTGATTAATTTGAACAAACATATATTTCTAAACATAAGAGGTTAGTGCCATTAGAGATACCTATGTTTCATTAGAGATACCTACGTTTCTACCTTTTAAACTTCATCCTATTTATGGCAACTAGATTTACTGAATACCCTTAAAGAATTTAGGAGGAAAGTATGTACTTCTTGACACAGTCAAGGGCATTTGGGAGTCCCGGTCATTTTGACTAACCCTCTACCAGTAAATAAACTGGACCAAGGCCTATTCCTGCTCCTGAGAAAAAGTAGCATGATGCAGCCCTATACAGCTGTCTGCTCCTCCTTCCTGTGGTGAGGTGGTCATGCTAGTACTTGAGTAAATATTCTTTTCCCTACAGGTGTGTCTACTTTGGGTATGCAGCAGAATACCCTAAATTAAAGAGTAGTTTCTGCTCACCCTCCTCATGCATAAAACTGATAGGTAAGTCTCCACTAGTCAGGAGGCTTACGCACCTAGGAGGGGCCAAAGCAGACTGGAAAGAGGGAGGGAAAAATTTGCAGTGCAGGCATGGACCTCAGCAAATTTCTCCAGTCTCTTGATTCCTTGCTATTACCACATTGGGTGTAAATATCTTTCTGTACTAGTCTGCAAAGGGCCTTGATTCTAACTATTTACTATTAATTCTGTACTCCTGACTGCATTCAGTCTAATAAAGAATAATGATGATATTGTGAATCCTACTCTGAAAAGCCTACAGGATTGTTTAAGAAAACTCTCCAAATAATCATATTAATATAAAAGTATTTTGCACTGTCAGTCCTCTCCCTAAGAAAAACTGGCCTGAACATCTTACAGTGCTGCTACCATTCTGTGAGACATAGTTAAGATGATTTGCACATTTATGTATACTTTTGTAAATTAAAATTGTATCGGTTATATGTTCAATGCCTCCCAGGTTAAGGGGCATGTTTCAGCAAGAAAGCTTGCTAATCTTTTCATGGTTGCACTGCAGGTAAAAAGTGCAGATAGTGACTGGTCATCTAACAGTAGACACAGTGTCTACTGTTAAAAGCTTCATTTGAAAGTATTTTTTACTGATATTTTACGTATAAAAGACATTCGCTTTTGGAAGGGTGAGCAGAAGCAGCCTTCCTATTTTTTGCTTTAATTCTATAAACATTTTGTATGGATTCTAGTTTAGAGCAACAAGTCCACTTTCAGCTTTTGTAAATCAGAACCCGTGAAGATTCTCCTATTATAACCCAACATGAGAAAAATCAATGAGTGTTAAATTTCTCTCTCTGGATGCCTGCTAGACAACGTTTATGAAAAATGCTGACACCAACAATGCGAAGGGAGGCCATGCTTATCTGTAAGGGAAAAAGGAATACATTCCTTTTCCTGTTGCCTTGCATTCTGCTTCAGAAAATTGGTATCCTGGATGCTAGAGCACATCTTCAACTCTACAGGTTGATTACTTGGTAACAGAAGTCAGGAAAGAAAGATTTATCAGCATAATTAATTATTTTTGCCTTGCATACAGTACACTGATGCCACCTATAGACATGAGCAAAAGCATTCCTAAATACATCCAATTCAATCTGTGAAGCTGCTACCCTGGATATTAATTAACATGTTTATTTCACTGACTGTGACTAGACTACTAATAGCTTACCCATTGGAGATCAGATCCCCCTTGACTAAAATAAAATAAATGTCTCTCACCAGTTCAGCAGAAACTGAATCAGGCCCTGAATCAGTTTTTCAGGCTTGTAATAAACCCCCCTCCCATGCCCTGCAAACCAAATTATATCCTCTAATTTTACTACTCAAAACAGAATGTTCCCTCACGTGCAGATGGTTAATTTCATTTGATTCTGACCAAAGCCTTATGAACCATAAACTGTTCTGTTACATCGTGTATATCATTTCAGCAGACTGTCTCTCACATGAGCTTATCCCAACTAAACAGTCTTACCTGACAAATGCCAAGAAAAGACTAGCACTGTAAGGCATACCCTCGGGCATGGCCCTGCATCGCTTTCACATTCATAGATCATTCAGGCCTTTGACAGGTTCCTCTTCCACTCACTTATCTCTATTTTAAGATTAAACAAATGCAGTCTGATCTGGTTTGGATTTTGTTTTGCATTTTTTTCTTTCCTTTCACGTCAGTCAAACCTAGAATAAATAAGGCCCTCTTAGCCTTCATTATGTCCCTTGAGGAATTCTGTTATCTCACCTGTCGCTAAAATTTTGTTCAAGATATACTTTGTAACTGCAAAACCTGTGACTGTTTATTTCTGGAAATATCATGCTGAATACAGGCATAGTCACTAGTTCATTTTCAGTAGATACTCTTTAACTTCATTTTCAGCAAAGCTGGAAGTGTTCTGTCTGTTGCACAATGTCTGATGAGGGAGGTTCTTGCCAAGACATCTGAAACATGGCTGAATGATGTCACTGAAGTGTGCTCCTTCCTTTGAGATTGCACTTTCTAAAACAAATTTATGTAAATAAATTGTACGTTCTTTATTACTAACCATGATATAAGCTGTTTACAAAGTCAAAATCATTATATGTATAACCTCTTTTTCTATATGGCTACAAATGTGGAAAAGGTCAGGACCACTGAGAATAGTCAGCACAGATGTACCAATGGCATATTGTTCCTGACCATCCGGGTAGTCATCCCTGATGAGATGACTGGCTTTGTGGATGAAGGGAGAACAATGAATGGTGTGTAACTTGACTATAATAAAGGCTTTGCAATGGTCTCTTACAGTATCCTAATAGCCAAACTGGTAAGCTATAGTTTGGACAAATGGACTGTAGAATAAACGTAAAATTGGCTGGACTACTAAGCTTAATGACTTGTGATTAGTAGAACAAAGTTTAATTGGAAGCAACTTCAGTGGAGTCGATAGTGGAACTGATGTTGTTTAATGGCTTTATTAATGACCTTAGAGATGAAAGGAAATGAATGCACTTTCAGCAAGTTTGTGGATGATGTCAAGTTGTGGGAGAGCAGGCAATCTGTTGGAAAGGAGGGCTGCAATCCAGAGGCATTCCTACAGCCTGGAGAAATGGACCAATATACACCATATCCATGCACAGTTATTTCATAATATCCCTTATTCACCTACGTAACAGTAGAAGATGGGAGAAAAAATGTAATTGTGAAAAGTCCTGCTCCAGAAAAATGTGTATAGCAGCAAATACCATAACTATGTTGGAGAGAGAAATTCCAGTGAGACAAGTGCTGCTGTATGGGTGCCAGGATGATGAAGTAAGGATTAATGCCACCAAATCAAACATACACTGAGAATGAGAATTTTTTTTTGTTCTGTTTTGTTTTTTCAACCTTGGAAACTATCTAAGAAGAAAGGAGTAAACATCCTAGAGGATGTTAGAGTTCCGTCTTTAGGAAGATATAATTAGTTAAACAGAAGGAAAATGTTGGCAAAAGAAAAAAATATATAAACTGGAGAATTAAAACATTTAAACTTAAATCAAGACTTTATTAACCATTAGTAAAACAGGATTCATAACAGTATTCCAACCATGAAATACAGGAAAAAAGACTAATTCATTTTCAACTAGAACTTATTAAGATTATGAAAGAATAAATATAACACCATTGCTGCTGACAATAAAAGTGCACAGTGATCCAAGTTGCCTATTCCAATCCCGTGCCTCTTACTTTTGTTTGTCACAGTGGCTCCAAAACTGAAGCCTTATTGTACTCTGTTTTTTCAAAAAGAAGATGGGTTGCCTAGGCTTGGATCTCACTCAGTGATCAGCTTTGCAAGGATGTGTGTTTTTAGGAATTATTAAAGGCTCTTACAGCCTTCAGTCAGTATGGAGAGAGATGTAAGGATGCAATCTGTGAGGCAGAAAAGAATTTTCTTAAATAAAAAGGCTTTTAAAAGAGAGTACAAGGAAATACAGAGAGATATCTCCAAAACTAAAACGAAGGCAAAGGTAATATTTTTTCCTTAAATTCATTTTGTATGTACCTACAGCTTCAGTCTAAAGTAGGAGCGATCTAGATCTTAGCACTGCTGGAGACAGTAGCTGTTCTACCTTCACCCTGTACTCCCTTACAGTGCAATGATGATGATGACTAATATTTTGTCAAAATTGGTGGAAATGAAAAAAATTCTGCACATTTCACTTTAAGTGCATAGAAGTGGAAAAGAATATTCAGATAGTTAAATGAATTATCCAATTTGTTTATACCATGCTACTATGTAGAAGTGTGTGCTTTCTTAATATATACATCTTTTATTATTGGTTGAGATTGAAATATTAAACAGCCTTTTTTTGTTTCCTTCAGCAAAGCAACAAAGAAAACAGCTACATTTACCCAGTTTGAACATGTTTTAGTGAAGATTTTTGAGATGTGTATATGTAACTAGAATATATGCTATAAAAGAAAAGGGTACTAACATAGATAAACTTCTTTCCTTTTAACTTTATTTTGTGAAAGAAGATGTTAACATAGCTGTCAGAGCTCATGAGCTCCAGCTCATATGATTCAAAGCAACTAGGATAATTTTGCTGAGAGAGCCAGAGAGACTCAGCTGATGTATGCACATATAAAAATTTAGAACAGCACAAATGTGAGGTGACTGGCTTCACTAAGAACATGCTGCATTCTGTGCATACAGAAAACAAAAATAGCCTCCAAAATACACTGGCTAGTCAGTTGATTAACAAGCATACAAAAATGGTTATATAGTTGGACAATTAAGACAAAATCTTGGTAAGGATGCATATTGAGAAAAGAACACTTAAGTACACATTTGCACAATGAAGTCTGTGAAAAAGCAGAACTCACGAAACTTTGAACTTAAATCTTGTGATCTGAATAACTATAAAGTGAAGGTTGAAGTTACTGTATGAGGCAGAGTCACACTGCAAATTGACATTTCTATTGGTCAAACTGTTCTTGTGTCCTCTGTGACACAGAGGTGGCTATGTTTTCTGAAATTCAAATGATCAAAGTTGTTTTGTAATATTTAAATCTGTTGATGTAAATGACATCACAAGAATCATCTTTTTTTTAGGAAGAAACTTCTTCAGTCAGTAAATTGTGAAAGGTGACAGAAAATTTTCTATCCAGATTTGCAGATTTTTTTTGACATTTGTTTATTAAACAAGAAAGATACAGCAAAACAACAGAGAGAAGAAATGAATATGCCAAAAAAAATAAATAAATGATTAACTGAAAAAGTCTGCAACTATTTCCAATATCTCTAAATACCCATAGATCCATACAGTTGCTACAAACTGACCACAACCAGCATACTCTATCCAAATCAAAATATTTATGCATTTAAATGGAAAACAGATATTTTTATACTTGGACTTCTCACAATTGTAATATTATATGGGATCATTTTACTGTAAGCATTCAATTATATTTTAAATTCTTAAAGAGATTAATGATGTAAGTATAGATTTGGCGCCAGCTATTTTCCAGTCTTTAACAAATATGATTCAGCAAGTTCTTGAAGCTGGATGTCATATAGATTGAATAATCTTGAAAAAAGTATGTAAATACCAGTGTCTGAAATTCATTTTAAACAATTTAGATGAACATGGAGTAAAATGCTAGAAGTTAAACAGCTGTTTATCAAATTCCCTCTTAATTATTTTTGTGGTTGCAAAATCTGTACAAATTAAACATTATCTGTGGGAGGAGTTATAACCATTCTACCAGTGAAAAAAAAAAAAAGAAAAAGAAAAAAAGAAAGTGAGAGAGTTCCAGTCAGATTTCAGATTTGTAAAACACTGGAGGAGATCTGCTTTTACACTGAAACTTTTTTGAAGCCATTTACAACTAAATTTCAATTTGCCAGGATGATTTCTGAGATAAAAAAAAATTTAGGGTCCATCAGGTAGCTCAGGGCTGGGCGGCATGGTGTGAGAAGGACTTTGTGCTATCAGAGAGCATCCAAAGGAGGGCTGCAAGGATGGTGACAGGCCTGGAGGTGGAAATGTGAGAGTAGCAGCTGAGGTCCCTTGGTTTGTCCAGCCCCGAGCAGAGCAGGCTGAGGGGAGGCCTCATGGCGGCCTGCAGCTCCCTCACGAGGGGAGCGGAGGGGCAGGCGCTGAGCTCTGCTCTCTGGGGACAGCGACAGGACCCGAGGGAACGGCATGGAGCTGGGACAGGGGAGGGTCAGGCTGGGTGTTAGGGAAAGGTTCTGCACCCAGAGGGGGGTCGGGCACTGGGACAGGCTCCCCAGGGCAGTGGTCATGGCACCGAGCCTGCCAGTGTTCAAGAATTTTTTAGACAGAGCTCTCTGACACGTGGTCTCTTTTTTTTGGGTGGTCCTGTACAGACCCAGGAGTTGGACTGCATGAGCTTGTGGGTCCCTTCCAACTCAGTATATTCTATGATTCTTTGAGCTCCAAGACACATGTGCCCATATGTATACTGTCTCTTCTGAATGGTCCTTCAACTTTTGCTGACTCCAAATTATCAGAAATATGACCAGCCATGCTTTGCAAGACTGCTGCGTAGCACAAAAGTGCCCCAAGCCTTGTTCCAACAACATAAAAGTAAAATTGCTATAAGCTTCAGCACTATGCTATACAAAAATATATCTTTTTGTGCGGTGTAGAAAAGCTTATGCCTTCCCAGAGACTATAAATCACACGTATGTAAGCTAGTCTCCTTATGTAGTTTCTAAATGATAGATATCTAATGTCAGATGAATCTGACTTCTAAAATAAGAGAGAAATACTTGTTAGTTAGCACATACAATATCTGACACTTTTGCATATCATCCTGTTGTTAGGAAGTGATTGGGAAGATGCCAGTACAATCAGGCCAGGAACAGGCACCAACACAGTGCCTGTGTTGTTCACCTGCTAGCCAGGAAAATCACTTTGCTTCATCCTAGACATCTTGGAGATTTGACCTTTAAACATAAGTTCCACTTTAAATATTTGCTAAGTTACATTGAAATGAAAATGGAAAAGTATATTTGGATGGAGTCCTTTTGATAATGGTATACTTTATTATAACTTGGAAAATTAATGGTGCCTGTGTGTTATGAAAATGTAACACTGAAGCAGATGGTCCACTGTGACTGTCCAAATAGAAGTCACCCTAAGATTTGTGGATTATAGAAATGATGTAAGATACGGGCAGCCTAGGTCATTTGGACTGTGAGCAAGAGACTGAAAGCAGGTTAGAAGGAATTTAAGCAATTTTGGTATACATTATAGAATGGTTGTTTCAGACTGTCAATGCAACACCTGGGTTTCTTGTGTGCTAAGGACCATAACCTAGCTGGGAAGGACCACTAGCCAGGCAGAAGAAGAAGGTCTAACAATTTTATTCCCAAAAGATATATTAGGAGAATCGGTCATCCAGAGGGAACATTATTTGTGGAAGCAGGAAACTTGTATGGATGAAGATGCATTAATAATAATAATAATAATAATAATAATAATAATAATAATAATAGGTATTTATAGACTACCCATGTATCACTAAAACTAAAGCCATCTCAGCTGGATATAAAAGTCACTGCAGCATAAAGTTTACAGGAAAGTTACAAATAGTTTGATTAGTCCATTAGGGATGGTAAAGAAAGAACTTAGGGGGAAAACTGAAACAGTAAACCAAGGAATTGAAACTCAAGAATGTTTGGTTAAGGACTAGAACAAGAAATCCAAGGCTCAGCTGAGTGCCTCCATTGCAAAGAAGAGCACTGAGCCCCCATAAAGCCCTACAAACACTAAGATTGTTTTGCAAGGTGGTCAAACAAAGGTGCAGCTGAGGCTTAAGCCAGGGAGTTAGACCAGAACCTAGTATTTGGATGGGGGACAAAAGATTTTGTAACTTAAGAAGAGAACTGATGTACTAGGCACTTTACTTTAAACTGTAATTTAGATTCCAGAAGTGTGTTAGCATGTACAGCAGAGCTGTATGGATTTGGAAAAATGTATTAAGTTCTTGATGTTTCAGTTTTCCCTCTGTAGACTGGCAGTAATATTGTCTTTCTCTTACTGTAGTTTTGGGAAGACAAATCAGCTAATAGATATATGGCTGCCCAACTATACTGACTGACTGACTGACTGCACAAGCCACGAGCACCAGTGAGTTCTTGAGTGCAGTGAGTATTTGTCTGAAGAGTTTCTTCCCAGTAGTTTTAACCTAAACCTCTTTTAGTTTAGTCATTCCCCCTTGTCCTATAACTCCATTCCCTGACAAAGAGTTGCTCCCCTTTAGGCCCCCTTTATGTGCTGAAAGGCCACAATAAGGTCTCCCTGGTGCCTTTTCTTCTCCAGGCTGAATAACCCCAACGCTCTCAGCCTGTCTTCATAGGAGAGGTTCTCCAGCCCTTTGATCATCCTTCAGGCCCTTCTCTGGACTCATTCTAATACTTCCATGTCCTTCTTGTGCTGGGGGCCCCAGAGCTGAACAGAGTTCTCCATGGGAGTTTCACGAGAGCAGAGTAGAGGGAGAGAATCACCTCCCTTGACCTGCTGATTATGCTTCTTCTGAAGCAGCCCAGGACACGGCTGGCTTTCTGGGCTGCAAGCGCACATTGCCAATTCATGTTGTTCAGCCTGGAGAAGACTCCAGGGGGGACCTCACTGCGGCCTTTCAATACTTCAAGGGATCTTATAAAAAGGATGGAGAAGGACTCTTTACTCAGGTAGATAATGACAGGATAATGCTCTTAAACTAAAAGAGGATAGATTTGGATTAGACATTAGGAAGAAATTCTTCACTGTAAGGGTAGTGAGACACTGGAATAGGTTGCCCAGAGAAGTTGTGGATACCCCACCCCTGGAGGTGTTCAAGGCCAGGTTGGATGGGGACTTGGCCAACCTGGTCTAGTGGGTGGCGTCCCTGCCCATGGCAGGGAGGTTGGAACTACATGGTCTTTAAGGTCCCTTCCAACCCAAGCCATTCCTTGACTCATTCTATGATTCTATGATTCTTTTCATCAACCAACACCCCCGGGTCCTTCTGCTCAGGGCTGCTCTCAATGCATTCTCTGCCCAGCCTGTATTTGTGTTTCGGATTGCCCCAACCCAGATGCAGGACCTTGCATTTGGCCTTGTTGAACCTCATGAGGTTTGCACAGGCCCACCTCTCAAGCCTGTAAAGGACTCTCTGGATGGCATCCCTTTCCTTCAGTGTGTCAACCACACCATGCAGCTTGGTGTTGCCGTGTGTTGCCATGTCTCAGTTTAGCATCTAATTTAGAATGTATCCATTTAGATGTATTCAACTTAGAATACACTGTATTCATTTACTTTAATGCAAAACCAAGAAAACTAAATGCTAAACTCTCCAGCAAAGACAATGTGAGGTTGGGAGACAGACAACTGAAGGAAAGATAATTACACTGAAATGGCAAATATCCAACCTACATAGAACCTGATTACTTCAATTCACTATCTGGTATACCTGATCTGTCTGTATTACATTAATTGACATTTGTGTTCTATAAACATTCCCTGACACCAAGATAAACAGGTGTGGAACAGTCCTTGGTATGCTAGTAAAATCTCTCAGCCTTCAAAACTGGGTGACTGCAGCATATTGCTTATTGGGAACAGTGCCTAGAACCTTCTAACTCCCAAATTATGCCTGGGAATTGTTTGGGAAAGTGACAGTTGACACAAATCCAAACCATTCCAGAGACTGTTGTAGCAACGCAACAATGATGATCATTTTTCAATGCCTAGGAACGTTCCTGAACACTATCTACTTTACTTACTTTATATACACATGTAAAGAATAAAGGCATACATATATATACAAAAATACACAAGTATGTGTGTGTATGTGTGTATATATATATATATGTCACTCGTGTGAGCAGAAGTTCTGCTTGGCCAGAAGCAATTAATTTTCCAGAAAATCCAGTGAAAAACTTAAAAATAATATTTTGCTCCAGATTCCAATGACCAGAACTTTACTTGCCTTCTTCTATTGGACAGCACTGGGCATTGCCAATAGGGAAGCAGGACAACAGAGTGTAAATACCGGCTTAGCCTCTCCTTCCACTTTCTGATGGGAAACATTTATTTATAGGAGCATACTTCATCTAACTGTGGAACCGAGTGACTTGTGTAGAACACAACAATAATTTATTTATTTATTTATTTTTCTGGATTTTGAATACCAAATGAGCAATCACCGTGAATAAACAGAAAAAGAGAACTGTCAGCAGGGGAGGCACATGTCAGCTTCCGCAAGAATATTTAAACATATACAATCTGGGCTTGGGGTAAAGAATAGAATTTGATTTTTTATCTATAAATTCCCTAATGTCCTGCAATTTACTTGGCAGATGGCTGTTGTCCCCTCTTTAGGCAGTACTCTTATAATAAGCAACGGGGGTAAAAAACTCCCTGTATATCTTAAAGAGTTGTCTGCCAAACAGCATCATACATGTGATTCCCTTCCCTTTGGAATTATCCCTTTATTTCTGGATCTAACACACCCCATAATCTTTCAAACAGGCTGCACAGACTGTCTTCTCAAGCCAGCTCTGGTGTGGAATTTCTATTGGGAAAAAGAAGGGATGCAGTGAGATATTCTTAAAGTCAGTTCATTGCTAATGAGTAGCATCTGTGGCTGGAAGGAAAGCAAAATGTTGCTGGCTTGATAAAATTTGTGTTGTACCTGCTTTTTCTTGTGTTCTGAAAATGGATATACACAAAACCCTGGACTGGCATTCTTTGGAGAGGAACTTTGAGAACTAAAAAAGTTTTTAAAAATACTAAAAAATTGAAGGGAACTTACTGATTAAGTGTCCTTAATAAGAGTAATTTCCCTAAGTATGCACTGGCTATATCAAGGCAATTAGCATAATACTGCTACTTCTCATAATCTACAGATGAAGGCATGATGACTGCACATGTCATTTCCTCAGCTACCATTAGTGCTGTCCTGTTCAAACAGGGCCATAACCCTGCTCTAGCCAGGACTTGTATTTCCTGTGAATGACAAAGTACTCCGAAAACAACTAGTGATAATGGCTTTATATGGAGGGCAATCTTCATCTGGTATTTTTTAGCAAATAACCAAGAGAATGCCATCACTTTCTGTAAGCAAAGACATGTCTACAGCTCATATAAACTCAGATGACTGAAATCCTGACAGAAATGCAATCTAGTAGGGTTATTTTATTTTATCTTTATTTATTTATTCATTTATTTATTTATTTTTGCAGCCAGGAGCTTGACTATTCATACAGGTTCCTACATAACTGCAACATCCTGGACTCATGCTATCTGGTTACAAACCAGTCCAGTATATATACAAAAACTGAATTGTGTTGCACCATTGAATGTAATACAGATATAATCCTCAATAACACCACTGGTACTCTTCATCCATCCATTTCAAGAACATGGCTAAATATATACCCAATTCAATGGTACATGCTGTGTCCATTCCTAATAGCAGACATAATTTCTTCCACTTTTTCCATCCTTAGAACTCTTGGAGAATAAAAACAGTCCTAATCGTGGTTAAATCCACTGCGCTGTGGGATTGTTTTTTGTTTGTTTGACTTTTGTTTGTGTTTCTTTGGTTGGTTTGGTTTGTTTGGGGACGGGGAGGCTGGCTCTACACCAGCACTAAGCTGTTAGTCTCTGCTCTGCCTCTATCCCCTCAAACCAATCAGGCAATGAAAAGTTACTTAAAGAAGAACATAGGTATCTTTGCTCTGTTCCGGAGCTTCTGCCTCTGATCTGGAGCCTCTGGGCTGGGGCTACAAGGTACTACTGTTGCATCACCAGATTACAGTGCCAGAAATCTTGGCAGACAGACAAAAGCTAATGAAAATTTCAAAAGTACAAGGCTCTTCTTGGAGCTGCAGAAAGTGACAGGGTTGTCGGAGGGATCATAACAGAAACATCTAAGTAAAAAGGAAAACACCACCAATAAAAAAAGGTGGTTTTTTTTCTTTTTTTCTTTTTTTTTTTTTTATTCCCAGAGAAAACTAAGAGTCAAGTTTACAAATATTGTATATCTATTTTAAAATAAAAATACCTTCCCAATGCTCAGGAGGTTGTTGCTATTAAAGGAACTGGCATAGAAGGGAAAGTGAGTTTGTTTGTTTGTTTGTTTGTTTGTTTGTTTGTTTTTTTAAGGGCAGAAGTACATCTCACATTAAACATTTAAAAGTCTGGCAGGACTGAAGAGTAAACATACAAACATGGATGGCATTCCGTGTCCCGCAGTGTAAATGTCTCTGAAACCACAAATATTAACTGTTCCTCAGTCTGATCTTTAAAAAGGGAGCTACATTTTCAGACTGTAGACACAAAAGGAATTAAATGCAATCTTGCGTATGTGCTGGGGTGTATTTAAAATTCGTCATGTACTGATCAGAAAAATAACACTAAAATAATATGAATATCCATGTATCTGTGGATTGATTTATCAAGATAAATTTTTAAATCACGATGATTTTTAAATTTTTAGTTTATTAACCTGAGACTCAGACTTCAGTATGCTTCAGAAAATAAGCTTGTGTTATAATATACTGTATTGAAAACAACCTGCCTCAAGCTTTATGATAATACATCCTTTTGAGAACTCACCAAATCATAACCTGTGCTTTCAGTTCTATTTATTACATATGCTTCATAGATTTACAAAATCAGATTAAGGAAAGTATCTGACAGGGAGAGAAAACTCAGTTCTATATGCCGTACTTTGCTCTCATCCAAAATGTCATTTCAAACATTAATCTATTACTAACTTCACCAATAGTCGCATGGGCAATGTAAGGGTAAGAAGAGAAGTGGACAGAGAAATCCCTCCCAAACCCTTTCTAAATCTCCCCTTCTGCTTTATGGCTTAAATAAGCAGCAAAAGCTTTCCTGCAGCTGCCTCTGTGTCACAGCTGGTGCAGCAAGAGCTCCCCCCTTTGTTTTCACGAACTTGAAACACTGCTCACTTCTGAGAGGGATTCTAGACTCTTGAAAGAAAGAAGACAGGAAAAAAAAAAAGAAAAAAAAGAAGCTGCTATGCCTTATCGGTGGTGAGGAGAAGGAAGGAAAGGGGGAAGGAAGGGGGGAAGGGGGGAAGGAAGGAAGGAAGGAAGGAAGGAAGGAAGGAAGGAAGGAAGGAAGGAAGGAAGGAAGGAAGGAAAAGAAAAAGAAAGAAAGAAAGAAAGAAAAAGAAAGAAAGAAAGAAAGAAAGAAAGAAAAGAAAGAAAGAAAGAAAGAAAGAAAGAAAGAAAGAAAGAAAGAAAGAAAGAAAGAAAGAAAGAAAGAAAGAAAGAAAGAAAGAAAGAAAGAAAGAAAGAGAAAGAAAGAAAGAAAAGAAAGAGAAAGGAGAAAGAAAGAAAGAGAAGGAAAAAGAAAGAAAGAAAGGAAGGAAGGAAGGAAGGAAGGAAGGAAGGAAGGAAGGAAGGAAGGAAGGAAGGAAGGAAGGAAGGAAGGAAGGAAGGAAGGAAGGAAGGAAGAAAGAAAAATCTAGTTAGCTATTGCAGCAGAAAATATATAACCTGCGTGTTTTGGGTTCTTTATGTCTGTAGTAGCCTTTACAAAACTGGCCACTTCATGCCAAGCTGGGCTTGCTTAGGTAACAAGATGCTTTGAAGTGTTCAGCTTCAAATGAAATGAGTTTGTGTGGCAAATACTTCAGAAAATCTGTCTGATAAGTCATTTTTTTTATTTTTATTTTTTTTCCCTAGATCAAATCCCAGAACCTTCTGAAAACAAATGAACACCTGGCATTTCTTAAAAGATCTGAGTTTCCACAAGCTGCTAACACTTCAGCCAACAATCTGGCCGCGAAGCAAGGACCTCTTAGGTTGAAGTGGCTTTTACGGAAAGCTGAAGCAGACATTTGAAGAATTCAAGTACAGCCTATGAAATTCAGTAATGCACATCTATTGAAATGCAGTAAAAATAACAAGAAATGACAATCAATTCCAGAAAATCACCTAAGATAGGTTGGAAAAAATCCTATTTTCTCTCTAAAAATGAGAGTAAATGTTTGACTAAGAACAGTTAATGCAAATTTCAGTAACTATAGTAATTAAGACAGATGCTATTAATTATATTTCATTGGGCATAAGCTGATGACAAAAAGGAAGACTTCTGGGGCTTTAGTACCACTTATTTAGGGTAATGTGCCTTATTCTCAAACTCTAGCCGCATGAGTCAGGAGAAAAGTCGAGGTGCATCTTTTTAAATAGAAGATGCTTATACTATCATATGATTTTTAAAAAAAAAGGGGGGGGGGGGGGGAGTCTCTCCTAATCAAATTAAAATGCAGTTTTACACACAGCTACACCTTATCTAATGCACTGGCTCAAATGCTGCTGTTTCAGGGAATGTGTCAGGGCATCTCTAAAAGTTTCTGACTAATTTAGTTGTAGCTCCACAATGTGGCCAATGTGAGAATATATTGAAGGAGAGTGAAATTTCCAGTGAATTTCCAGTTGTTATGTGCATGCATAACAACTAACAACTCCAGCTAGGCATCAATAGCCATGTGCATAGCCTCCTCTCCCACCAGTAAAGATGACAGGCTAATCTACTGATGGTCTTTTTGCCAATATTAACTTCAGGAACTTCACAATATTAACTTCAGGAAGCTTAATGACTTTTCATATCCTGTAAGATGATGGCTTCTTTATACAACTTCATACAGCAATAAATAAATAAAATTAATATACTATTGACAAAGTCAAAAGATGCATCTACCTAGTAGAACGGCTTTTCATTTCTTTGGTAAAATCATGGAATGGCAAGGAGGGAAACTGTGGATGTTTTAAAGACTGTAAAAATGATTGGTTGTTACTCTGGAACAATCTGCTAAATGAGATAAATATATTACGTTGAATTATGGCTCATTGATCATTAAATTGTCTTACAAAATACTATATTATTAAGGTGAATTATTTGTCTGAAAAGTTTAAAGGTAAATCCATTCAGATTATTTGCTGTAATATCTATACGTGTGCCTAAGCTTGTTTGATTTAGAGTTGGACCACAGATGTAGATTCAAATATTCCTTGAGGTTGTTTGGAGACAATACTGATCCATTGTTCATTCAGTGTAAGTACTTATTGCAATGAACTTTTAGAATAAATATATTAAGATTTCCATTACTCTTAACTGCAAAAGTGATTAAATGTTCTCAGAGTTTAGAAATATAGTTAATTCTGTGCTACTGTTGCTGAACTGATTCATTCAAGTCAGAAAAATTTGGAACTGGCGAATTACTATATAGTTAAGGTTGCCACTTTGCATTAGTTTATCCCTAGTTAAATTTTTCAGGCATTCATAAATTGACCATAAAGATTTGCTCTGGCCTGGGGCCACTGTGATATATATTAGGCTGACAATCTGTTCTCTATTCAGCTTGCTATGTCTAGATAAGATATATCACACGTTATTCCAAGTCTGCCTGCAAAATCTGACAATGGTATGAAGTTAAGGATCCAATGACAGATTTTATCTCCGGTTTTCTTATATCAGTTGACAGTGTTCTATACAATTTTGGTCACGGACTTTTGAATATCTTCACAATAATAATAACAGTAATACTTCACCAGAATACTTTATAAGCATGATTTAATGAATATTCATCATACCTTGTAAGGGGGTATATAAGGTAAGTGTTATTATCCTTATTTAGGGAAACAGAGAAAGGCAAAATGACTTGCAAAATACTGCATAATGAATTCATGTTAAAACAAGATTAAGACTGAGGCTTTCCTGACATACCCATTTTTCCAGATTATACTTCCTTATGTATCTATTAATCAATCAATCGTATTTTTAATTCATAACTTTTTTATATTTTCCTTTGAAATTAAAATAATTTTACAAAGCAAATATGCTTTGTCATATATACTATTAAACTTTTGCACACTGATGAATTCCACAAAACAACAGTAACCTTCCCATTCTGTCTGTCTTACAGCATAACACAATTCTTCCGTATTAAGACATTTGATACTATGGATAATATTTATCCAATATACAAATGTAAATTCATTATTCCTGAGGTCATAATACCTTTTTGTTCATAATTAGTTTTGCGATCCAACTAAAAATTGGGACTGTATTTTCATTTTAAAAGAAACATAAGAAAATTTCAGTCATCACAAGTACACGCTACACAAAAACAGACTCCAGGAACACACTCATAGGCTACATTTCACTTCAGTTTATGTTACACCACATAGACTGCCTTGGAGCTAAGCATCACAGAGGACTGCTTATTCTCTGCATTGCAGCATGCCGCTTGCAATGGCCTAACTCCCTCTGCAAATTATCATGATGTAAGGGGCATAGAGCTATCTCCTGCCTGCCTCGTTCAGGAGAATATGAATGGACACTTCTGTTTTAGAATGTCTTCCGGAAAAATCTAGTATTGCTAAAAGAAAGGATGAAGCATTTTTGTGAAGGAACAGAAAAATGAGAGAGAATCAATTTCAGAAATAAAAGTATTGAACATTGTTTTAGATTTAGACATAAAGAAAAACCTCCAAATTGCACACTAGTATCCTTGTGGGATTTAATGATTGATGGTATGACATTTAGCCAAGGAAACACATAGCTTTGCTGAGTTTTTAATTATTATCATTTGTGGATCACCTACTGAAGTCATTAAAAACACAGCACAGCAAGTATAAAAACAGTACCATTTCTAAGGCTTCACGGATAATTGCAGCCATAGTCTTCTGTATAAGCTTTCCTTAAGCTTTCTATGCTTTTTTTTACATTTTGGGAGTATCTTTCACTGGCAAAGAGTGGATCATTTCCTTTTATCTTCCATTGTCATGTCATCAAAAGATGTGAATGTATGCTGTATTTTAGTTTAATTAAACTTTTTTTTTTTTCTCTGAAAGCATGAAGAAATATCAGTTCAGGCTCTGTTTCTGTGTTCCAGAGACATAGAAAAAAAATCTAACTAACACAGTGAAAAAGAAGAGATAACCTTGACAATATTATGTTAGTGAGAGCACAAAAAGAGCATCTTAGAAGGAAATCTCTAAAGCACCTAGAGGCTGTGCCCCAAAAATCTTCCCAATAAAAAAAAAAAAAAAAAAAAAAAAAAGATTAATAAAAGAGAGAAAGGAAGGAAAAAAATAATCCACATGGATGAGTACTCTCATTAAACTGAAAATCTGTCAATGAATATTTATCTTTGTTCTCCTGCCCAGAAGGGAGGCTGGAGAAAGACTGAGCAAAAACACTTATTTCTGTCAATGAAGCTTAGTAATCAGCTCCATCACCAGAAGTCCTCTTACTGCCAGCTGTCATTCAGATGACAGGTTATTTCAATATATCAGCAGAGGGCCAGCTGGCAGGGGGACAGAAATGACATCCTTGCTCGAACAGTGAAAAATATTTTCAGCAGAATTAGCATGGCTGAGTTGTCTGTATATGTTTGGGGATACTAGTCAAGCCAGAGGTGGAAGGTATTTTAGCAAATAAGCATATTTATTCTCTGTCTTTTGATGAAAGTAAAGAAATATTTTCTTCCAAATAGCAAAAAGTATGCCACTTGTAGATAAGTTTAATGTTTGATCTGCTTAGTAGATTACCTTTTCCTATGTTTATTTTTCAGTGTTATTCTCCTGCTCATACATTCAGCTCTTAGAAGTTTCATCTCATCCCTGTTTCATTGCATGATACACAGTGTTTTCTTTGGACTTCTTTTTGCCATTGTAACTTTCCTTTCTCTCCCTTTCTTTTAAAGATTCTAGCTCTTATTTTATTAGTTATCTCAGATTCCTCTCAGTCTCGGCCATTTCTTCCTACTTTGCATTAATCTGAATTCACATTACCTTAGAGGTTTAAGTCCAGTTGACTTTGAAATGGGGTGCTTTTGAATGGATAAAACTCGTGCTTTAAGAACTTCACCAACTAGTTTGCTATGGTGTAGTGCAATCATATGAAATTTGCACTGACTTTATCTGGAACTGAAGATAGCAAAAATTATTGAAAATCAGTCTCTAGTTGCAAGTATAGGCAAATGAAAACTTGACTTTCTTCTGCTACATATTTTGTGCATTTCTTTTATTTTTCACTTATACTACCTCATGTGTGTGGCACTGGAAAATTTAATTTTACAGTCTTCTGTGACTTTTTGAGATGTAATGACTTTTGACATCTTTAGTTTTGGAAGTGTCTTTTGAATATGTCTTTTCAATTCTGACTTATTTCCATTAAAATGTTCACAAGCCCCTTTACTGAAAGTTTCCATTTTCACAGGCAAATTATGGATTTAAAGTGATAAAATCAAATTAATTGGAATTCTGCATCCTACTCCTGGATTTCAATTGTACTGTATTAAATAATCATTTTCACCAATAAAAACAATCTTGTAGAATTCAAAATGTAAAGCACAAGATGCACATAGGTTCCACTTCCTTCAATTTCCTCTAAGGAAATCAACTCTAAAATAAATATTGTATTTTATATACCTCTAGTCACCTGAGTTTACTGAGCTATATAGTATATTGTAAAAAGCACATAAAGTCTTTGGAAATTGGAAAAAGGAGTGAGTTCATATAAAGGCAAATCATACCAAGTATTTCTCGTGCAGCAAATTGCATTACCTGGAGAAGAAAATATGCCTAGATTAATGTTTCTTATCATACGTGTGCCCTCTCCCATCTGTTTTCTGTAAACATGGTCCCATCATCACGGATCACCACAGGTTGGACTGTGAGAACAACACAAATTTCTGAGCAGTACCTGGATTGAGTATCAATATCCACTTTGTTCCCCCAACAACATCTTGGTATGTTATTTATATATTTTCACAATGCCCCAGGGCATATTTTGGTAGTCTACTATGATATGTCTTGGATAGGTTCAGAGACATAAGGTAACAAAACCGCTATCTTCAACCATCTGAAGAAATTTATTAATTCACTAAAAATACCCTAAAGTGTCCTAATTTTATAATGGTATATATATATAATGGTATATATATATATAATGGTATATATATATATAATGGTATATAAATAGGTTTTTAATTTTAAGATGACATTTCAATAACAAGAGGCTATTTAAAACATAACACCTTTCAATTTTTAGATTATTTACCATATGAAGTATAAGATAAAATACCAGTATGAATAGTTTTCCTTTTGCCACCTAGAAGTCTTGCAGTACTCCCTGTTGACTTTCAAAAATGTAAAGCTGATGTCAGTAAAAGACTGAACAAACTTCAAAGATGATTTCAAAATATACCTTATAATATCCTTAAACCAGCTTCTGAATATTAACAGTGGGTTCGAAAAAGACTGGGAAACTCTGTGTTTACCTGTGAGATGTATCTGCATTACAACATTTGCTTTCCTTTATTTGTACAGAGGTATTTGCACAGACGTGGGGGCACCCCTCAAGGGAGCAGCCCTGGGTCTTTGGAGGTATTTGTAAAGGTGCATTTGACACAGCCCATTTACCTGGCACTGTAACACCTTTAAGTAGCAAGTAGTACTGCAGCACCAGCAATGCAGCACTTCCATATCAGTGTTTCTTTGGAGTGCCTGGATGCTGGCACTCCAACTCTGCTCCTGGCTTTTCCAGCATGAACACCAAGACACATGAGCAATTCCAATTTTCTGTTCTGTTCCTAATTGCCTTGGGATCACCTTCATATGTGGATCATTTTTGTTCTCTCCAACCATTCTACCCTTCTTTCCAAAGGCTTTCTATCTGATGATATTGAAACAATTTTCATTAGTACCTCACTTGTTTTGGCTGGCTGTTAGGAATCAGGGAAGTTCTGGCCACCTCTGTGTTTGTGTGTATGTATGAGTGAAGGGATGTGTACAAGCTCTATATCTGGATCTCTATAAGAAAAACTGTTAGTGAAGTTTAAAGATGTGGGGTTAGAAGCATTATAAAAATGTCTACTGAAACTTTTAGCTGTTATTTTGAGCAAAAACCAAAAAGTTAATTAAACTTTCTGCTGTACTGCAGATGCAAATACACTACGTACAGCACCTCAACATATCTGTTGGAAACCATAAAATAAAATTTAACAACGTTTTCACAAGAATAAAATACTGAAATTCTTTAGTGTTTTTGTAAGGAACTATATAATTAACTGCAGTGGGTTTATGTGGCAAGACTTTGACAGTGGGGGGCCATAGGGGTGGCTTCTGTGAGAAGAATCCAGAAGCTGCCCCATGTTAGATAAGGGCCCTGCCACTGGCCAGAGCCAAGCAAGTAAGTGATGTTGGTTGTGCTCCTGTGAGAGCATATTTAAGAAAGGGGAAAAAAGCAACTGATGGGGAACAGCAGCTGGGAGAGGAGTGAGAAACAGCCTTGCAGACAACAAGGTCAGTGCAGAAGGAGGGCAGGAGGGCTCCTGGCGCTGGAGCAGAAGTCCCCTGCAGCCTGTGGAGAGGCCCCTGGTGGAGCAGGCTGTCCCCCTGCAACCCGTGGGTCCCACACGGAGCAGATCTCCACGCTGCAGCCCGTGGAGGAGCCCCGGTGGAGCAGGTGGATGTGGCCTGGAGGAGGCTGCGGCCCGTGGAGAGCCCCCGCAGGAGCAGGCCCCGGGCCGGAGCTGCAGCCCGTGGAGAGGAGCCCACGCAGGAGCAGGGGTCTGGGGGGAGCTGCCGCCCGTGGGGGACCTGTGCTGGAGCAGTTTGCTCCTGGGGGATGGACCCCGTGGTACGGAGCCATGTGGGAGCAGTTCTTGAAGAGCTGCTGCCTGTGGGCAGCCCCCGCAGGCTCAGGTTGGGAAGGACGGCATCCCGTGGGAGGGACCCTACGTGGAGCAGGGGAAGAAAGTGACCAAGAAGGAGCTGCAGAGAAAAAGTGCATTTAAGTTTCAACTTGGGTGGGCAGCCAAGCTCCACCACATTAACAAAAAGCCAAATATATATTTTGGGATGGACAGTTGAAAAAGCAGGAAAATTATTCCTGATGCTAATATAATCAGGAAAGGAATTTGAGAAAGGTTAGCATCAAACTGACTGATACTTGAAAACCAGAAAGTTAAATAACTTAATTGCAAAGCAATTTCGTAGAGATCTCCAGTGTAACAGAATCTGAAATGGGAAATATCTAAGGTAATGATAGCAGTATATCTCCAACACTTTTCTTTCAACAATGATTTTTTTAACACAGTTTTTAATTGGACAGCATTTGAGGCAAAAATGATTTAGTACATTTATTTTCCAAGCAACTTTGAAGACATGAGCACAGGTATCACTTAATATTCAAACAAACTATTTTATTCTAAGAGAGGGGATGGATAGCTCTAAAGAAAAATAAAAAAGCAATTATAATAGAAAATAATAAAGACTTGTAGTCTTGATTAGTTTTTTGCTACTGAAAAACTATTCCCTGTCATCAATTTATCTTTTCATGTGCCTGTGAAGCCATAAAAAGTCACAAATAGCTTTTTCAGCATTCTATTTAGGACATTGTTCTTAACTGAAGGCATGCTAAGATTTCTCAAGATTTACCTGAAGTCTTCGTTTTTCCATTCTCCTACCAAAGCTGTAGCCTGCATGCAAGCCCAGTTACCTCTTCTGCTTCCAACACCACCAACATCCAATAGCAGGGATGGGATTCAGTTCCAGACTGCAGACACACAAACGTTGTTGTCTGCCCAGGAGATCAGTATCTACACTCCTACTACAGTAAATTAAATTTAGGGCTCAATTCAGTAGTTTGAATAGAGGCATCCAGTGCCATTTGATGGCATCCAGAAAGACATGGTCTCTCAGGTCTGTCTCAAAGACCAGAGGACTTGGACTAGGAAAACGCCAGAGGTCCTTTCCAAACAGCATTTGTATGAATCCGTACTTGTCAGCTCAGTGCAACATTTCAGATACCCTTGACATCTCAGCTGGGACCTAGTGTCTATGCTTTTTACATATACAATATGTAACATTTAGCATATTTTTACAGTATAACAGAATTGTTATTGTACCATTACAATAACATTTATTCAGCCACCAGTCTGCAGCAGAGTCCTACCAAACAGTACATTCTTTCTCAGTGTCTTAGTAACAACTTAGACAAACTGATCATGATTAACTTTTTCTTGCGCACTCTTTTCAGATGAGACCCTCCAACCTCATTCTGTGTCAATACATTTTTTTAATTCTTTCTAAAATATTTACCATTGCTATTATAACTCTATACAGATGTGTAAGCATGCTCATTATTAATAACAGTGTGAGAACACACTTTCATTTAAAAAAATAAAATAAAATAAATAAATGCAGCTATTAGTAGTAAATCACATTCAGTTATCAAAGGCAGGTCCCAAATACTGTTTTATGAAATATACAACTGACAAATATGATGTGTTACCTTTGCGTTTACATGGATACTATATAAAATATTTTATTTCATTAAGAATCACATATTGCATATGGATGGAGCCCTTCAATGCAGAAGTACACTACAGTCACAGCTGACTGAGAGTAATTTGAGGAATGATCATGAGAGCATCATGAGAACAGAACATGAACAGAAAATGTGGAATAGAGGGAAGTACTCCTCTGCATTGGAGTCTGTGGGGCTATTTAATTCTAAATTAATCTCTACTTCCAAGTACCATGCAAAATCCACTTCCACTATCACATGATAAGATATCACACTGTCAAAAATATTAAGTCAGGAGCCCATAGGACAATTAATATGTTCTATGACACTGAGAGGGGTGTGTAACAATGAGAAACAAAAGAAAACAAGATTTGTCAAGGAACAAGGAGGAAAACAATACATGAGGACATGTTAGACCAAGCTTTTACCAATCTCCTATATTGCTTCTACAGGTGTAGAATCATAGAATCATAGAATGGCTTGGGTTGGAAGGGACCTCAAAGATCATCTAGTTCCAACCCCCCTGCATAGGCAGGGATGCCACCCAGTAGATCAGGTTGCTCAGGGCCTGGTCTTGAACTCTTCCAGGGATGGGGCATCGACAACCTCTCTGTCTCACCACCCTCTGAGTGAAGAATTTCCTCTCAATCCCTAATCTAAATCTCCCCTTTTTTAGTTTAAAACCATTTCCCTTTGTCCTGTCAGTATCTGACTGAGCAAAGAATTGCTCTCTGTCTTTTTTTTAAGGCCTCTTTAAGTACTGAAAAGTCTCAGTGAGGTCACCCCAGAGCCTTCTCTTCTTCAGGTTGAACAACCCCAGCTCTCTCAGTCTTTCTTCATAGGAGAGGTGCTCCAGCCCCTTGATCATCTTTGTGGCCCTCCTCTGGACCCACTGTAACAGATCAACACCCTTCTTGTGCTGGGGGCTCCAGACCTGGACACAGTACTCCAGGTGGGGCCTCACAAGGGCAGAGTAGATAGGGACAATCACCTCCCTCACCCTGCTGGCCACTCCTCTTTTAATGCAGCCCAGGATGTAGTTGGCCTTCTGGGCTGCAAGCACACACCGCTGCCTCATGTCAAGCTTTTCATCCCCTAGAACCCCCAAATCCTTCTCTGTAGGGCTGCTCTCAATCAGTTCTTCTCCCAGTCTGTACTCATGTCCGGGATTGCCCCAGTCCAGGTGATGTACCTTGCACTTGGCCTTGTTGAACCTCATTAGGTTCACATGGGCCCAATTCTCAAGCTTTTCCAGGTCTTTTTGGATAGCATCCCTTCCTTCTGTTGTATCAACACTCAGCTTGGTGTCATCTGCAAACTTGCTGAGGGTGCACTTGATCCCACTGGCTATGTCATTGATAAAGATAGTAAACAGTACTGGTCCCAGGGCAGACCCCTGAGGTACACCACTCGTCACTCGCCTCCACTTGGGCATAGAGCCATTGATCACCACTCTCTGAGTGCGACCTTAAAGACAATTCCTTATCCACTGAATGGTCCACCCATCAAATCCATCTCTCTCCAATTTGGAGACCAGGATATCATGTGGGACTGTGTCAAAGGCCTTGCAGAAGTCCAGGTAGATGACATCGGTCAGTCTCCCTTTGTCAACTGATGCAGTCAGTCAGTCATAGAAAGCTACCAGAATGGTCAAGTGTAAAAACCACAAAGCAGTAATATTGTCTAAACATTGTTTGCCAAAACTCAAATAATGCCAAGTTTTAAGCCTTGTCTTCAGTCAAATGCAAAACAGCCAAGTGAAAATCCCACCATTTAGGATCACAGCTTATAACTTCCATTATACAGTAACATGAAGATATGCAACCAGAAGCATGCCAGGTTCCTGTAGTTTCAATCACCTGATTTCATCAACTGGGACAAGGAAAAAAGATGGCTCAATACAAACATCTACAGTATTGAATGATTTTCTGATTGTTTTTTAACAAAAACAACATTTTTTGTATAGTGTTTAATTGTTATTACCATATAAATACTGACTGCACTGGGAAAAATAAAAATAAAAAAATAAACAAACAAAAGAAACAGGAAATAACTCAGTTTTCAAGCACTCATATATCAAAACTTCCATGAATCTTACAGTACCTACTTTTTCTTCCTTTACTGGAATGCTGACACTGAACTCTCACTATTAGATGTGCTTACCATGCTTTACTTTAGAGGATATCCCAGCAAATTGCCATGAGCTCTCTTCCTTTGTAAAGTGAGGACTTAGAAATCTCAATGGTCATTGAAAGACCTAGTCTCACACCTTTCCCCATGAAATATTCTTTGAAAACTTTCTAACTCTGTACCCTTAAACGTCAAAACAGCTTTCCTCCCTGAGTGCAATGCTGCTGCTTCAAAAGGTGAAACTAAGTAAAACTGCAGACATGACCATTCCCTGTTTCTCATGACAGAAGAAAAGATGAAACTGCTGCTTATACTTTGACCAAGCAGTACTCAATGTTGTTTGGTACTTCGACAGTAGAATGACAAGTGAGATATAAATACATAGAATTGCTTGAAAGCAAACAATAAGAATACTGATCTAAAACCAGTCTTTAAAATATATGACTGCACTATGTTTCTAATAAAGGCACCTTGAAGACAGCATTACTGAAAGCACAGAGTGGTTCTGAGTACCCTCTCCCAATTCTCTTGGGAATTTATTACATTATAGAGAGAGGGGGGGAAAGGTAGACTCTTCTGAAATTAGATACTTGAGAATTCCATGCTGCAGCTTATGGCACAGTCATTAGCATATTATTTCAAATATAAAAGAAACATTAAAGGATGTTATAAGAAAATGAACATAAATAAGCCACAAATCATATAATTATTTTTTTCCTTTTCTGGTATGCATCTCTTCATTTTTCCTCTTATTGTCCCTTCCCTGAAATCAACAGAAATTGCTTCAAATCCAAACAAACCCACCCAAGACAACGAACAGTGTTCAGGACTGGAGTCAGCCCAGTCTCACTGGGACAGCTGCTCATTATGAATTCAGTACCCCCCATCTACCACATGTGCAGTGTAATGCAAGAATTAATATTCACATGGTGGTACCTTTCATGTTAAAAGTGAAAAATAGCATAAGAAAAAAAAGTGATAATTTTCATAAAACTCAAAAAGATATGCTTAGGAGAAAAACATCCAGAAAAACACACAAAAAAATTAAACATGCTGTGGGAAGAACTAAACCTGAAGTCTTTTCAAAGAACTCATCTCTGCAAATCCACAGAAGTACATCAACCCACTGAATTTTAAATTACTGCATGGAATGTGTTTTGCAATATTTAAGTACAATCTTCAGAATTTTTAAACTTCTGACAAAATAGATTTTAAAAGGTGATTGAATAATCATCATCAATGATTCAAGAACATCTAAAGCAAAAGAGGATGCTACAAAGCAAAGCAGAGAGGCACCCAAAATGCTGAGGAGACTGCCAAAAGGCTAGTTTTGAATGATATCATCTGATAAAGAAATTAATAAAACAGAAGTCATTAAGGAAATAAACCCTTTCGTAATGCACAACTCTGCTTTCACTAACCTTCCTAATATAAAAGAGTTAATGTACCAAACGAACATTTGGACATACACTCCTAGTTTTTATGAATCTTTGTCTGAGACAGGCAGAGATAAAAATAGTAATAATGAAATATTAGCTCATGTAAATATTTAAGGAAAAGTGTAAGTATTTGGTTGGCTGTACATTGTAGGCACCACTGAATACTCAGTCATGAAATTTGTTCAATGGTCTCTGCGTTCCCTGCCTTCTTTTTTGTCTGATATTCCCTGAGAAGTAATGATGTATTATTTATGTATTTTTAACTCCACTAGATGTTGAAGGCTTGATTTCGTTTCTTAGAGTCTCCCATAGATTTAACATATCCCCTTGTGTCATGTGGTGCAGCCTAGTTAAAACCATTAAAGGATGTCATATATATAGAACTAAAGTGATTTAAAGAATTGGTGCCCCTATAGGTGGTCATCAATGCAGAAACTGACTTTCTGGGCTTTTTTCAAATTCTTTTTCATTCCTCTTCTTTCCCCATTTCACACACTTGATCCATCTGTCCTTTTAATAACTTGCCCCATGGTATCATTCATCTTTCGCACCTCTACCCGAGCTGCAGTGAAAATCTTCATGTGAAATTTTTCCTGCCTTCTACAACATGACAATAATCTCCAGTTATGTCTTTACTCTAACTCCCACTCTATAATTGTCCCATACAACTTGTGTTCTGCTACAGCTCTAATGGTGCTTCCTTCCCTAGCACATTTCCATCCCATGACTGGAGCGATACTTGATCACCAGCTATCCACCGATCACATCATCAGGTGCTGGGCTGCTTTACTGACCTGGGATTTTATCAGGCCACTGATATGTTGTACATGTTGTACGCATCACCCTATTCCAAGACTTTTGAGAGTTAAATGGTGGTGTTTTCTGGTTCTGCTCAGTCCATTTGTAACAGCTTGTTTTGTACCAGATGTTTTCAAAAGAAGCAGTGTCTGGTAAGATATTCAGCAGTTATGGAGGTTTCTGTCAGAGTAATTAAAGGTTGCACGTATAAACATAATTTAAATAAACTCATGTGATGCCACGTCCAGCTGCACTCTGTCCAAAAAACTTCAGTGACTTAAGCCTGAATATTGTATAAAGATATAAACATAGATTTGCAGCTGTGCTAACGCTGCACATCAGTAATTGCACTGGGATTTTATGATATTGCCAGGGAGGTAGGAAATAGCTGATATTTACATGTGAATCTATAAGCCATTTTTATTCATGCTTATTCAACTGATTGATTTAAATCAAAGTTAATCCTCTAATTTATGGAACCCCATTCTGCGTGTTTGACAATTACAAGCATAATTATTAATACTATGCAAGTAATTTACATACAGGTATAAATGCATAAATAATTACATTTATACACAAATAATTAAATTTACATCCTCAGCTACTTCAGCAATGAACAGGCAGTGGTTTCACAATGGTCTTACATGCATTCCCAATGCCTTAAACACTTGAACTGACAATTTGCAGGTATTTGATTCTACTTTGATTATTTGTTGTATGCACTTTTATTATTTAAGACAATAATCATCTTTTTTGGGAAAACGATCAGGAAATATTAGCACATATTTTCATTTATTTTTCTCTAGGTAAAGAGATTCTGTAGGAAAGAAGAATGGGAAGAACATAAGAAAATGAGTTTAAGGACTGGATTTTATGACAATGTTTACTTTGCTGGCATTGTTAAATTAATGTTTGATATTTCCTTCTAGAATGGAGGAAAAGCTTAAATAATAATGGCCAAATATAAAAAGCAATGTACTGAAACTGAGCACAAAAGGATCTTAAATTCATAAAAACTAACAACTGAAAAAGGAGCTTGAAATTTTCAAAACCACTGAATATTTCAGATACACAAACATATTATAGCACTTTGAGCACAGTTTGATATCTCAGAAAGAAAGTTTTAAATAAAAGCTGTTGCCCCTAAATTGGCAAACCAACTTCAATATTCATATTCTCAGGCATGTGATTTGGGCATAATTTCCCAATGCTATCAATTTTTCAGGTAATACTTTACTACTCTGCAAACCTCACTCCCTGTAACTGCTTAGCAAATACTTAGAACTACTTCAAGAGTTTAATTGCATCTGCAGATGAGTAAGCATTTTTAGCATTTCATTCCCAAAGAGACTGACATTTAAATTCCATAATTTTTGTGTTCCTTTCTTCTGTCTTCAAAAATGCTTGGTCTCTTAATATTTTGCCCACAAATAGTAATTTCAAAAGTCATGTTAATCATTCCTCAATATATGTATCTCATCCAAATACCTGTAAAGGTGGTGAGAAAAACTCACGTTGCTTCCTCAGACAACAGGGATAAATAAGACAGGATTTTAAGAGAAAGAGATTGATCTTCTTAAGGAAAAAAAAAAAAAGTTGTTGATCCTTTATCACTTTAATCACTTGCAAATCTTTACAGAGTACACAATATAGACGTTATGCTTTTAGAACAAAGTTCAAATCTTGATTTTATATATGACAGGTGTATCAATGCAATACATTGGTTATACAATCAATTATATTTATTATGTTTATTATACAATACAATTAAAGAATATAAGAAAAGCAATTGCTCTTGTTGTGAAATTAATGTGCATTGTAATTAAACAGCTTGTGACAACTGGGTATTGGAGTCCTGGATTGGATATTTATAACACAAACAATAATCTTCAAAGTTGTTTCAAATGTTTTTGGCAGAAAACCAAATAGGTATAATCTCACTCAGCTCATGACAAATAAATAAAATTGTGCTTATGAATATTACTTGTTAATAACTATTTCACCCCATAGAAGAAAATACATCTACTGAGGGGAAAAAAATGCATTAAAAATAAACCATTTTCTTCATTTAATTTTGGGGGAGCAGAGTGGTGCCTGTGGTGGATTTGTTTCCTTTGATATTGCGGCTTTGATATTGTGCCATATCAGGACTGTTTTAGTTGGTTTACATTCTGCTTGCAGCACCCACTGGCTCCAATGAGTACACCTAATAAACTGCCAAGGAAGTAAATGTCTGGTATAAGAAATATACAAAGTGAAACGGTAAATAACTTTTTTAATTTTATGTTTTTCTCATAGATACACCTGTCCAGTCCTTAGAGTAGCAAAGCAGTCAAGTTTTTAACACAGAACTCTTCTCCAGAAATAAGGCAATCCTACACCTTCCACCTTGTTTCAGGGTGCCATTGGCCTTAACCAGAGATTAACCTGTGGTTTCTGTCAGCAGGTTAACAACCAAGTTACAGATTCAAAAGGGGAAAAAACGATACAGAATGTATACTAATTTTATATGAATAATAGAAAAAATATGGAAACAGTTATTATTTTATACAAAAGATTTTCCAGTTTGACAGTAATCCTAGCTCTTGCAGTCTGATTGAGTGCCTGACCTTTCCTTCCCTTGAATAGGTCTTTTAATAGTTTTCTTCTACATATACAAGGGAGAAGGGGGTAAAAGCTGCAGTCAATCATCTTCTGCTCTAGTGATCACAACCAGGTCAAGCGTAACTGTCCAGTATCAGAAACGGTAGAGTGAAATAAACAGAAATAATGTCTGTATATGCATGTGGATATGGCAATACGGTTGGAAATTCTTTATAGATACAGTTGTATCTATGAAATACAGTAGCCTAGTTCTTTCTCTGTTTATCATAAGACCCTTTACACAAAAGTAAAACTGTCATCCTCTGGTGAAAAGCACATGTAAAATATTTGAGTGACTGTGGCTTTTAAAGTTTCAGTCAATCTTTGCAGGAATTTCAGCATAAATACATTTTTTATCTAAACATAAACATGAAAAGAAATACTAGAGTTATTGATTGCAAAAGTAGAGCCTGCTGCTTACTATTTATTTAACAAATAACTCTGCCAAACACAGAGCTTCTTCCTCAAAGACTTCATTATCTAACACCCCAGCTTTGCAAGTACTTTTTTTGTGCGTGCTTACACACATAAGCAGTTCCTTTGATTTCAGCAGTATTCCTCTGACTGCATTTACCTTCCAAAATGCCTTTTCATGGTCTGAATTTAAGCAGATGACAAAGACAAGGGAAAGGAAGCTTGCAAGAAAGACAAATTGGGGGATTTGGGCAAGGCTCCCTATGTTATCACAAGAGAGAGGTAGGTGCTTCTTCAAACCGACTTCAAAAGAAGCAGCTTAACTCAGGTCTTCCCAATCACCTTCCTGCAGAGCCTGTCCAGCTCTATTTGCTACTTAGGAAGCCTAAGAAGATTAGTCTAGGAAAAAGCCCAAAGTCAGATGCCTAAACCAGAGATTAAAACCATTCTCCATTGTTCCCGCTGCTTGCATACCAAGAACTGAAGCACATGGACATCTTGTGGAACCATTAAAATGTAGCTTTTTGGACTCTTAGTCTGCTTCTCTGACTAGGCTAGAGAATTAATATCCTAGAACATGAAAGAAGGCTTCACACCCAGATTTTAGAGAAGTAAAAGAGTTTGTTTCCTTCTTCCCACATGGATGAGGTAGGCAGAGACGCCAGTTTGTGAAACATTTCCCTCTCAACATGAAAGAGAACTGTTCCATTAAGTGTTTTTATGGCGATGTGCTTAGTGCAGCAATCTGGCCCCAAAACACTTTCTACACCTAAGAAATATTTCAAAATATTGAGATATTTTTATAATTAAACTTTATAAAAAGTTACAGTGTTAGGTAGTTTTCATTTCTACATATTGTGGGTCAGACATTTTCTTCTTGGTCCTTGATAATGCACTAAGAAGACGCACACTCAAACACACATATATGGGAATGACCTATTCATCTAATAAGGTTTTTTTCGGTAACTGATATGTTATATATACCTACCAGTGATACAATCTTTTTTGTATACTTGGTGAACATACAAATGCTTTGAGTTTATAGAATTTTCTTTTTTTTTCCTCCTCAGATGTGTCAGCAGGTACGCAAAGCTAATACATATGTACATATCTTGCTGTTACCCTGTATCTAAAATAATGTATATTCGATTTTATTCAAAAACCAAAGACTTAATAGTTTCTAATTTTATCAAGTAAGGTACTTCACATAGCTTAAAAAATATTAACAAGTTTGTCTTCACAATTCTTAATAAGTACACGATTTTAACAATTGCTTATTTTGTGGGGTAAGATTAGAAAAAGAAAAATTATATGATAAGATAAAAACTCAATCATACGAATATGCAATTGCCTCCAAAATTTATAAAAACCTTTCTCTTTCAAAACCACTAAAGACTTAGAAGACTAAAAATTGTTTTTTTTCTTTCATTTTTCAAAATATTTCAAATCTTTGCCTCACCCCTTGTAACCACTGGCTGAAAGAAAAGATCTGAGTGCTCACACTTTACGGTCATTAAATTTAGATTTTAGCAAGAGGCTTGCACTGAACATGTAAAAGAATAAATATATACCATAAGGAGAAACTACTTAATCTGGATGAATCCCACTTTAAATGCTTTTTTATGAATGATGAGTTTCATTGATCAGTTGTTAATTCAAAGAAACAACCAATAATAACAGTTACTGACGTTTGATATCGATTCACTAAGCAGTATACACACTTCAAAACTGAAAAAAAAAAGGAAAAAAAAAAGAAAAAAGGAGACCTGTCAATTTTTCTAGTCATTGGTCTCTTGATTACACTAAAGTGCCCCTCACTGTAGATGACTGTTCTAAGATTTGGGGCAACAGGAAAAAAACATCCCACTGTCCAAGGTTTTTTTTCACCTCTGAAACAAATACTAGAGAGTTCAATCCAACGACAGAGATATTTGACCTTTCAAAAACCAATGCAATCTGTATGACTGCAGTAATGCAAAGCAACTGTTTCAAAACACACACACACAAAGTCTATTAGTCTGCACTTGCTGTCTTTTCAGTAGCGGAAGAAAAATAGTTCTAACCTACCACACAGCCAGGCACATTTGGACACCCTTATATGAATCTCCTGCATTTTATCTTTTCCTCAAGCTATCACATAGCATTGTAGCATTCATTCATTCAGTTTGTCTCCTTTGCTTTATTTATTATTGCCGGACCAGGTAGCCTTTTGATACTGCTTACTGAAATGAAAGCACTAGCAAATCACTATCCTCGGTGCCCCACTTTCAAGTTCATTTTTCCCCCAACAGTCAAAAATTTCTCTGCTCTGCTAAGACAATCTCTTTGTTCCAGATGATCATAGCAGTAGGATTTCAAAAGATGTCAGTTCCTTTATTATAACAGAAAAACAATGGCAAATACCTATCACAAAGCACAGATAAGATTGTGAAAATCACAGATTTTCAGACTCATAACAACTTTGGTAAAATTAGTAATTTCTTAATCAGTACAGCTAAATGAATCCCTATTATATCTGCAGCAATTTCAGCAAAAATGCCTGATACCTGAAGATCTTTCCCCTTACTTTAAAGGATTAAACCGTTCTGTTGCAGGCATCTTTACACCCATAATACGGAACCCACACTGAGTGAGTATCTGTACCCAGGGAGTATAACGAGCAAACCTTAATAACAGACTCAGCAAGAAATCTCAGTCACTTTGATATCTTTTTACAGAAGACAGGCTGAGAATGCGCAAGGAGCAAAGCCACAAGTAATTTGTAGCATTTCACAGCTATATTAACACCTCTAATTGTAACTGACAGGGCAATTAGGGCAGAAAAACATCCCACTACAGCGACTTGTACATGATGATTGCCCCACTGAAACAACCAATCATGTATTCCATTTGGAGGAAAACTGTTTCATTTTATTTTCCACCATTGCAGTATATGTCCCAGTTCATCATATCTCATTAAAAAGGTCTGTGCTGGTATATACATTGTTATTTCAAACAATTACAAGCCTTTACATCTAGTATACAGTTTAACAATTCCCTTCTCAACACTAGTATCATGATTCTTAAAAAATAAAATAAAATAAAAAATTACTATGTATAATCAATTTAAATAACAATTTTTAGAATAATAAACAAGCAATATTCTGAATACAAATATATTTAGGACACGTGCTCCCCCACTTTTTTTTTTCTTTTTTGAATGAAATCTAGGCAATTCCCCTCACGTGCCTGCGTTTGCCAAGTTTTGTACAGAGGTTTTCCCCTGTGGAACTGGTACTATTTTATCTCTAATCTAAATCATTGTACTGGCAATTCACCCTCCTCCCTTTTGCTCTCATACTGCCCCCCAACATACACAATTCTCTATGGTGAGGCTATGTCCAAAATCAGCAGGGAGTGAAATTGTGTAACAACAAATTTACAGAAATTTGTTTCTGTAAAAACAAAGGACTCTATATCTTCAAGACTTGTATTTGGAGAGGAGAGAATGTTTCCAATTAGATCTACTCTAATCCCAAGGGACTGAATGTTCATTAGTAGTTAGGTTGTGTTATGTGCAATCTTCAGTCATATCTTTCAATTGAGTTTCTTCAGAAAGGAATCCAATTTATTTGCCTAAAACCACTCCACAACATGAACTGAAGTGCAGCAACTAGGAATGAATGAGAGATTTCCTTCAAAAGTACACTCCTGATCCAAATTAAAATGCTACTCTAGATGCATCCGTATCTGCTTCTTCACATAGAAAGCAGGTCAGTAACATGTCCTTAAATCAGGAGGAAATAATTCCCCTCCAGTTCCTGCTCATCTACTTCAAATTTAAAATGGGTGGATTTTTTTTTCCTCCTCTTTTTCTCCTTTCTCTCCTGTCTCTTAGCTGTTGACTGTTTAATTTTTCAACTGCATCCTACTATACAAATGTGTATATCAAACATTAATAAAACTGTCCATACTTTACACAGCTGAGATTATAAACATACAGGGGAAAAACAAAATCAAAACATTAAGCCCAAATCCCAAAATGCTAACCCACAATTACAATCTTAAAAACAAGAAGAAAAAATGCCTGAAAGCTGAATAAGGAGGTAACTAGTTCTAGCAACTAAAAAATAAACAAAATGATTGGCTTTACAAAAATACTGGAATCTATGACCAAGGTGAGATAAGCAATTTCAGAATGTGAGTTTATTACCTTTCCTAAATTACACTCAGGACACTCAAGTTGCATCCAAGAAAATTAATAAACAAACAAAAACCCACAACACAGCAAAACAAACAAATAATCACAAAAGACATGGCAACATATGGTCCTTTATAGGCCTGAAAAGCGAAGTGAATCCATTAAGATGCCACCAAGATGTTTAGAGAACTTGACATATGAAGAAAGGCTGAACGAACTGTTTGTTCAGTTTAGGAAAGACCTGTCTCAGGGGGGATCTCATCTCAGACTTTAGTTTCTAAAATGTAGGTACAAGAAAAGAAGGGGACACTATTTTTCCAAGGATGCGAAGACAGAGCAAGAGTTAACAGGCACAAGATGCTTACAGGAAATGTTACTTGTCTATAAGAAAACATTATTCACTGTGCAAAGAATTGAACACTAGAATAGGTTGCCCAGACAAGTGGTGAAATCTCTTGTCACTGAAAATATTCAAGAGTCAACTTGACAAAGTCAAGCCTATGGCCCTGCCTTGAATTGAAAGTTGATCTCCAGAGGTCCCTTCCTCACCCAGGTTTTCCTGTGATTCTATGACCTGAGTAATAAAAAATGCCTACATACAAGTGGAAAAAAAAATTAAAAAATCCCCTTTGGAATCCCGAACTGTTGCAATTTGTGCATGCTTTTACTTTAAAAGTAAAAAGCAGTCTGCATTTTTTGGGACATAAAACAAACAACATATATTTAGGCATAAGGGCTACATGAGACACTGAAGGCAGAATCAGCCTTGCCCTCCGCTCCTCTCTCCGAACAAAGACATTGGGGGAATAACGTGAAAGATTGAAATACTGGTCATTTAGTAACAGACTAGAGAATGGGCCTGCCTTTCAGCTACAAATATATGAGGGACAATTTGAAAAGAGTTTGAATTTCTGTTGCTTTCAGAATTTCTAAAGAAAGAAAAACACTCTGAGATAGTGTTTTGTAACTTGGCTTTGGTCATGGCAATGGCCTACTGCAGACTTCCAAAGTAAAGAAGATTCAGCCATCATCTTATTTCATTTGTGTTTGGTCTGTTCTGGAAACCTGTGGACTCATGGACCAGGGCAGAATGATGGCTGCTCAGGAATTGCTTCTGATACAGAAGCTACTGGTCACAGTCTTCCATATTTGTTCCTTAGAGTGACCAGTGTCCTTGCTTTTGTCTTTTTTTTGTTTTCTTTTTTCCTTTTTTTTTCCCTGTAGGTCGATTCAACTTTATCTTGTGTCTTCCTTCCTTTAAATACTTCAAGTATTTCCTCATGATATACTACTTAAATACTGGTGGTTGCCAACACTTGCCTAACTAGCTTTGTATAGCTTTCCAAACACTCAGTGAAGTGAGTACAGAATGAGTCAGATGATTCAGTAATATAAACTGGAAACCTATTTTGTATTGCTTTTTCCTCCAAGCTGTGAACTGGTTGTTTAAACATAGCTAAGGCCAAATGAAATCACCACTCAGCATCTGCGTTAGAAGAGATTTTAACAGCACATGGCATAACTGAAAAAAAAAAATCTTGAAACTAATGTGATCTTTTTGTAGAATTCAAAACCCTGCTACAAATCACAGCTCTGATCCATTGCCATATTAATCACTTTTTAATATTAATATAAATGGATCTACACTGTTGAATTAGGATGTTGTATGTCATATAACACACTGGTCAAAACTGAGAAATATGTAGAGAATACAGGTAAACCCTGGAGGTTTTCTCCTTAAGATGCTGTGCTATTACTAGTTCACCTTATAAATCTGAATTAAAGCTGAATTAAAGCTACTGAAAACAACAAAAGCAAGTACAAGTACTGCATTTACTGAAGGCCACCCAGAGTTTTTACCCTGCATAATAAAGGCAGCTTCCATCTGAGTAATGAAGTTTCTTTCTGCAGCAACTAGAATTTACAGTCTTCTCCACTGGGTGGCAACCTAGGATCCAGCAACAGAATGAACAGCTTTCTCCAGAGGACCACCAAAACCAGAAATCTACCACTGCGAAGGTTTACCTAAAGCTTTTGCTTCTGTTGCTGTTGCAGTTTCCATGCTATGAACATGAGAAAAAAATGAAACCTCGAACAATGGTGAATGATTATGGCCTCATCAGGGTGAGGTTCAAATAAGTACTAAAATAGCCCTAAAAAAATCCCATTTTGTGTTTAACTGTTTTTCTATGATTTGTCTTAATAGTATCACGAAATATGAACTACAGTTGCCATTAGAAGTACTTGAAATTAATGCTGATTTCTGGTAAGCATTTTGTCACATACATCATGAGTACAGTTCTGCAAGTTCTTTTAGAAAATAAATAATTTTAGTAGTCACTTGAATTTGTAGTAGGAAAATGTAAGATGCAAATGGTGGGGTGGGGAACAACAGATCTTAAGTCTCTGATTTGTTTAAACTGCAGAATGCAATTTCTCTCTCAAAAAATGAGAGGAGGAGCCAGATTAGAGACAGAGGAGGAAAAAAAAATCACACAGGCATCTTTTTTCCAGAAATATAACAGGAAATTATATATAACTTTAAGCTCTTTGTACTATAAAAAATTAAGAGAAAAAATGTTTCTACAGTGAGGAAGCCTCTAGGAGTTGAAAACATTTCTACTATAACCTCTGGATCTCAATTCCCAATTCTGAGCAATTGCTGAAAAGCAGGACATTGCATAGCCGTGATAGCAAGGATGGCCTTGATCATTAGATTAAATTGTTTTATATTCGAGTGCCCATCAATAACCTTTTTTTTTTTTTTTCTTTTTGCAAGATGAGAATGGTTCACTGCAGTATCATGGACAAGAAGTTAGAATAATTCTTGAAGACATATCTCCACTCAGCAAGCTTCAGTCTAGTAGCAGCAACCACTGTCTAAAGTTAGCCAGCAAGAACTTGTTAAAAACATAATACTACACTTTCTCCCTCTTCTTCCTTTGGTATTGTCTCCTGGTTTATGGCAACTTATAGAATGCAGAATTAAATCATAATTTCATCAATAGTCATTGATGAATTCTTCCATTAACTTGTCTAGCCTTTCTTTGAACCCAGTACACTTTTTGTTTCCACACTATCTCAGCACAATGATTCTGTGATTCAACTATATGCTCTGTGAATAAATATCTTTATTTTTAAGTTAGCTGGACAGAAATCATTTATTGTTGGCAACTGTGAGGAACTATTGCCTATTCACCTTTTCGGCAGTTTATAAGCTGGAAATCTGTTTTGGAGTTAAGATCTCCAAATCCTCCAGGAAAGTGATCTCATTTAAACAGAGCCATAGTGTCTCAGAAGAACCTATAATTGTCACTATTCTCTTGGTGTCCTTGTGTGGTGTTTTTTACGTTGTTGTTTAGTTTGTTTTGTTTTGGGGGCGGGGGTTCAGTGGGCAGCAGGGAGGTGGAAAATGTCTCAAAATAATAGGAACACTAATTTTAACATGGCATAACATTATAGCTTTTAATGTGGATTTGTCAAGGGTTATTTTCATTGTGACTATTTTGGTGCTGGATTTTTGTTTGTTTGGAAACAAAATTTTCCAGCAGAAAGTTGTTTCTGACCTTATCAAGATATAATCTGTTTGATCTGAAGAGAAAAATTAAGGTAAAGGCAGAAAAATATATATTTTTAAGTTTACTAAATGTAAAGTTTTATAGAATAGCAATGATATTTAGAGACAGATTTGGGTAATAAATATATCATGCCTTACTGGAATTTTAGCTTTCCAGGTGCTTCTCTGTTCCCTTCAACTACAAGCCAACCTCAAGACTTTTAGCGTAATTTGCCATAGCTGGAACCTACATTTGACAATGCCAGTCCGCAGGCTTATCTTCCCCAAATGGAAGCTGACTTCAGGGTGAAATCTCTACTTTTGTCTAATCATCTCAACAGATTTCAGTTGAGGATTTCATTTATCTCCCAAGTTAATCTCCCCACAATTAATTCAACTGCGGAATTTATCTAAGTTCACATGTCTCCTGAAAAGCAGAGACATGTCTCTCCCCAGTAGAGTGAATTTAGCTATGTTCAACACATTCGTGACATAAATAAATAAATAAATAAATAAATCTGACTACAGTATGCATGTGTACCTCTTCATTGCAGACTGACAGGTGAAGTTGCATTACTCCCAGATACACAAAAGTTTAAATGCACAAGCTCAGGACAACGTTATATGCACATAAAAAATGAGAAAAATGAATGTGGTGCTTAGTTACGCTGCGTATTTATCAGATGAGACTTCCTAAGACATGAATTGTCCTGTCCCTCGAGAAAGAATTTGTTCCTGCCCTATGAAATGATAATCTTGCTTATGCAGAACAATACTAACTGCTAACTTTTCTATACTCAAGGTCTATTTCCTGTTTATGTCAATTCTAATCCCAAACAGTTTAAAATTTGATGAAAGTATTAGAGAAAACTGCTCATTTGAACAACAAGTGCAGGATCTTTTTTACATATGGCTCCTCTTCATGTCTTCCACTCTAATTTGTGTACACAGCTGAGACAAGAGTTTTTCCAGTCATGAGCATCTGTTTGACTCATAGTATGTGCTCTGTCTATCTCTGTGAACTGTTCCAATGGCAATGCTGAAGCATCTGCCACAGTGGCTCTTTCTCTACAGTGGAGTTCAAATCTCCTGTGGAGGAATTTGAAAGAAGGATGTAGGGAAAAGCAATTCATTGAGCTTCTGCTGATGTTCACAAAACTTGTTTTTCTTTTACCTTCAGTGGTCATCTTCTGGTGACTGAGTATGGTGCACAGTGTTACACCTTTAACTACAGCTCCCTGAGGCCCAGGGTAGAAGCAGCCCATTTCTGTAGTCTCTTTCTGAGAGTCATGACGCATGTTTGTAATTCTTTCTGCTTGTCCTTTTACGGTGCAAACCTTTTTCCATCTGACTTGCATCTCCTTGAGGGCATGATTCAGATCACCTAAGCCATGTAGCTCTTCTGCACTGATCATCTTGGCTCACTCCCGGTGATTACAATGGATAGAAACAGGCAGTCCACAAGCACTAAGCAGGACGTGGCACACTCCATTGACTATACAGACACAAGGAGTCCAGATAAGACACCTCAGTTTTGCATAGCTTAAAATGTCACTTGAATTTCATTCCCAAAACAAAGTCTTCCTTGTATACTCAAATATGACATTATAAAGATAAGAAACCAAAAGAATCAACGGTATTGACTGAAGCATGAGCTGAATTTTTTTTTTAATCTTTCACAAGTGTCTAAGCAACTTCTCGTTGTTCTACCAAATTTTTTTATTCCTCAAATATATTCCCCTTTACTAAGAAATTAAAAGTAGAGAAGAGGTGGCACAGGCTACCTATCAACTCTTGAAATGGCTAGGAAAAAATTCTCATTTGAAACACTAATTCTCTAGATATAAAAATATGGGTTCGAAGTTAAATGAGTACTGCCAAGATCTCTAAGTACAGTCTGTGCTGTCAAAAGGCTGAAGGGCAGTACTCCAGAATGAGCTTTCGTTGGTTTTGGATCATAGTCAAATCTTTCCTGAGCTAGATATGCATGAAATCAAGAGCCAGTTGCCCTGATCTTGGAATTGCTGTTCAAGGAACTGAGGAAAATATAGTGATAATCTACAAATATAAAAGACCTTTGCTCAAAAAATAACCGTAATGATTTATTCGTTCTTTCTCCATTAGCTGCTCTTCAGAACTCTTGTACGGTTCAGTACTGCTCTTCTACCATATGGTACCACCACCTGTTAACTGACCACATCTATAATACTTCTGAATGGAAAATGAAACATCCTTATATCAAAAGATTTTGTTTGATTTTTTAATTAGTTTTTATTACTTCAAACAGCTTCTCTGCAAGGATTCCAGGATGCACTAATAATATACTATTCTTCTCTAAGTAGAATATAGTGTGCTGCTTTGATGTTTGAACTGAAAGCAATAATCTTAGGTATCTGCCATGATATCTTTGTAGCTTCCAGAAGTATTTCACTAAACAAAAAAAAAAATGCAGTTTTATTAGACTGCAACATAGGATAGGCTTATTACTTCCTCTGTTACTGCTGTCCTTATTTGTGATTCAGAGAAGATTTTAAAGACATCAGGATATGAAAGTGAGACATATTAATAGGAGGATGAGTAGAAACATACTTGCATACAGGAATATAAGCTTCCCTCAAATATTGTTGTCATCGTATTTCATAAAAGGACATGAACATACCAATTTTCATAACACTGTATTAGAACTGGAAATTTAAGACCTGAGTTCTAGATGCTATAACCTCTCCTACAGAGAAAATCATAGATTGTCTATGATAAAACAGGCTTAGGAAATATAGGGAAAGTGAAAGGAAATTTCTATATTCTTTCCAAAACCACTCTAAGTCTCTCCAGATCCATTACTAATTTTATTTAACCTTTACAAACAAACAACTTCAAAAAATTATGCAAAACATAGAATTGTATACCTTATTCAATAATATGTTTCATCTTCGACCAAAGTTACTGAGAAAGAGCTAGTGTTGCTTGGTCCTGCACACTTTTATCCCAAAGTTATCTTCATATATCAATTTAACCAGAAGACCAGTACTATCAGAAACTGATCAGCACTACTATATATTACTTTTAGAATATAGATCAAATCTATTTTGGTAAAATAGCTCAAAGACTTAAGCATAATGGGTTTGGATCAACCTCCCAGGTTTAACACCCAGTGTTTAGGGTATTTTGGTTTTTCATCTCAGTGTAGATATATTGTATTGTTGCTGAAAAACATCTAAGATTCTAGATGTTTTAGACTTAGATAATAAAAATTCTACCACTGCCTTTAGACATCTACACTGATGCCCTTCGTAGCCAATGGAGAGAAACATGACCTTCTAGGAATTTCTATCCAACTACTTAAAGACTGAATGAATTGAGTCCTGCAAAGGCCCACATATTTCTTTACTGAGAAAGGCCAAAAGGCCAATTCAGGTATGCATTTCTTCACACGCACCTGGAATAGAAGAGATGAAGAATACCAAAAATTTCAAGAGTGCAAGCTCTTACCAACATAAGACGTTAATGTTGCCAAAGCATGTGTTTAAAAACTAACGTGACAGAGACCAACCCTCAGATTCCTTTGGCAGATACTTATTAGGAAGAGCAGTATTACACAGCAGGATGCTATAGCACAATTCCTCCTCCTACAGGCATATTTTTTTCTTAAATATACATGAGTCCTAACAGTCTGATGGAAGGGCTTGCTGGCACTTATGTCTTTTACAAGCCATGCAGCAAAGGTGTCTCTTTTACTTAGGAAAGATTAAACTCAAAACATCACTTAGAATATATTAAAGATGCAAATGCATTAAATGGGCTAGCAAAACATCATTACATTTCTGTGTAAGAGACCACACCTTCATAATAAAAATTCTTTCTGAATCAAAGTGTCTTCAATTTGGTTTTGTCACTCAATGAACTAAGTCAAAAATGAGTTAACATCACTGATTTCTAAATTCACAGCCTTCATTAATTCAGCATAATTTTCCCTGAGTGCCCGCATTTGGACAAGTGCTGAAGTTAGACCTTGAGAATGCAGTGTTAGAACAGCAACAGCTACAACAAAATGGTTACTTTAATGAATACAGGCCGACCTGTGCTTCTCATCATAAAATCCTAAAGGAATACAAGAAGCTGAGCTGCTAAGGTAGGTAAGAAATCGTAACTTTTATTAAAGAGACCAGACAACCCTGTATTTTTGAAGTAGATGCTCGTGGACTCACTGTTGTGAATGGCATATTAGTTTTACTTCATTAAAGAGAAAATAATGATTCTTTTAACTACAAAAGCAGCAAGAATAATTTGATACAATTGGAAAGAATAATACTAATTTACAGAATAAATAAAGTGAACTGTCATTCTTTGAATGCATTAATAAAATTACAATACCAGTTTATCAACTGTATTACATAAATGACATTAATGAAATGAGACTTTACACATAATAATTTACAGAATACCCACCAAAATAGGGCTACAAAGCAAAATTGCTCTTATATACCAATCTAAGAGCTGAGAACAGCTTACTGCAAATTTCACAATTAGACATATAGAAAAAATCAGTGGTTTTCTCATATGACTCCTGACCAATCTCCAGATTTCTAAAATCAATCCTGATTTAGGATAACAGAAGTAACTAAGCCTGCTGTGGAGATGTAATAAATAAGTAAAATAAAATAAACAGCAGAATCTTAAGTTTCACTAGTATAGATACAGTCAGTGCAAGATGCTCATTGAAAATCTGACCTACAACTCTGTCAAGAGGAAAGTCGTTAGCTAACGAAACATACCTTTACAAAGGTGGGAAGGAAAACCTGCAAATGCTGAAGTCCTGAACACTTGCGCAGTCATAAGTACTCAAAAGGTTTCTGCCTGGACTAGTAAACCTGCAGTGTTTATTCAGGACTGCTGTGAACACTACAGTGAAGAGAGGACCCCTGAGAAGATTTTTCACAACCCAAAATATTGTTTAAATAATTCAGTGAGAACTGTTGAATTACATTGCCATGGCTAGAGATGATAAATAATTTGCATTTAAAAATATAAAATGCTTCAGAACATCACTGTGCAAGGGATCTTATTGTAAAATATCACTAAATATATTACTTGAAAGGTATCGTGTATATAAAAGTTTAATCCAATTAGATTGTATTTCATTTATAAGAACTTTAGTGAGGCACAAATACACAAATCTTCTGTCAAGTATAATCAGCTATGATTCATATTTATTTTACGTTAGGCTTACTTTTGAACTATGCAGCATGAGTTTTCATTGGTAATAATGTCAAACCTTACTAAACAAAAAAACAGATGACAGACTTTTTGCCTCCATTGTTGCATTTCACAAACTATGGTAAAGTGGCCCTGAACTCCCTAGAAAAACTTTTAATAGTCAACAGATCTCTAATGCTAAATTCTGGAGTAAATCTGTGGGTTTTTGTTTGTTTGTTTGTTTGCTTTATGGCTGTGTAAAATGAAAGAACAAAACACTCCAGAATGAAGGTATTATAGTGCCAGAATTCAAACTCTTAGAATACCCTTGGTCACTGTTCTTTCTCTTGTCTATCTTTCAGACTTTATATAGGCTAGCAGTTATTCAACACAGCTCAAATCATGCTTTTCAGTTTAAAAGACAATACATTTTGAAAGTTATTGCCAACTTATTAAAAAAAAATAAATTCACCCAGCATTAGAACCCTTTCGTTATAACTTCTGCTGTGCATGACAAATGACAAAAAGTACAGAAAACTATGCATTTGCTCAAGTAAACAGAAGGATAACCAGATCATTTATTTACAGGTAATCAAATGCAATACATATTTTTCTGCTTTTAAATAATTAAATAAATTCTATTCTGAAATGTCATGAGACTTATCTAAGTATATACTGAAAACTGACATTACTATTATTAAAGCAGGAATGATTTATTATGTGTGTATACTTCCTGACAAAATAGAGAAAAAGGCCCACAGTTAATGTAAAAAAAGGAATTATATACCATTTAACTTTTCACCTAATATCAAACTTGGATCTCCTAAGAACAACTGACAAAGGGTTCAGAATTTCAGCTTTTACATAAACTACATAGTTTTTATACAATCTATGATCAAACCAGTATTTTTCTTTCTTCTGTTTTTTGCCTTTCTCTGGAATAGTTCAGATTATGTCCTCCCCTATAATTCCCAAATTCATTAAGATAATGTAAAAATAATATTTCAAGTTTCTCAAAAAAAAAAAAAAGACAAGAAAAAGTTACTTCCAGAAAACCAGCAACTAGACAAATATCGTTATTTTATTATTGAATTACACGTTGATGACAAAAATATAAATGTCTTTTGTTTTCTGTGATGACACAGAAAAAAATGTCATAAGACCCTCTCATTCTCACAACCAAAATAGGATCAATATTAACTTAATGGTGTTTCTTTTTGGGGGTGTGGGTGGGAGCATTGCTGGCATTGAATGGCATTGCTGATTAGACATCGAATATAACCTGACGCCAGCACTTTTCCAAATGCAAGTTTATAAATTGGAATGAAAAAATTCTCCTGAATTCAGGGAGGACCTTTGGAGCTACATATTCTTACAGGTTAGATGTCCTCATTCTTCATTATAGCTCAGGTGCCATATGCTGGTGACCTCTCTTCCAAGTATCCCTAAGGGGGCAGCAGCAGTTCAAAACAAAAATATTTCAGACTAAAAGCATTTGGATTTCTTTCAATGGGAGGTCAAAACAAAATTGTGAACAATTCTGATTCCAATTCCTAGTTTTGGAATGCTAGGCTTGTTTTGGAATGCTGTCGGCGCTAAGATTTCATGAGTTCATGAGAAGACTGAACATTCACTGTTCTGGGGCAGGCATTGCCAAATTTGCCAGTTGTGAAGAAACACAAATTTACAGTTGCTTTTCTCTAAGCATCTGTTGTTGGTCCTTGTTGACAATGGCATATTAGGCAAAGCAGTAAAAGCCACAGCTGGCTATTCTTACATTTCAATTTGCTCAGGCTTTTTTTTTTTTTTTTGCATAGGTTGCAAGCGGTGCCTTCGATAGTAGTTTCACCTCTGCCTCATTAGGATGTGAGAGCTAGCTCAAATAGAAGAAAACTAAGAGGAATTCATTATATCTCTTTATATCACCATTTATCTGCTTTTGTTGGCTAAGAACTAATTTAGGATTGAACTCTTGTTTCAGAATATTTAAGAGTCTAAGGAGAACATTCCTTCCCCAGCATAAGAGCTGTGCTAAACCTAAACATTTCTTTGATGATAGATGCTTATTATAATCATTTTCTAACAGCTTGCTCAGCAATTAAAATCAATCAGGCTGTTTAATTCTTCTTAATTTGGATACTTTTGATATGTGTTTCATATGAAACTCTTCCTTCCAACTTGATTAGCTGTTTTTAATAATTCCTATTACTTTTGAGTCCTTCAACATGCATAATTTTACTATTTCCTTCCCTCACATCTATTTTTGTTTCAGTGGAATCACTGGTCTCAGGATGTAAAGTCTACATTCAGCTCTCCTCTGTGGACTTTTAATTCATCCCTGTTCACGTTCTAGCCATGTGCCCTGGACAACCAAAAATGTATAAAAGTCAGTTAAACCACCTCATGAATGAGAAGAAATCTGGTAAAAGGGCTGGAAGGCAGGTCCTGTGAGGAGAGGCTGAGGACACTTGGGTTGTCTACTCTGGAGAAAAGGCTAAGAAGCGACCTCATTGTCCTCTAAAACTTCCTGAGGAGGGGAAGCAGAGAGGGAGATGCCTGTCTCTTCTCTCTGGTAAATGATGTCAGGACATGCAGGAATGGCAAAAAGCTGTGCCAGGGGAGGTTCAGACCGAACATTAGGAAAAATTTCTGTACCATGAGGGTGGTGAAACACTGGAACAGGCTTCCTAGCAAGGTGGTTGATGTCCCATGCCCCATGCCTGTCTGTGTTTAAGAGGCATTTGGATAATATGTTGTAACTTTTGGTTAGCCCTGAAGTGGTCAGGCAGCTGGACTACGGGATCTTTGTAGGTCCCTTCCAACTGAATTCTCCTCTTCTCTTAAATGACATGAATACAGCAGTTTAGGGATTCTTATCTCAGTTTTGATGAAAGTGTGAACCTACACCATGTAACAGGCTACACTCAGAACAAGTTCTAGTTTCAGAGTTGAGGGCCAAATTGTTATGATATTATGGTTATTTAAAAAATATATATGTATTAAGCCAAAAAGGAAGCAGCTGAAGCATATGAAATGTAAACTGTTAGGAAAGCTTTCATTTAAATAATAGCCTCTTATCGATTTTTTGACCTTTTCCCATCCAGTCTTGATAATCTCTTAGGTGGTATGAAATATGGCAAAAGATACAAGATTTATCTGAGATATAGTATTACAGCTAGCTGTTAAAACCCTAAACTAAAAAATGCACAGAGGAGAAAGAAGAGAAGCAAAGATTTTTTTTATTTTTTTTATTTTTTAACATACCCATCTTCTGTCTCCAGGGCTTATTGCTGCTTGCAGTTTTAAACACAGATACAGCAAACATTCTTAGTAATCTCTTCAGGTGCTGATACACATGCACCAGTATTATGTAGCCTATGGAAGGGCCAAAATTGCAGTCATCAACAGCTATGGTACACGATTTTTAAACAGAAAGCAAAACCAGAGATGAAGAATGTCAAAACAGATAAAATCCATTTACATTTAAGTAGTGTGAACAATACAGATTTTCCCCTCCTCTCCCTGAGTAGCCAGGAACACTGCACAGACAAATTCACTAAGTGTGTGTATGTGTGTGTGAGAGAGAGAGAGAGATGATGTCTGCCCACATCATTATTGCTTCTAAAATGTCACAGTATCCTAGGATCATGAGAACAGAAGTTGAGCAACACAAGATTTAGATAATTCTAGATTCAGAATCCGAAGGCTGAAGGAGCTCCTAAGAGGTTATCCAATTCACCTCGGTATCTCTAAGGAAAAATAGTTTTTTGATGCATTATTTCGCAGTGCCTTACTTTGCCTGTTCTTGAACATGTTCCTGCAGGCAAATGCCAGACCTGAAACTACCAGTTTTTGTCGTTTATCATCCTCACCACTAGAAATCTCTCTCAAATATTTAATCATAATTTACATGTTACGTGTCCTAGCCATTATAGAAACAGATAATAGATACTTTTCTTCCCCATAGCAACAGCCTGCTTGCGCTCTGCTTTTTCTCCCATCGCTCTTTCTTTTCCAGGTTAAACAGATCCAGGTATTTCATTCCTCCTATGTAAACTGAGTTTCCTAGATTCTTGATTGCTCTCATAATGCTCCTGGGAATACTCTTCAAGTTTGCCACTATTTTCCTGAAAAACCTGTAACTGGGCTTATGCTGAATTTCATCAAGATGATTTTGAACCACTTGCCCTGTTTTTTGTATTTCTATTCATTTTGTCCCTTCTAAATTGGTTTGTCTGCACAGTGGTTAGGATCACTGCCTTCAGTCTATGTTCCCAAAGCCTGATATCTTCATTTCTCTTCAAAATATTCTCAAACACCATCACTTCCAATGCTGCTTGATTGCTAATGTAATCAATTAGCTGATTGATTCATTGATCCATTCCAACTGTCATTTTCCAGCACAATATGTGGAGCAGATTAGGAACCTTTCTTGCTCGAACAAATTCTCCTTGTGTTTAAATTTGCAGAATTTGTTTGTTTAAGTGTGTTGAAAGTGTTTCTGAGACATAGTTTGACCCAAGATAACCCAAGAGAATACTCCAGGCACCACACACTTGATCTGTGCTCCTGTCCTGAACTCGTGTTACATGTGCCTTGTTTTCATAGCAAGCACACGAAACTGCCTAAGTGTAAAAATAAGAGTGCCCTTTTTTCCATAGCTTAGCAGTTCAGTAGTAATAATAAGAAAAAAATAAACGATTTCAGGATGTGCAGGATGGACTTTTTTCCCCTTCAGTTACAAAAGAACAAATAAAAAAAAAAAAAAATGACAATAGGACATTTTGATTGAGTAACAAGGCAAAACGAATGGGAGGAATGGGACAGGTGAGAAAACAGTCATACAGCTACTGAAGCAGAAGAATATGCATCATAATATAGTGTACAAGTAGAGGTGCTGAGTTGTGAAAACTAATCTACAGGTCTCAGCTCCAGCTGATAACCTAGAGTAACCCAGAGCGTTCCGCTCTTCTGGTTTTAATCAGCTCTCTCTACTTCTAAATATTATCTACATAGTACTGTTAGCTCTTTCAGTAAGTTAACATTAAAATTTAGAGACAAAGTCAATATAAAAATAATATATATTTTTATATAAAAATAAAATACCTTAGTAAGGAAATGTATAAGTTAAATTAAGATCAAGGAGGTCTTTCATTTAACATATGGAATTCTTGTCACCACCTATATCTTTAGGTTGAGCCACAAATAAATTGTGCTAATTAAATATTTTAATCAAATAAAATTACTTTAAAAAAACACTGTAGTCTAGAATTTAATGAGATGTTTCATTGATGTACAAGGACTGAAGCTTCTGATCATACTTCTTAAAATATAACAGTGTAATAATAGTAACAATGTAATAATATAATGACTAAAATATAATAGTACTGTATAGTAATATAGTTTTGAAAATATATAACATATTAATAGTAAGACCATATGTGTATAAAGATAAGAATACAAGAAACTTGCTCTTAGGAAATCTGTAATTACAAGATACTTCAAATTCTTACTGAAACATTTGGTAAGAATACTATAACTCATTTGGGGAAAAGCATGAAAATAAAAGCCAGGATGTAAAGTTGAAATTAAATCTGAAATACAGATATCTATGAAAGGATAATTCATCCTTAGAAGATTATTGACAAATTAGGACAATGAGAGTATTAAGGGTCCACCCCTTATTGGGCCTTAGTGCTTGCAAAGCATTGGACTACCCAAGATGATAAACAAAAGCAGATCTGTAGCTGTTTGCTGAAAGGATATCTACGGTTTTCTTAGACATCACTAATCAATACTTTACAGCTCCTACATAACCTATTTAGAGATGCCTGAATCATAAAATCATAGAATTATTTAGGTTGGAAAAGACCTTCAACATCACTGAGTCCAACCATCAAGCTGACTTACTGAGTACCATCACTAAACCATGTCTCAGTACCACATCCACGTTCTTAAATAGAATCATTGAATCACTAAGGTTGGAAAAGACCTGCAAGATCATGTGGTCCAACCATCGCCCTACTACCAATGTCACCCACTAAACCATGTCCCTAAGCACCAGGGGACGGGGACTCCACCACTTCCCTGCGCAGCCTGTTCCAGTGCTTGACCACCCTCTCCTTTTCTGCTGGGCAGTTTTACAGTCATTCTTCCCCAAGCCCATACTGCTATATCAGGTTGTTGTGAACCAAGTGCAGCACCCAGCATTTAGCCTTGCTGAGTGACTTTCGATTGGACTCAGCCCGTTGACACAGCCTATCCAGATCCCTCTGCAGAGCTTTCATACCTTCAGTGGTCCTGCCTAACTCCGTATTGTCTGCAAACTTACTGAAGGTACATTTGATTCCCTCATCCAGATCACTGATAAAAATGTTAAGCAAAACTGGACCCAGTGCTGAGCCTTGGTGACTGGCTGCCAAGAGGATTGGACTCCGCTATGACTCCCAGCCATCCAGCCAGTTCTTCACCCAACAAACTGTACACCTGTCCATGCCAGGCACAGCCAGTTTCTCCAAGAGAATATTGTGGCAACCAGTGTCCAACACGTTACTAAAATCCAGGTAGACAACATCAACAGCCTCATCTACTAAGCCTATAATCTTCTTCTCATATAAGGAGATAAGGTTAGGCAGGCAGGACCCGCTTTTCATAAACCCATGCTGAAGATGCAGACTGTCACTGCCTGATCTGATTAGTACCAGCTATCTCCCATTTTACTAACACACCTTTACAGCCTTTACCCACCTTCTTTGATACTACTTTATCTTGGTAATAAGAGCATGATCTTTACAAAACATAATTGCAATGAACCTCTTAATATTTTCATGTCACCACACAAAGTTCAGAGTAATGCTTGTTTTCTTGATGAGAGCAATAAAGCAAAAACACAGATATCATTTCTCTGAAAATCCATCTGACATTCACAAATGACAGTGTCTTGTAAGTTGTGAAACATATCGATTCCAGAGATATGCATCCAGGAGCCTAGCAGTTTATTTTTATCTTTTCTTTGCCATTGCTACTGAGTGATGTCTCCCAAGCTAGTGCATACATAAAACAATACATGTGTTTCACCTTTAAAACATTTTATCTCGGTGTCTTAACTTATAGTGCTCTCCTGAGACACCACATATATTAAGAGATTAGTTCATTCTTCAGAGCCAGAGAAAGTTTTAAGCAAACAGCTTATCTGATATCGCAAACTCTGTATTACAAGGAGCACTTTATAAAAATCATCCTTTAAAAGAAAAATCCATATTCATTTTTTCCAACTATATTTTGTAATTGCCAGTCCATCTTTTCCTAACCAGTGTAAAGTTAAGCTCCATAATTTTGAAGCAGAAATGTCTGAGGACCAGTAAGATTCTTTTTTCTTTAACACATAAATACAGGGAGATTTTTTTTTATTCTGTTTATAGATGAGGCCTGAGAGAAGGGTACCCATGCTGACTTGTTTTTCAAATGGGCTTTGACATATATCCAGAGAAACAACGCACTTGACTCCACTTGGCTAATTTAGAGCAATGAAAAATACAGAAGAAAAGACAAAAGTGAGTGAAAAAGGTACCTTCTTACAATATCTTCTCCATTCCAACACGGGAGTCCATCAGCAGCTGCCAACTCATTACCGCACAGCTGATCAGCCAGCCCGCCATAAAAGGCTCTGTAGAGCCGGAGGTGGCTGATAAATTCTCTGCACAGATGAACACAGGAAACAATAGACAGTGTCAATCAATAACATTAAGCAGTTATGCTGTTGTGCATGTCTACAAGAAGATACAGAATATGCTTTTTCTAATGTCTCTCTTGGTTCCAATGATGTTTTAAATCAATTTGTCAATTGCTTATTATCAAAGTTAGATTCTCTCTGACACATTTCAGTAGTTTACAGAGTTGATATTCTTATTGTCAAAATTAAACAATTTATTCATGCTCTGGAACAGGGGTTATTTTCCTCCGTCCTGAAATTTTCTTGCATAATTTTGATACAGCTTGCAATGCTACACTTGCACAAATGTAATAAAAAATGAGCCAAAGGAAAGCATAGCAAATAAAAAAACAGGTGTATATTAATGTCATCCATTTTTCAGCGCTACCAACTGGTCCCCTACACAGTCTTACAAATACTAGAAAGAGTATTGGTGAGAGTTATGGAGTAATTCAAGATTTAGGTAGGATGGGTTTAAGATGTAGATGTTAAATATTTAGTGGATATTTAAATTACTGTCTGCCAAAAGACATCAATTTCACCATGTTATGCTGCTAAGTTATAAATTATGTATTGCTATTTTAAAGAATTGCCAAGTTGCCCAGAGCTAATGATAAGGTTTTGCACTTAAAACAAATGAATGACTTTTTAGTTAGTATGTTTGTAACTGGATTGAGATATTTCTGTTTATAAATTGTTTGCTTATGTATTGAAAAATCTCTTCCTGGGAGACCCATTCCTGCTGTGAAAAATTAAAATACTTATTTATTCTGGTTTAGAATATCACAGTATACTGAGTTATCTGTGACCCGCAGGCATGAAGAAGAAAGGGACCAACAAATGCTGTACTCATTGCTCTGTAAGCCAGCAAGCTTGTCTTTATGTTAACTTCTTGAATGCTGTCTGGAGCTGTAAAAAAAAAAAAAAAAGCTCCAGAAGTTCTAGACATTTCATTACATTTAATTAACATAGATCTAAAATGGAATTAAATTTTTAATTTTTGCTTACTCAAAATTAGCACAGATAAAACGTGAGTAATTACACATAGTCTATCATTTAAAAAGCCACTTTTTAATTGTAAGTGTAGGGCAAATATTCTACACAAAGCACCGTGATTCAGATTTATGGTGATTATTTAAAGTGAACTAAGTGCATCACTGTCTAAAACTGCTGCTCTGAAAATCTCAGGTAGGGTCATTTTTGACTATTCATCCTGTAATTGTATATGCACAGTTTATTTTAAGTATATAAATATGATTCACCTGCACTTTCCCAACCATGGATAGTTGTATCCTGTATTGTTCCAACCCCCAAACTGCATACAGTATGCATAATATGTTTGCAAATTTCTTCCATTTCCCATGGAGGGGGACTGATTTTGATTTTGACTATGCATTGTGTTTATGTTCTGGATGAAGACTACTGATTAAAGTCTTCTGATAATAAATAGTTGGAATTTCTTCTTCTGTACAATCAATCCGTGTATAATACAGAAATGGAAATAAATACAGCTGCTACGATATATTATCCCATATTGCGTTGTAACAGAAAGGTCAGTTATTTAGTTTATTAGCAGATACATCCTGAGGCAAAGCTGAAGTTAATACAGAAGTAATAACTGATTTCAGCCCATGTAGATGTCTGACCAAAGTAGTTAGAAGGGCAGATGGTTTGAATGTCAATTTTCATATCAACATCTTTTAGACCAGATAGCATGTAATTATAGGCAGCTGAGCACAAATGTGCAATTCCAGACAGTGCAAGCTACAAATATTTCTTATCTGTTTATTTGGCAATGTTTTTGTTTGTTTTTGTTCTTACAATTTTATTCTCCTTGTTATAACCTATCTGCAAAGCTAAATTTTGGAGCAAAAAGCATTTTATATGTTTTAAGATTGTATGCTTTTATGTAATATTCTGCTTAGCAATTTTTAAAATTCATCTGACATTTTTAAGTGTCAAAAGCAAAGTGGAATTTCCTTTTCTTCTTATCTCACATACTGCTAGAAAATACCTGCCTAAGATGGTGATGTTTAAACTGATGGTGTTTCTGATGGTGAAAACAATTTAGGAAAAGTTCAGGCAGAGGTAGTCCAACATGTGCATTGTTCTTTAATGTACATGTACATGTAAACTTTCATCTGCAGGTGGATTTGAGAAAAATTTGGAAACGGGATCTCTCGGGAGTCACACATTTAATGGAGTCCTTTTGTTCTCTTGTTTTTTTCTAAGATAATTGTCATTGATCAAGCCTCCACCATTTAGGAGAAGCCTATTCTCTTCTGCTAAAGCTTGTGAAAGTTGCAGAGAGCAACCCTGCTGCCAGAGGTAAGCAGGTCGGAAGGTAAAAAAAAAGTAGAGTTTGACTGGGAGAATCGTGCTTCCTTAAAAGCAGGCTGTAAGGTTTGCTGAAGTTGCTCTTCTGTATGAGGAATTGTTACAGTTCCCATGAGAATATAAAGACAAATATAAAGTGATTGTGACTAATAAGGAAGAAGGTGATCCAGGAGGTAGCAAGGGAAGATGATACGAACTATGAAGTTGATAAACTGAAATCTCTGCTGGTGGATCTCAAAAACTTTTTTTCCCCTCATTCTACATCTGCCATCTTTTTGGTGTAGTTCCTGTTGCAAGCCATAAAGTGGTTCCAGCTCCTCAGACAGGGGTAAACCATTGGAAAACAACATTGTTTTGTGCTGCCCACTGCCTCTGGTATCCCATAAGATCTCACTGAGGTCAGCCTAGACACTTTTTTTGAATCATGGATCAGTCCTTGATGAATAGAGATACTAGAATACAGTTTTATGTTTGCAGAGTGCTAGCAATGAGTAAACATCAGGAACTTGCTTAGGAACATGAAGAACATTGCACTAGCTAGAATGGTCTGCCTTTGAAGCTCAGGGGCACATTTGCTTCTCCAGACATCAGAAATTAGTAATTATTCCTTGGAATTCTCTCATTTCAGTCTCCTTTTGCACTGCAAACTGAAATGAAAAAAAAAAAAAGAGGCCAAAGAAACCATCTCTGTATTTTAGTGGACGCTGTGATGGGAATGAAATTTCTGATTTTTCCTTTGCATATGATTTGCATTAATAGAGCCTTTAATCTCACCAGTAATACTATCCTTACTCCTTACAGTGCAATTACTCCTTACAGGCATTAAAGACTTGATTCATTTGTCTAAAGGTAGAATATCTGGTGGCCTTTAAGGTGCCCTCAGCTATCCAGGATCCCTGCACAAGGCTGCAACATATGGCAAAACTTACAGGACATCTATATCCTTCTGGGCAGCAGAAGATCAGTTGGGATACCTTAGGGCATCCTCAAATGACACTGAACTCATGCTGTTGTGTGGGCAGCTGAACTGAGTCCTCCTCCCCACTGAATATAATGGCAGCTTAAACACTTAGGTATTTGATTTTTATCTGGTTCAGCATTACAGCGTAAACTTTCCCTAACTGTGTAGGAGCTGTCTTTGCAGTCACCTGAATTCACTGTGTACTGGCTAAAGAACCAAAGAAAAAAATCCACAGGATTTGCTTCAACAAGAACGCCAGGACTTAACCCTAAATACTTATTTATCTCATTTTTCACAATAGGAAGGTATGTAAGAATGAAGTCATTATAATTTTTGTCTGATCAATTTGTACAGTCTTTTGGTAAAAGGGACAATCAGGTCTTGACAGATGCAGTAATACCCAATGATGTGCCATTTAAATGTAATTTGAAAATTTACACATAGAGCTGATATTCTTATTCATATTCATATTTTAGTTATCCACTCTTTTAAATATTTCAAAACACACCAAATGACCCCACTCATACATCCATTATACTGGAAAACATAAAGTCATAAAGTCATAAAATGACTCTTTCCAAAATGTAACCAAGCAGACTGTGTTGCTGAAATGCTTCATTCTTTGCAGTTGTTATTGCATGCCACTGCACTGAATATAAGCTATTCTGTTGTAAAATTAATGGCTTACTTTATTCTTTCTTTCTGGCTGTAAAACTAATGTCTTACTTTCTTCTGTTGGCAAGGGTTTCTTCACCGTCTCTTGAGAACATCTTCAGCCCTTCATTATCTTTGTTCTGATCAAAAGAGCAACTTGGAGACTGTGCAGGCTTCCTTACAGGAGGGCCACATACCTTGTTCACCTAAAGGAAAAATATTCATAAGAAGGAAAGAACATATGTAAGCAAAAAATATTACATATCCCTCAATTCAGTTTAAGTCCATTTTAATAAGAAAGAAAGTCTGTGGGCATATGCTAAAGATTAGCTACAAAAAATATCATTAGTTATCATACTTGTCAACAGTATGTCTATAATGAATGCAGTAAATACAATTCTATTTCATTTTATAAAAGAAAAGAACAAACAAAATCACTCCTTTTGAAGGAATATAAGGGGTATAAGCAAGTCACCATGTGTATTTTATTGAATGTGGCTTTTTTGCTTTTTATCAAGAAACTGTATTTTTATGCAGACAGTGACAGTAACTTCAGAGATCACAATGTGTTGTGAACAGCAGCATATTTCCATTTTTCTGTATTACACCCCAATCACATTTTTTAATATGTATTGAACTCTGTGATTTCTTTCAGGGTTGATGAATTATTATGGCACGTTCAGCACAGTTACTCAGAGCATATAGTGAACACTTAGCATGGTGGAAACCTGCATTACAACTTTGCAAGATGTAAATTTAATGATCCAAGATGCATGTTTAATGATTCAGACCACAGATGTTGAAAATACCAAGGGATTTTATATGCCTGGTTTTCTGATCCAGATGTCAATAGATACAAATTCACATGAATGCCCATTTTCTTCTTTGTAAAATGTGATAGTGAGCATTTTGTGCTATAGACGATACCAGTTCATGTTCATAGCTCATTATTCTTCCTAGTCACTGAAGAAAAATAATTAGTGCCATACATATTTATTAAGTATGAGATTCTTCATGGTGAGGATCACATCAGACAGTATGTTAAACAGACTGAAGAGCACATATCTTCTTTAACCTAGCATGTATGCAGTACTGAAAAACTAATACTGCATGTGATTTATTAAAACTCGGTTTTGATAAGGAGTCAACCTTCTTAAAAGGGACAGAGGAGATCACTTTGGGCTCTACAGTAGGTATCCAGTTTTTGAAAGACAAACACAGGCAAACTGCTTTCACAAGAAAGAGGAAAGTATATATATATTACAAAACAGGGATTATCGTTCCCTGCTGCATTTTTTATCTCCAAATACAAGAACAGAGAAAGAAAATTAATCTTATGTTTCAAGTTACAATTACACATGTTAATGACTATCACACAATTTTATGCCTAAAAACTGATATGGTGTTGGTTAAGATACATATTTGAAATTTAAAATTAAGTGAACATATCCAGTTTTGGTGTTTTTCTTTGCTGTTACGCATGGTGGTGTAACTGGTGTAAAAATGGAAGACTTGTTGAATGTTACTAGCTTAGAAAAAATTCTGAAGGAATCAGAATTACTACTACATATCAATAAGCCTTATGAATAGAAAGTGAGAGTAAAGTTGAAGGTGAAAAGTCCTTTCTGGCTGTGAATCATGTGTCTTAATTTAGGTGGTCAATATGTAGCTTTAATTCCCTTCAAATGAGGTGCATGAATTTACAGTTGCCTCTCGACATATGGTTAACAGGATACACCTTACACATCATGTTAAATATTCACCTCACCATTTCCTATCAGAATCAGTGTCTTGCTGGAGAGCATCTTGCATTTGTGCCTGCCCTCAAATTCAGTTTCAGATCTCCCTCACACTTCTTCTACAGCTTCCCCTGTTAGTTCTTCTTCAGAGCAGATTACCCTACGCTCTTCCTGATTTTTAATGGGCTCCCATTCCCTCCTTCCCCCTGCATGCTCTTTCTAGGCTTCACCTATTCTTGTGCAAGCTTGCCCCGTAAGTGCAACATTTTTCCAGCCACTGCAGCAGTCTATCCCCTCAGCCACTCTGCAGCAATCTAAAAACACACTTTTGTCATTTTACTTGACTCACTTTGCTCATACTGTCTACTGAAGTGACACTGGCGTGGGAGTGTTATAGGCATGATCAGTTTTTATGACAAAGCAACTGATGTTTTGGGTTGCCTCCGTCCTAGCTTGCCATACGCTCTTTAACAAGTTTTGCCTCATCAAGAATAAAAATAAGGGTTTAACAAATAGTGAGCGTCAGATCCAGATGTTTGGGAAGGAGCATCTGTCTCATGACAGGCACAGGTTAGGTGTGTACGTTGTGCCAACTTTGGCCCTTGGATGTCTGAAAGAGATTCCACAGCTGTCCTGGCACTCTCAGAGAACTGCAGGGTGTGAGCCTGTGAGGGACAGAGGAACATGGTGTCAGCGATTTACCAGCTAATACAGGCTCTGAGGAGGTGAGTGATGGTCCTTTGGGAAAGAGGAAAAGGAAAAGGGGAAAAGGGGAAGGGATATTTAGCTCCAGCTATAAGAAACTGAAAAAACATATGTATTTGTTGCTCCATATGTATTCCTATTGCTCCTCTAGGAAGGCAGGAGAATCCACAGATATCTATATTCCTTGAAATTAAAATAAAATGTCTTTATGTTTTACTCCAACTAAAATGAACAAATAAAGAAAATGAGTAGTTTTTACAGTCATAGTGGCTTGCAGTACGGACAATGTTCATTTTATACATTATATGGCTGCTTCAAAATACTATCTCATGACCTTTCTCTCTGTTTACTCACTTTGAGTGAATGTCTCAAGAAATGCATAGCATGATTTGGGGAATTTTGCATTCACTGATACATTTACAAATAAACCTTTGTTTCAAATATAAAATCTTTTTTAAAAAATAGTCTTATATAAGCTTTGCATACATATCTATGGAATATTCTGAAAATACCATTAGTTAAATTGTAAGAAGTGCCTGTGCAGCACCACACACACCTTTGCCATTCCCACAAAGAAGTACATGCCAGTAGTCATACTGCTGAGAGCTGTTATATTAATGATAGCAACATCTCTTGCAGCTGAAAGTTACCTCACTAACTTTTAGCAAAGTCACTTCCTTCTTCAGACAGAGTTTCTGCAGAGTGAGCTACTTCAGCATGTACAAGCAGGTACTCTGATAATGTCTTTGTCTGTTACCTTTCTCTTTTTTTTTATTTTTATTTAAAACCCTGGGAACACTGTCTGCCTGGCTAGCTTTGTGTGGTGTTGGTTTCTTCATTTTATTTGACACGCTACACTTGCATCACTCACCCACCTGAACCTGATCTGTTGCTTTTTTGTTTGTTTGTTTTGTTTTTGTGTTTGGTTTTTTTTTTCAGCTGTTCACTGGTGGCTGTCATCTTTATGTCATATTCAAACCATTAACTGTACATGGATGCCAGATGTACCTTTGCCTCCCTCACTGGCCCAGTCTTCACTGTCACACAGTTTCTTCAGTAAGCTGTTGTGCACATTAAAAGGTCCTGTAGTACTATCTTGCCTTCAGATGCCTGTTATGTCTGTGAGACAAATACTTTAAAACTAAAATGTCAGAATTTCATTTTCCACTGTAGAGCTGATGATACACTTAAAAAAAAAAAAAAAAAAAAAAAAAAAAGCAGGCACACTTTTCCATAATAACGTCTACTGGTTTTCGTATGTATTCTTTAAGTATCTGGAAAGTGTACATGGTACAAGTGTAATGCCAGTTAGTTGTATTTCCACCATTTCCAGAAGGATTTTAACAGCCTTTAGCCACATTGCCTCAGTATTCTTAGCCTTTGGGCTGTAAAAAAATCATCCAGTGCTATTACTGTCAGTCCTTGGAGGCAAAGACTTGAATCTTCACTTTGGGAGAAGGGGGTTGCTCTCACTACACTAATGAGCTAACAAATGATCATTTTGCAGCCATATCTGATCAGAATGTATTCTTATCATCCTGCCCTCCAGTTGCGCTGAAAGGGTATTCACACTGAACACTCCCACAAACATCTGAGCATTTTTCTTGGCCACAAACACAAGATCCTTGAAAAGTATATGAAATGATTCTCAAAGGGGACTGAAAACGCCCTGAGGAAAATGACACTGAAACAATCACCAAAAATATTATTCTAAAGAGAATTACAAATCTCACCAAATTTCAGAAAGAATTAAAGACCACTGTAAAATTTTAAAACAGACAAGCCTAAGCAACTTCCTAGGATTTTTTCTTTTCTCCCCATCTCCCCACTTTGGTCCAATTTTCTTAAACAGATACTGCACAATATTTAATGGCATAAAAGGAAACCTCAGAAAATTATAAAACTCCTGATTTTCACAGTTCAGACAAACCTATTGTCATTATACTCAGCATGCTGTTATTATGCACAATTTGTATGCCACAGAATGATGACTGGGTTAATTAAAAGCTCTTGTAATAACCATGCAGTTAAATTGCAATTAGTGCCACACACGAACTTTATGACAGTTTGATTTTGCTTGGTGCAATTTAGTTGAACATCTCTGGTTACACACAGTTTGGAAAACTTCAGTGTCATAAACCTTTACATTTAAAGAGAGCTGGACAACGATGTGAGCATTATGTTGGTAACAGCAGGACACTGCCATATCAGTTCACAGGTTCAATAGGGCCAATTGGTCACATCCTTCGGGACCTTTTTGCACTGCAAAAATGGTTCTTCCTGACCTCAGCATTTCTACTGAAATTATTTCGCTTTTTTTTTTTTTTTAATTCTGAAATGCAATGATCATTCCTACGTTTAATTTAAAGACTGAAAATAAAAGTGTCACTCCCATTCACTAGACTAGGACACAGCCTGCTTGGTGTGCTTTCAGTAACTGACAGCTTTCGGTCTAGCTATCAGATCACAAATTTGCCATCACCCCTTACAGTTAAATCCCCTCAAACACTTGTGTGTGGGGGGAGGGGAAGCAGAACAATTTGTTGAAACTATATTACCAACAACAATAAAAATTGGGCTTAAGTGAATGTTTTTAGGTTTTCTAGGAATGCACAAGTTGAACACTTTCTTCAAGAAAGAGATTCTTGATGTCACAAGGGTTTCCAGCAACTAATTACTAACCAAACTGCCCAAAATGTTTATCCAGAAACACAAGGCAGTTCAAGTTTACAACATTTCCTGATTCAGATTCAAACCCTGCAAGCGGATGTGCAATCCTTGCAGGTAGATGGCTGTGCACCATACGGAGGAGAAAAAGAAGCGCAATACAGCAGCGCGCTCTGTCCTGCACCTCCTTCTGCTAGGCGGCCATTGCCAGCTGCAGAGGAAAGGACGGCTTCTTGGCGTTTGGCACTTTTTGATCATGTAAGCAGGTGACAATGACGATTTCTCAAAGCAAGATTAGCTTCTCCTCTTAACTTGTAATAATCCCCAGCCGAGCTCCTGCAGCAGGAGCCGGTATAACAACGCACTTGGCGCTCGTTTAACTTGCTTTTTCTTCTTTCAGTTAAACCACAAGAGGGAGCACCAACATTTCAGTATTTCCAAGGACTTGAGCAGGCTTTTATCGTTTATTGTTTGTAACAGTTGCTTATTTAATATTAAACTTCTTTTGCAAAGAAAAATGTATTTTGAGATGTCAGAGCGTGCAGAGGTGCATGAAAGAGTAAAGGACTCTCTAATGAGACAACGTTCAAGTTCTTAGATACCGTGAGAACAAGCATTTGTTAAAACTGTGTTTTTTCTTCAGAATGGGAAAAAGATGTTAATGAGATTGTATGAGGAAAGAGCAGTGGGGTGTCACCAGTACTAGCAACACAGGAAGAACATGGGGAAATACTGTATTGTTTTCTTTGTTAATTCTTTTTCTGCAACTAGTCTCTTTCTCTACTGTAGTCCCAGGATTCTTGGTAATACATCCTAATCATCCAAAGCTTTAAACTCCAGAGTTACTGCGGCAACCTAAAGTTTTATAACTTTCACTAACAGGTTTCATCATTTCACAGAATTTATGAGAGAAGTCCAACATAACCTAGAAGTGGAAAACGTGAACAACAGCCTAGAGCATTACAGACTAAAGCTGATAATTGAATGATGCTTGCACAAATTATTAAACGTTCAATTTATAATCACCTGCAAGACTTAAATGGACTTGTTAAATAATTCCGAATTAATGTTATTCAAAACTATAATTAAAAACTCAGCTGATACATGAGAAAGCGTATTTACAAATTTTTCAAGTAAGATGGAGTTGCGGTGGTTTTACCCAGCTGGGCAGCTGAACTCCACCACAACCACTCTCTCACTCTCCCTCCTCAAAGGAAAAGGGGGAGAAAATACAATGGAAAGAGCTCAAGGGTTGAGATAAGGACAGCGAGGTCACTCACCAATTATTGTCACAGTAAAACAGAGAGCATAAAGAGATTAATATAATAAATTGCCTGTCACTAGCAGACTAGAGCAGTGAGAAACTAAAAGCAAACTACTAACACCTTCCCCCATCCTCCCTCTTCTACCTCCTCCCCCCAAGCAGCACAGGGGAACAGGGAATGGGAGATGTGGTCAGCCTCAAAATGGGGGTTGTGTCCAGTGCAAAGCAGTAGTAGCCTCATCAGGAAAAAAAAAATAAAATAAAAAGAAAAGAGGATTATATGTTGGAAAAAAAAAAAAAAAAAAGGAAAATCTTTTCTGAGATATATAAATAAATGTACCACTGGAGAACTGATTATTCCACTGTGTTTGGTAGTAGTGGGGCATCAGTGTCATTGCCATGCACCTTTCTGGGAAATTAAATCTATACTCAAGATGGAGGACCAAAGAAGAGACAATAATACTAGGTGTATACACAATATATATGTATTTTTTTAATCTTTTTTTTTTTTTTTTTTTAAATAGGGGTTTGCAAAACACTGCTGTCCAAGCTGTTGGATTGGGACCCACAGTTCATGGCTTGCATGTGACTGAGACCTGTATCCTCCTCCTCTACCAAAACCAGTGCTTCAGCCTGGGTTCTTCAGGCTGGTCTCATGTCTTATCAGTCTTTAATTATCTCTGATTTCCTTCCTCGTTCTGTACATTGTGATTATAAAATAAAATCTGCTAGTTCATTAAGTATGAGTTACTTAATATAATTTTAATTTATATCTTCCACTTTTTAATTATCAAATCTTAAATTGTTTCAATTCTGCTGCTCCTTTCATGAGGGACTAACAGTAAGTCTGGCAGTAAAAAAGAGTTTCCTCTTCTGAATGAGGGTGAGAGGGAAGGAAGTGATTTTTTTTTTAATGGCTTAACGTTAGGGGAAATCCTAATGTTCTTGGCCAAGTTATCCTACAGCCAGAATACAGCACTGCCAGTTCAAACTCCTCAAAGGCAGTTCAACAAAACTGCTTCTTGTGAGAGGCTGCCAGCTCTCCCAATCCAAGTCTGCTTCAGTGGATGCCAAGGTGTTTCATTTATGTTCAGTGAAAACACTCTGTGGTTCTCCTCTGAAAAGCAATTATATAAAACCGGCAGTAGTCCTTTCCAAAGAACAGCTCCCTGTGTGTACTGAGACTGACATATCTGTGCTCTCTAGTGGTTAAAATATACTTTATTGCTCCTTATTTCTGTGTGCCCTGCAAGTATAGCTCTGACGTAGAGGGCTGACGTTATTCTGCCTTCTCGTCTGATACCCACAGAATTGTTCATTAAATCTAAATATAAGTCTATCCAGAGTCACCAACAGAAACTCAGTAGGAATGCAACCGTCAATGAAAAGCAGGAATGGGGCTCTATAGCCTTTATCAGACATGCTGCTCACTTAAAAGAAGAAACACATTATAATTTACAACACATAAAAGAGTTTGTGGAAGCAAAACAAGTTCACCGTGTTTGCATATTTGCTCTTTGTGCTTACACTTTGTGGCAGGCTCCAATTTAAGTTTCAAAATTGTGAAGGCAACAGTAGTTTTGAAAACAAGGTCTGCAACAGAAGTATGTATGTCAATAAAATCATGCACATTTACAGTAACAGTCATAATACATTATTTCATTCAGTGTAAGCCGCTGCCATCCATTCCTTAGATAACTGGAGGTCTACCTTTTCATGATAATAAAGAATCAAAAAAACACTGTTAGAAAAAAGTCTCTCTCATTTGAAAAAAAAAAAAGTCTCTCTCATTTGAACCTCAAAAAACATTTTTCTGTGAAGATCTTTATTATGTACAAAGCAGTCACTTATTCATACATGTATATGTCATGTAAGGGACCAAATTAGTCCAAAAAATTAATCTGCTTCACAATCTCTGGATTTGCCATCATATAGTTTTTCTCTTGCAGTACAAAGAGCTGATTTAAGGGCCAGCTGAGAACCAGAAGACTGCTCAGCTGAGTAGCTCACTGTTAATCTGTTTCAGAATAAAAAAGGAAGAGCAAAGAAAAAAAGAAAATACAGACTACAGAAAGGATTCGTGGTTCACTTCTTCCTTTACACTTGTTCAAGCTTCTTATTTGGCTTATGGAAAGGAGTGCAAAGCCTCCTTTCTTCTCTTTCTGCAAATACAAAGAACCACACTGTTGCATTTTCAGCCTCTTGGACCATCTTCCTCACCTTCAGTTAGTTTCCCAGTGAACACATTCAGACAGCTTGCCATGGTGCCAAAGCAGAATTAGACATCCAGTATGCCATCTAAACCCAGAATTTGACCGCAGTCCAGAATGCTTATTCCACACTATTTTTCAGACCTCTGAGTCTGAAAAGGTCAATGGAATGCAGTCAATGGAAAGAGGAGGATCATTTTGGATCTGTGCATTTTGTCTAAATTTTGCCCAACCTTCTGTTAAATGTGTCGTGTGTTCCCCCCCCCCCCCAAAAGAAGGTATATTAAGGACTCTATTATTTCCTGACAAAGCAGATCTCAATTTTAAAAAGGAAGTGCAGCAAACTTGAAGATATAACAAAAAATGTTTCAAATTGTGATGCACATTTGATTCAAGCACATTAAACAGGAATGCATAAAGCATGCCATGATATGTTTCTACATTATTTGGCAGTCTGTATTGAACTTACCTTACGCAAAACTGCACTGCTTGCTGTTGCTTGCCAAAGCCATGTCTGTGTTGATCGTGGGGGGGTGGAGGACAGCCTGCTCCACCAGGGGCCTCTCCACAGGCCTCAGGGGAACTGCTGCTCCTTGCCTGGAGCACCTCCTGCCCTCCTGCTGCACTGACCTGGGGGGCTGCAGGGCTGGTTCTCTCACTTTCTTTCTCGTTGCCCTCTCTCACAACTGCTGTGTAACATTTTTTAACCTTTCTCATATATGTTTTCCCAGAGGTGCCCACCCATGGCTGCTGGACCCAGCTGTGTCCTGTGGTGGGGCTGTTGGAGCCGGCTGGAAGTGGCTGTGTCTGGCGTGGGGCAGCCCCTCAGAGGAGCCCCGCAGCCCCCTGCCAGCACCGTGCCATGGACACCCAATAAAACGAGTATCTCCAGCGAAGCGTTGCAGAAGAGGAACCCAGGCAATTTGGCAAATGGATTGAAAGAAGCACAAGGCTTTTCAGAAAGGCGTGAGACGTGAACTTGACACTGGATTTGAACCTCTTCTCACCAAGGGTGAGAAATATGTTCTCTCGCATTTCCATAAATGAAAGGAAAATTGGCTGAACGAAGGGGAATTGGAAATGATGCATCTTGAAGCAGGTATTGAAAGCTGTGCCACCATATACTCAAATACTGAGAAGAAGAGAAATGAATGTAGCTGTCAACTTTATTTGATAGACATGGTTCCATGGCTTCATGTTCTGCTCTTGTATTTAAGAAGTTCTTGGCAGAAACAAGGACTTGCCACATATCTGTTGGTGTATCATAAACCTTAAAATAAAGACACTAACAGAATATTAACAAGCATATGTCCAACATAACTCATCATTTTTTTCTTCTTTCCAATTTGCATTTGAAAAGTGATGCCCTGCTAAATGAAAGGGATGGATCGTATCCTAACATATATTTTTTCCAAAATGCATGCATATTTATGGATGTATTACTGCTTCTGTTAATATTTATTCTACCCATAGTTGCAAACCTTTTTTTCTACACGTTAAAGGCAAATAAACCAATTGCAGTGGAAAAGGCACAAATTTTGAGCTGAATTCTACAGAACCGAGCATACAACAGGGATTCTGACAAACAAGAGATGCTGAGGGATGTTTGCTACCATTTTTATGTTAAATATGGTAGCACTATAAATGTCCATGCTGTTTTATAGATTTTGTCATTATTTGGAAAACACTGTTTTTAGTTACAAAGTCTATAAAACATTATGGGCATTTATAGTGGTAGAATATAGTGTGTTGTGAAGAGGGCAAGATTACAGAAACAAGGGAGATAAAGCAAGAAAAAATAAATGGGAAAACAGATAAGCAGAGTCTGGAAATGATTTCTTATGTGTAAGATGAAATGATGTAAACATACTCAATTGTTATCCTTTATACAAACATCTTTCAACTAATGTCTGCCATACCTGACTTTTTGTTGATCATTTCATATGTTTAAAGAATAAATTTAAGCATATATCTTCAAATTGTTTTATATTAGACAACAGAGCATTCTGTCTATTAGAACTTAACTTTGGTTTCCTCTATATTTCACTTTAGAGTTGGAAAAGACTTGCAAATCAAACTGTCTGTCATTTAGGCTATCAACATCACTGAACTTACACAACACCCATGAAAACCTCCATACAGAATTCCAGATTTTAACTTACATTTTTGATGCCCTGCGTAATTTATACACACCTAAAAATACAGTCAATGATGTCTCAGAAAATCAGCTCCTGAAAGTTGTTCTAAAACAGACCATGCTTCAGTATAGTAATCTCTAATGCTGTTTTGTATTTTTACTTTATTTGTGCACAGAAACCAGGACCCTTAGTTGTTTTTGTTTTTTTTTTATACAACCATGCAATAAATATGTATACAAAATATATATGTATATTAACATGTAAGTTTTCCATAATCCTCAGAGTTTCTGTAAAAATGTTTGTCAAAGACTACCACAGTAAATACTCTCAGGTTGCCTGGCACTAGGGAGACCTGGGTTTCTTTACTTGAAATTTATTTTCATTTTAAACACTGACTTTCTGTAAAACTTGTGTCATATTTTTCCATGTTGTATTTGCATTTATTTTCCTTAATACCTGCAGAAGTGGACTGTGAATTAGTTTGTATGTTGCTTTGTAAGTGCTTAGTATGCACAGGTTTCCTGAAAAAGGTCTTTATTTTTCCAGGCAATATTGTGATTGAGCATTGCTCATTTAAAACACCAAACAGCATAAAGTTTCAAGATCAATTATGAGACTATTCATCTTCGGATCAGCAGATGCATGCTTCTGTGGTCTTATAGGTGATGGTGTTGGTTTTTTTCCATTTTCATTTGGAACCCTGACCGCAAGTTTTATTCTCTTTCCTCAAAACTTTCAATAGTGTTCAAAATTTACCTTAAAATTCCTGTTATCCGATGCTAGCTGAGAAAAGTTTATACACTTCAGTGTTGCTGTGACTGCAGTGGTGAGAAATAACACTTGTGATCTCTTGGCTGCCCAGTGACTTCCCCTCTTCATGTCAAACATGAAACATGGCTTAAACCCTCCCACGCTTCTTACCAACTATTTTGGTAATTTCACTAGTTCCAAGCAAGTGATAAAAACTTGCTTTGTTGATTTTCACTGTTTTCAAAATTTTCTATTCTTTTTTCTTGTGATTGAAGCTCAGTTAAGCCTCTGGAGAAAGCCTCTTGACAGAAGCAAGGAGCTTTTCCACTTTGAAATACTGGGGAAGTGAAATATAACACTAGATGAATCTGAATTAGATGGAGGTCATGACTGCAGTACACTTGCTCCTTGCTACATTCAAAAAATGACTGATGTATAAAAATATTTTATATAAATTATTATATAAGCACACAGTTTTTCACAGCTGCAGTTGGATGCTTATCTGTGGATAGAGGGAAATGGAAGGTGATGGTGTTCAACTGTGTATTAAGTTAGGTATCAAACCTTCTTTTACAACACAATGAGATTAGAATACAGAAGTGTTTAAGATGAGGACTTTAAATTCAATTACTGTTCAGCAGCTTCCACAAATCAGTTTATATTGAACTTCTGAAGTAATTTAAATTTATCAATTTATCAAGTTATTTAAATTCAACAAAGTAAAGATGGCACAAACATAAGCCAAAAGCTTCAGGCAGAACTCCACAATTTTACTCCAAAGTCTGCTTTGCTGAAAATTACAAATTTCAGATTTTCCTTTTTTTCAAGAAGTATATGGCATGTAGCTCACTCTGGTTCTGTCTTTTGTAAATTGCTAATGGGAATACATGCTTGCTTAAAGTTAAAAGCACACAAGGCTGAATACAGTTACACATTTTGATATGATGAAAAATATAATTAATTTTATGATTAAAATTAAAGATATAATACAAATTGTAATTTTAAAATATAACTAGTTTTATAACTAAAGCACCCCCAGATCCCTTTCTGCTGAGCTGCTCTCCAGCCACTCTTCTCCCAGCCTTTACCTGTGTCCAGAATTACTCTGTCCCAGGTGCAGATCCTGGCATTTTCCTTTGTTGAACTTCATGCCGTTGATGACTGTCCAATGCTCCAGTGTATCTAGATCCTTCTGCAAGGGCCTCTTGTCCCTCCAGAAAGTCAACAGCACCTCCTACTTTGGTATCATCAGCAAACCTGCGGAGGATGCATTCTACCCCTGCATCCAGTTCACTGATAAAAATATTGAACAGAACTGGCTCCAGAACTGAGCCCTGGTAACACTGCTAGTGACCAGCTGCCAGCCAGGTGTAGACCCATTTCTTACAACCCTTTCATCTCTACTGTCAAGCCAGTTGTTGGCTCAGCATAGTTTGAACCTGTTCATCTCACAGTTGGATGATATGTTTTATCTATGGAAAGCTGGAAGAGACCTCTGGAAGATCATCTAGTTCAACAGCCCTGTTCAAGCAGGGTCAACCTGAACAAAGCAGCTACAACTTACCGCACCTGCAATATACACTGTATTCCTGATAAACTACGGGATGTTGCTGGCAGTGGAACCTGGCAATGACCTTGCTCCTCTGCTGCTGCTGTAGTGTAAGCCTGAGAAGAGCTGAATGTTGACAGAGTGTGGGGCACCTGCACATCTTCCCCAGGATCCACTTCCCTCATGCCTACTCATACTCCCTTTCATAGAATCACAGAATCATTGGGGTTGGAAAAGACCTCCAAGAAAATCTGGTCCAACGAACACCTTGCTACCAATGTCACCCACTAAACCATGTCCTTAAGCACCACGTCCAACATTTCCTTGAACACCCCCAGGGACGGTGACTCCAACACTTCCCTGGGCAACCTGTTCCAATGCCTGACTACTCTCTGAAAATAAATGTCTCCTAATTTCCAAACTAAACCTGTCCTTGCACAACTTGAGGCCATTCCCTCTAGTCCTATCACTAGTTATCTGCGCGGAGAGGCCAACCCCCAGCTCCCCACAACTTCCTATCAGGGAGTTGTAGAGAGCAATAAGGTCTCCCCTGAGACTCCTCTTCTCCAGACTCAACAACCCCAGTGCCCTCAGCCGCTCCTTACAGGACTTGTGTTCCAGGCCCTTCACCAGCTTTGTAGCCCTTCTCTGGACACGCTCCAGGGCCTCGATGACCCTCTTGTAGTGATGGGCCCAAAACTGAACACAGCACTCGAGGTGCAGCCTCACCAGAGCAGAGTAGAGGGGAAGGATCACTTCCCTGATCACTGCCCTGATCCTCCCTAACTCTCTCTGCATCCTATCTCAGAGAAAATCCTCCTTTGGAGTTAAACATGTCTGTTTTCCTTTCCAGCAAGAAACTGCAAGTAATCCACTATACATACAACACGGGCATACATACATACTTTTATATGCATAGTGTGGTTTGGCAATTCAATGCCAAAAGTAAGCATGCTATAAATCATCTTGTCTCCCTATCACCCAGACTGCTAGTGGCAACAGGACTGAAGTTTGGGAAGAGCTATCTAATCTAGGCCACTGGTCCTTACTATGGCCGTCCTGTGATAGAACACCATCTAACACAGACAGCACTTCTCCTTTCAGCCCCCACAAAGTGCAGCTGGAGACTTCTGTTACATGGGACTCTCTTGTGAACAGAGAGAGAGTGATCTCAAAGGTAATAAGAGCAATCACGACCGAGGAGCAGGAGCGTGTGTAAAAGGATGTCTGGGATTTGAATGCAGTAAGTTGTTCCTGATCTCAAGCTGCTTTTTTTTTTTAAACTACGGCATTGGAGAACTCCCTCATAATGATGCTGCCTGCATGTCTCTGCATTGTGCAAATGCTAAAATATGATGCCTACACAGCAGCAGATGAATCATAGACAGATGAAGTCAACTATTTGGAAAAGCCAGCTAGATATTTGGCTCTACTTATCTATTTCCAATCAGATAAAGTATGCCTAGAATGTCTGCAATAGAGAAATTTACTGTGCACTTTAAATACCAATAATATGTATAATAAACCAAAACAGTCATAAATTATATAGTGCAGTGTAATCTGCTGAATGTGTAAAATAATAACTGAATAGGTTACTCTGTAATAATTGCCAGTTTTGCTCTAGTATATACAGGAAATTAGGCTGTGAAATTATCTTTTCACATAGTTAATTCTTCTTATGTGTAGAACTTTTATTTCTTTTTAACTAGTGTTTTGATTTTCAGGCTACACTATTTCATAAAAACATCTAAACAGAATTTTTTATTACATTTAATTTACAAATAACAAAACCTTGAATGCATCAATTTCAAATGTTTCTCATTTCATGTTATATTAAGGGAATGAGAAGACTGAGGTGGCAAGAGAAAATGCATAAAGTTAAGGTTAAAGCCCTTATCCATTTTGATAAAGGTTATGCAGCATTCCCATTCATAGTCCTCAAAATCAAGGAATGATGAATTGCTGATTACTCCAGCCATGAGTCAAAATAAAAGAAGTTGGTGGTAAAATACTTACTGTAGTTGATAACAAATGTGTGTCTCTTCTGTGTGTATGTGCACTGAAACATATGGAAATAGTATTAGAAGACATTCATATGGCAGTGTTTAATTAGACAGACTGAATTGTTTTAGGGTAAATGTTTATTATTTTCCTCATTTACTGCACTTTTCTGAATTTTCATTTTTAATGGAAGTGCTTTTTTTTTTCTTCTATTTTCCTGAATTTTCATTAGATGGTTAACTCTTAAGTTTTTCAAACAAAATCACGGGCAGATATTTTAAATAAAACTTAGAAGTACAGCCTAATATTTTCCTTATAGTAAAATATTGTATCTCTGATTGTTATCAAATCAACAACTGTTTTTGGTAAACACTGTACTGTGTGTTCTTATAGGCATCCGATACAGACGTTCATTTCAGGTGGGCTGAAAATAGCTCATGAGCTACAACTTTGTTTTTAAGTGATGAATTTCAGATCTCTTTCATGACCTGATTTATGTAGTAAATTTATAATTAGCATTTTCCAGTATTAAGATTCCTTTAAAACAGAGCAATGAAAGTTTTATTTTTAATATGATCAAATAGCTTGTGAACTTATTTAACATGAATCCACTCTTAGCAAGCAACCGAAGTGCAGTAACTATGAAGCAGTATGCATAGTACTGCTATATTTGGAGGTATATAAGTAAATAAAATGGATTTAGATAGTAAGGCAGTGGATTCACAGGATAGCTATTTCAAAAGATGCCGATTTCTTGCAACTCTTTAAGTGCCTCAACCTGTCAAATTATGAAAGTTACTAAATATCCAGGTATGGCACTTCCCACAATTAGAAATACTGTTAATTTGGTCTTTTGTTGACTGTCAAGCTTCCTCCTTCCCCAAAATAAAAATTGCAATTGTACTGTGGCTTGCAAGTGTGCAAGTGTGTATTTGGGTCATCCAAATTGTTTTTCATTGCCTTCATTCAGTTTCTTTTTTAAATCTCAGGAATTAATTGGTTTAGTGCATTTCTATAAGTACTTTATATTCTGGAATGCCATTGAATAGGGTTGTGCAATTTGGCATTAGAAAAGCCCCAGTAAAAAGTGGCTACATAAACCAGATCCTAGAAGGAACAGAAAAACAAATATTCTATTGATAATGTTTTTTAATATCTCTCCTCATGGGAATATGAAATTCAACGTCACTACTGCAGCAATTCAGACTGCTTAGGTGTTTATAGCTAGTGTGGTGGTTTTACCCAGCTGGGCAGATGAACTCAACCACAACCATTCTCTCACTCCCCCTCCTCAAAGGAAACGGGGAAGGACATATGATGAAAAGGGTTCAAGAATTGAGATAAGGACAGGGAGACCATCCAGCAATTACTGTTACAGGCAAAACAGACTCAGCATGGGGAGATTAATATAATTTATTGCCTGTCACTAGCAGATTAGAAGACTGGGAAACTAAAAGCAAACTAAAAACACCTTCCGCCAACCATCCTGTACCACCTCCTCCCCGCGAGCAGCGCAAGGGAACAGGGAATGGGGGCTGCGGTCACTCCCTAACGCTTTGTCTTCGCCTCTCCTTCACAGTCCCTCCCTGCCCCTGCTCCACGTGGGGTCCCTCCCACGGGATGCCGTCCTTCCCAAACTGAGCTTGCGGGGGCTGCCCACAGGCAGCAGCTCTTCAAGCACTGCTCCCACACGGCTCCGTACCACGGGGTCCATCCCCCAGGAGCAAACTGCTCCAGCACGGGTCCCCCACGGGCGGCAGCTGCCCCCAGACCCCCTGCTCCTGCGTGGGCTCCTCTCCACGGGCTGCAGCTCCGGCCCGGGGCCTGCTCCTGCGGGGGCTCTCCATGGGCCGCAGCCTCCTCCAGGCCACATCCACCTGCTCCACCGGGGGCTCCTCCACGGGCTGCAGCGTGGAGATCTGCTCCGTGTGGGACCCGTGGGCTGCAGGGGGACAGCCTGCTCCACCAGGGGCCTCTCCACAGGACGCAGGGGAACTTGTGCTCCGGCTCCTGTAGTACCTCCTGCACTAACCTTGGTGTCTGCAGGGTTGTTTTTTACTCCTCTCTCTCCCAGTTGTGCAGCTTTTTTTTTTTTTTCTTTTCTTAAATCTGTTCTCGCAGAGGCTCAGTCAACACTGCTCACTGGCCCAGCCCTGGCCAGTGGTGGGTCCGTTTTGGAGGTGGCTGGAGCTGGCTCTGATCTGACATGGGGCAGCTGCTGGGCTCTGCTCAGAGAGGCCACCCCTGCAGCCTCCCTGCTACCAAGCCTTAGCCACACAAGCCCAATATAGCTAGTTATTTCAAGAAAAATAATAAGTAAGCAGAGTTCTAAATATAGTCTATTAGCTTCTTACTGCTGGCATTCTACAGCACAAGAAAGATTTTTTTTTTCTATTATCAACAGTATTAAAAAAAAGAGCAGGACAAAAGTCTCTTTCTGTACAATATAATCATGCACGTTTTCAGAAGACATATAACACGATTTCTTTCAGGATTAGGCTAAGATAAGAGAAATATATGCACATCTTTGTATGCATATATAGCTTTCTACATCATAGTCACATACTTCATTTTCCTCCAGATCCCCAAATCATGAGTGCCCAGAATATACAATAAACAACTAATCAATATTTCTTTTCATCTTTTACTCAGTATTAATCTCAGACACCGTTGATCTTTTGGGATTCAACAACAATAGCTTAATGTTAAGTTTAGTTTGGAGGAAAGATTTTAATTATAAAGGCTTATGCTTTTTCTCATTCTTTTCTTTACTGATCCCTTCCCTTCTTCCTTCAGCTCTTGCCTCAAAACCTCCTCTCAAGTCCTCCATGCTGCTTTACCCAGCACATGACAGCACAATTCCTAACACCATGAAACCAAACCAGGGCTCCCTGAACCAGCTTTTTTTTCAGCTTCCTAACCAGCATCCACACAGGGAAAGGGATGGAGAAACATAGCTGAGGATGATGCCAGACCAAGACTTAGCAAGCTAAGGTGAGGCTGGCTTAAGCTATCATTAAGCCACGATGTGAGTGACATGGGAACTTGCCTTTCCGTGGCATGTGACTCTACCTACCATCAGCACATGCATAAAGGGAACAAGTACATACTCTTCCACAGGGGACAATATGGTCCATCTACACTAGAACTTCAGAAATCTTACTAAAATCTCTCTTTTTCCTGCTGTCTCATGACTGAGATGCAGTGTCTAGCATCCGTAGATGCAGTGTCTAGCGTAACATCTGTAAAATGGAAGTAACATGAAACAATTTATAATCACTTGTAAAGTTTCCTTTTTTTTTTAATTTTTTTTTCCTTTCCCTTAAACAATGTTTAAATGTGTTACAAATTTCTTGCATATTCATTGGACTGTATGGTTGCCCTCATTGGGGATTTTCCTGCCTGTGCCATAGCTCACACAAATCGGCATGTGGCTTGGCACAGACAGCATAGGAAGAAGTTACAAGGTCCTATATAGAAACAGGCATTTTTACCTGTTATCCAGTGGATAACAACTGCACAATATCATCTTTTTCAATTATCTTAATAACAAACAGCTTATACTATTCTCGCTTTGTACGATGCTGCTCTCTTAAAACTCTATGGCATTACATTTGCATGATTGTACATGCAGAAGACTGCTAAAAATGTTTCTGTTTCAGCTCCTACTAGCTAAAAAGCATAGAGCCCGCTGCACTGAGCATAAACAGTGCATAAATGGGCATACGTAGGCTTCTGGAGCACAGAACAGAACCGGCATTAATTATATGCCAATATGTATACGCGAGCATATAGAAGTATGTGAATATTTGCACAATCCATAAATTTCCACTAGAGTCCATGGAATAGCATGGAAAAATGTCCAGGTATAAAGATGATGAACTTATGCTTCATTTATCTGTCAGTAAATGGAGCTGTGGGAGGAAGGAATTAAAGGTGTGAATTCAAAATAGGAAGAACAAAGGGAAAGAGAGATTGCAACTGTAGACAGTGTGGCACTGCCCTGCTGACCCAAGAAGAAAAGTGAACAAGTTGTAAATTACTGGGGAAAAAAAAAAAGTTTTGTAACAGGAAGTGGTGTTATGCAGGCATTGGTCTTTCCACACCAAACAGAACAACATAATGTATGAATATACACTAGATTTAAATACAGATAAACACACAGCATGTTAGAAATAAATCCTTTAAGTACACTTATTTACACAAACATACATATGATTAGATACAGAGCTATACAAATCCATGTATCACTGAACAGGATACACTGCTGATTCTTACATTAACATTTGCATATGCATATTCCATATTTCCATACATTTTAAGATATTTTTTCTTCTATCTGCTTCTTTAAGATTCAAAAAAAGTACTTACTGTGATGAAATTCAGCTTTAAAACTGCAGAGACTGCTGAATGCCTAAGCAAGCCATTATTTGCTAGCTCATAATCATCTTCTCTGTGTCTGTTAGGATCACTGATGCATTAATTGCTTATCTAAATTTGAAATAGTTCATGAGTCACTCTGAAGATAAATAAATAAATATTAATGAGCCAATTTCAACAGAAATCATATCCTCTTCTTCTAAAAGCTGAGAGACTGTCTTTATTCCATGTCAGAATCAGCTTTTATACCTAATGTATGGGCAAGTCTGAACTATACTCAAGCCATAATCAACAGATCAGTACTGACCAACTAAATCACCATGTTTGAAGGGATCGATGTATCACAGTCTTATTGACCAAATTACTTATCAAAGAAGGAACGAACTGATCAACTGTAACAAAGAGATTAAGTGAAAGATGCCATAAGGTTTATGAATAGTCTAAACAAATGGATCTGATGCAGACTGAGTGAAAAATGAATTTTTTAGCTTTTCAGGTTTGGAAATGATTTGATATGAAAAGATCTTACTGCAAAAGAAGTAAACAGTCAATCTTCAAGCAAATACATTGCCACAAAATATCACTGCATAAGAAATTTTTGTGTTTCTGATGTCTTGTGAGGGAAAGGGACAAGAAAGACATAAAGTTTTCAGAAATATCAAAATAAAGCATCTTGGTTTGGACCAATCTGAAATTTTCATAAAGCCAAAACACTGGGTGAAGGACTCTTCACCCATTTAGTTTTTCATTCAAATTGCATGAAAAATACTATTTTGGAGAGTAAAAACTTCCATTTTGAAAACACAAGTGTGCCAAGAGACTTTAAGCCTGGGGCAATGCTGGTATACGCTTCAAAATGCAACTCTAAATCTTGAGTGGGGAGCTTTTTTCATACCAAATGACCCAGCATGAAGCAGGAAAGAGGCCAATCCTTGAATCTTTACTTGGTTTTCCTAGCTTGTTCCTGAAAATTGTAGGGTAAACGATTTAAAATAATAATAAATAAAATCTTAAGAGGAGCAGGGACTATCTCTAAAAGGCAAATGTAGCTTGGGAACACATTAGGAATTGGACAGACATCAGTGAGGCATCTTTAAGCCAACATGTTAGAGAAAAACCTGTTCAAAAATCACAGTTTTTCTTAATACAGTTCAGCAGTTAGAGATTCTGGCTAATGTAGCTGTCTTGTGTAAAGTAGATCAAATGGCAAATTCTGACAAATGGTCAATTTACCTATTACTCACTGACTACAGGCAGGATTAAAAACCTGTTTTAATAGACTGTGGGTTTTAACGCAGTAAGAAATTATTAATCCTCTATTTATTATGCTAGGGCAAGTAATTTATTGTCAGCTGCTTAGCAGAAAATTCTGTTTCAGCTTCAGCTAGTCAAGTAAGGAGGAAAGTTGTAGTACTCCTAGAAGTATTACTGGTATCTGCCACCCCAGAGTGGTGCACAGCCATAAATGGACCTGTGTACCCTCCAAAAGTGAAGACATCTACCTAGACCAAGATATCCAATCCAGCTTTAAGAGCAGAATATGCCACTGTCAGTGAAATCTGCATGAAGAAATACAGAGAAAAGTATACTTACAAAACATATCATGGATTAAATATAGGAAGAATTTAAATTCTGCTACTTACACGGCTTTAATGAATTTGCAGATATACTTTCATTCTAATGTGTAGCTAAATACCGTGTATTTTCCCAAACCATATTTAAATTCTTCACTTCAGGCATTCACAGATAAGATAGCTGCCACTTAACTTGCTTTTTCCCTTGAATTTATATAAGGAAGGACTTAGTTCATGTTGCAGATGAACTGTGCTATGCTTCCTCTGAAACCCATATTATGCAAATAATATACTCTACATCACAGGTTCTGTGAGGCAGGCCATTGGAATCTAAAGTAAGAATTGATTGTATTTCTTGTTACGAGGATATAACAATAACATGATCAAACAATTTTCTTATGTAGAGTTCATGAAAAACAGGGCTTTGTGCTCTGAAAAGCTGTAAGAAGATTCCAGTCTGAAAACAAATATTAATGCTGAGACTTATGCTGTCATTTTTACAAACCTTGGGATATTATTTTGTCTTTAAAGAATATTTGAACATATGGAGAATATATATTTGTGGAGTTACTTTTCACAAGATAATTTACTCTCCTCCTTTTAATATTTTAAGCTTCCAAACTTTACAACACATTCCATTTTTTACGCTTGGTCAGTGTAGAAGAAAGATAAGATAAATTAAGAGATGCAGTTGTAAAATTAAGATAACTTAAGAGATGCAGCTGTAAAGTTAAACCTAAAACTATTCAGTACATCTATTGAAAATGTCACCTCTAAACAAAAAGGGTGAAGGAACTGAAGTTTTCATTCAGATATGCAACAAAATTTTCACTCAGCAAAATTTTGAAATATCTGTGGTTTCAAGGGAAAATATTTTTCGACATTACTTCAAATATTTAGATGATTCTGATTTTAAAATACCCATGTATGAATTTCTTTCATTTTGAAAATCCTTTAATTTAAATGCTGCCAAAACGCTGAATCTCAACTTGATGCCAAACTTGTGAATTCACTATGTGAAATTAGAAGTTCATGTGGATGATTAAGGTACATCAAACTACAGTGTTGGAAAAACACCTTGTTAAATAAAGCTGAATTTGGATACAAATGTGTTCATTGCCATGAAAAAGGCCACACAAGTACTAGCTATTAGTGCTACTTTTTCTGGTGTCCTGTTTGCACCAAGCATGGATAACAACAGCTTCTTACCTGCTCAGATAATTCAGGTCCGTGTACATGAGCTTGTATAAGAGCATCATTAACAACTGAATGGAAGTTTAGAAGCACGTGCTCAATGTCGTATGTACCATGCATGGCGCTTGAGAGCTCCTCCAAGGACTGAATGTACTCCTGCCAGTGAAGATCAACTTCTGCCATGTAGGCTAAGCAGCCCCGGATGACATTGAGGCAGTAGCCCATACAGGGCTTACTCAAAGTCAGCCCTTGGCAATGGGGGCAGTACTGCATTCTCAGTAAAGCTCTGCTGCAGTCTTTAGAGAAATGCAGATGATCTGTTGTATTGATCACTTCAATCCCCAAATTCAGAGCCTGCAGGAAAGTCCGGCTGGGTAACAGTGATCTTCCCATTTGTCCTATGACCTTCTTGGGAATGTTACCAAAGGGTCTGATATCTCTTCTTGCCATTTGGAGGCACTCCGCATATTCCAGTGAAATATCAGTCTGACCAGGGTTAATAATGTGATTGTAGACCACTGGGAACAGGTTGTCAAAAAATCTGTTGACAAATTCCTCTGTGCTGATGTCCGTGCCAAATATGAAGAGTCCAACATCTGTGAAAAACTCCTGAACACGTGTAGCAGCCTCAGCAGCCATGTTCCTATACACATTGCAGAAAAACGTGCTTGTGTGATTTTCAGCTAGCCTGATGAGTGTTTCAAAGGTCTCTGTAATTAAAAACAAACAAACAAACAGAAATTAGAGCAGGAACTTAAAACAATCACACAATCTTACAATGTAAATCTTACATTTATCCTGAAAGCATTTTTGTAAAGATTATGACTTAGAATTTATGGAGAGAGAAAATACAAACTCTGACAACTACATTTTCTATATAAGCAAACACCTTAAAAATAAGGTTACAACACTGTAATAATACACCTGTTTTCCTGGAAGAATTTATTAAGTACAGTCTAAACAAGTATAAAAGGAAATCAGTTGTAAGCTGAGTTATTAAGCTACAAAATGGAACAAAGCATTGATGTACCTGTCTACACATATACATGTGATCTCTCTCGTCCCACAACTCATTCTCCAACTTGCAATAAAAAGTGAAATGCTCTTAGTCATTCTACCTCAAGTCTTTCCTCTTGATATCTTAAATGGATGGGCAAAAGTAATATTAAACAATTGAAATGACTCTTCCATTCCATTAAAACTTAACTTTTAAAAGACAAAGAGTTTGTCTTGTCTTCCAAAGGAAGGAAATGTACCAAACACACAAGAGAACATGCTTTTAAATAACGCTGGTTAGACTGTCAATTGCTGTGGTCAAACTAATGGAACATGGAGAATTTCTCTCACCGGTCATTGTGCTGGATACACCCTCTCTAAGCGTCAAGATCTCCATTGCCTGTTAAGCTTGAATAGGTAAATTTGTACTTAGTTACATGTGTTAGGTGGTAATACTTATGTACACTGAGTAGTTTTTATCAAAACAGCTAAAATATATTGGAAGAGAATTCAGTCCTAACTTGATCTATGATTTACAGGTGTAAAAAGAAAGGAAAAAAAAAAAAAAGGCAGTTTTCAAAACAGAACAAGAGTGTTTGCATTGAGGAATTCCAAGATCTGCCTGAGAAGTTTTCATTTCAGGTTAGGCAAAGGAGCAATATAGAAATCAAAAGGAAACTTACTTGAGAGTTGAAAATAAAAACACAGTGAAACATCATGTATTACAAGTATTAACTCATTTTATCCACTAGACAGCTATGGCTAGGTCCTTTTCAACCCAGGCCATTCTATGATTCTATGATTCTATAAATCTATGATTCTGCGATTTGATGATTCTATGACTCGGTAAGTTTATTTCATTCATTCAATATGGAATCTAATGCCTTAGAATTAAAATTCTGTGTTAAAAAAATAAAAATAAAAATAAAAAATCCTCAGAAGCAACATAGGATAGAAGACACAAATAGACAAAGGGAGGGGCTCATAAGATGCAATAGTATAAATGGAGCAGTGTTATTAGAAAGACTGTAGCCTGGTCTTCAAGGGAACTCGACACATTTAAAAATTCTTTTTTTTTTTTTTTTTCCAGTTTTTAAATGGAGCTCTCCATAGAAATAAAGTTGAGGGAAAGCATAAAGTACAGTCAATGCTGTCCAACCAGTGATGTTAAAAATAGGAAGAATCAAATAGTGTCAAAAGTTATCAGGCAATTACTGAAGCAATTTGAAGTCTGATGAATAGGAAATATTCAGGAACAGCAGAACACCAAGACTAATTCTAATGTAGTCACTGAGACTAGCTACCATGTCTTTAATATACATCTATACGTAAGAGTAAATGTCTCATTTCCAATAAAAAGCTTGTTCAGGTCAATGAAGTAACTCTCACTGACTTCAGAGGGTTTGAAATTGCCATCTTTATGAAGAGAAAAAATCACAGACAAGCCATGTTTCACTAATCTGCTTATACTTTCTATGCATTGTTTCTTCCAATAAAAATGATATACGTGCTTAGGTAAGAATATGTCATTACATCTATTGCTCTGTTGCCTATTACCTATTAATTCTCTTCCATCCTCAAGAAGGTGGAAGGATTTTGCTACCTCTCTCTTCCATTCTTCTAGCATGTACATTAGTAAGAAAAAAAATTCTGACTGCATCCAGTAAAGAGTAGGAAAGTGCATTCAATTTGTCTCATTCTCATTATTATGACACATACATATGTGCCTCTCTCGTAAGGTGAATTTCTCTATAAGTATGTACACATGACAAATACCACAGTGCTTCAGCAAAAGGTTTGATCTGTTTCAAAAGTTAAACTCCTAAAGTTATGAGTCCACATGCAGCTAGGCTCCTACCATACCCCATGGAGACAATTCCTGGATTCAGTACAGGAAACTACCTTCAGCATATCCCATATGTTGACAAGGGCAAGTCCTAGCTGACTAAGACACAGTATCAGATTGACCAAGATGCCCACCTTAAGGTAACTGCACTGAGGATGACATCTCCACCAGCTATAAAGGCAGCCTCTACCACAGAGGCTTGACTTAGTTGGCTGAAGAGCGTTCAGTACCATTTCCAATGGTAGATGCCATTTAGCTGCCTGTCCAGAAGGGCATGGGTATCCTGCAGGTCCTGCACCACACCTGACAGTTTAATGTGGATATTATGTAATTAAAATAGTACTAGATAGCTGTGTCTAAAGAACTGAAGTAAGTTCTAGGTATCTAGTTATCACGGACTGAAGAACCCTTAATTTGAAAGCCTGAAGTAGACAGAATATCAGACAAAAATTTAAGTCATATTGATTCCTGTTTGAGATGGTTTAAAATAACACCCAGTCAAATGGCTATTTTTGTAACTGTAGATCCAGTCTACACAAATTTTGCTAATGCTTCAGATGAAATTTATTCAAGGAGGTAATGTTAGTAAAATAATGTTATACTAATCTCTTTAGAATGACATGAACAAGACTTCTATGATCGTTTTCAATTTTTTATTATTACTTTTTCATGGATGAAAAACATAAAGTATGTGATCTAAAATGTCTGCTATAATCTATGGCTGCAATATTCTATTAACAAGAGCACAACTATTAGATGAAAGAATAAATCATGCTGCACATGGATAATCAATGTAGTGGATTTTACAATGTAGTCTAAACAATAACAAACTTCTGAGATTGAATTACATTTTAGTACCTCAGCAACCCACAGATGAATGGGTACAATAATCAGCTGCATGATTTATTGACTGTTTGTGCTTTTCTAGACAGCATATGGTAATACTGGCCACTTGTGTTTACAATTCTGCATCACGCTGTTTAATTGTAATTTTAGCATTTTATTTCATTTTTTAATTTGTTAATTGGACTTATTCTACTGGCACATTTCTTGTTTCATAACTTCCAAAACTACTCGAGAAATTTGTTTTGCCCACAGACAGCTTGAACAATGACAGAGAGCAAAGCAGATCTATGTTTACTTACAATATTGAACAGCTCCTGTGAACATTTACAACAGCAATCTATTTACAACACTTTCAGAGACTTCAAGGACTAACCAGGTTATGCTGATTCAATACTGCAAGCATAAATTTAACAATGTGTTTCTGTATCTTTCTAAGTTTATAGGCCCAGACTAACATTATCAGTCTTAATTACTCAGCCACATAAAATAAGTGGCAAGTTTTCAATCAGCATAAAACCAATACATATAAAAGACATTTTAAATATAACTAAGATGAGCCATACAAACTCTTTTTACTGTTATTAAATGCTCACTTGTTTATAACTGTTTCTCTGATTTTCAGGCACACAGGTGCTCAGTGCCTCTTACCTCCATCGTTTATGAGATCTTTGTCGTAACTACTATGGATACTTTCTGCAGCACTACCATGAGTAGTATCTAGTGTTTACCATGGGGAACATGCAACTATATATTTTTGCTAAAACAAAAATTATGATTTGTACATTCCTAAGTCAAAAATCAGGGCTGTCAATATACTAGTCCCTTAATTTTTTGAAAAAAAAAAAATATCTTTCTGGTTTTGCTAAGAAGCAACAAAACACAAGACCAAAAAAAAAAAAAGTAGGTAATTCCTTACTGCATTTATTCAGAGGATTCTTCATATCTGGATTCATTTTTTTTGTTGATAATAGCATAGTTAACTAAGTGATTACAAAGCGTGATGTAAAACAACTATCTGGTCTTTGTTTTAAAAGAATTGCAATCTTTCACTTCCTTTAATATTTTTGTTTCTGAGAGCCACAGATAGTTCTAAATTGTAAAGAAACCATAATATAGTAATCAACCCAGTAGATTGCTGGCTTTAAAAGAGGACACAAAAGTATACATACGCCTTGCCTACTATTACAAGGCAAGGAGAGAAAGAAAAAAAAAAAACATATTTTTTTTACTCCTGGATTTTAATCAAACATAAGGGAAATATTACACCACTGAATTTGGATTGATTTTAAACCAGCTCTGCAATTTTCATTCTTAATACTTTGGGGGAAGTTTCCTTCTAGTACACATACCTTAGAAAATTAATTTAAACCAAATTTCTATGGCATCACATTTTTATAATAGTGACTGCATTTTCTGCAGTTTACCATTTCTTCCCACACATAAGTGTTATATACAAGCTGCCAAATGAGAACATGTATGGTTGAAATTCTGTATTAACTTTTGAAACATCTATAGTGCTTTCCATAAATAGTTTAGTAAATGAAAATTACAGTATTAATAGTGGGCCAACAAGTTGTGAAGTCTTGTAATTCAGTTGTAAATCTACAGCCTACATTATATAATATATACTTAGTATACTTAAACTTAGTCAAGCCAAGATACAGAATCACAGAATCAAAGAATGGTTTGGGTTGGAAGGGACCTTAAAGATCATCACCTGTTCCAGTGCCTCACCACCTTCTAAGTAAAGAATTTCTTCCTTTTACCTAATCTAACCCTACCCCCTTCTAGTTTAAAGCCATTACTCCTTGTCCTATCACTCCACTCCCTGACAGAGTCCCTCCCCAGCTTTCCCACATTTAGGTACTGGAGGCCACTATCAGATCTCCCCAGAGCCTTCTCTTCTCAAGGCTGAACAACCCCAACTCTCTCAGCCTGTCTTCATAGGAGATGCTTCAGCCCTCTGATCATCCTCATGGCTCTCCTCTGGGCTCATTCTAGTACTTCCATGTCCTTCTTGTGCTGGGGGCCCTGGAGCTGAACACAGAACTCCAGGTGGAGCCTCATGAGAGCAGTGCAGAGGGGGAAAATCACCTCCCTCTACCTGCTGGCCATGCTTCTTTTGATGCAGTACTGGACATGGTTGGCTTTCTGGATTGCAAGTGCACCTTGCTGGCTCATGTTGAGTTTTTCATCAACCAACACCCCCACGTCCTTCTCCTCAGGGCTGCTCTCAATTCATTCTTCTTCGCCCAGACTGTATTTTTGCTTAGGATTGCCCCAGACCAGATGCAGGACCTTGCACTTGGCATTGTTGAACCTCATGAGGTTTGTAAAGGCCCACCTCTCAAGCCTGTCCAGGTCCCTCTGGATCACATCCCTTCCCTCCAGCATGTCAACTGCACCACGCAGCTTGTTGTTGTTAGCAAACTTGAACTAGAACTATGTATTATAACCAGAGAGGTTAAAATCCATCCTTGAAATAATGGACATAGCATTTAGCATGAATGCTTTCCCAGTCCAAAGGCGATCCAAAACTGACATGTATGGATTACCTTAAGTATCAGCCCATAAGAAACACGAATCCAGATGACAGAATTCAAGCAAAAGATGGAAAAAAAAAAAAAAAAGTATTAATATAATGAATGAATGCATTATGACTCAAAAATCCTATGGGAAAGTATTAGCCTGTTGCTACTTTATGTTAATGTTCCGTGATCTAATATGTTTTCCTCCTCCTTACAAACAGCAGAAATAATCCAGAAGCATCAAATACTCTCTACTAAAGATATATAGTCTGAGGAATTCCACACTAAAAATCATCACACAAGCCAGTCAAAGAAATCTGAGGAGATTGCTTATTTGTTATATGACTACATGTCATGGGTTTCAAAGAGCGTCCAAAGAGTTTGGTAAAGTATTAGATGAATTTATTATCTTTCACCTCACTTCACTTCACTTCTGCCTTTTCTAACTTGACAGTCCCAACACGCTCAGCCTTTCCTCATAGGAGAAGTGCTCCAGTCCCTTGATCACCTTGGTAGCCCTTCATCGGACTCATTCCAGTATGTTCAGGTCTCTCTTGTACTGGGGGACCCAGAACTGGACACAGTATTCCAGGTGCAGCTTCACCAGTGCTGTGTAAAGTAGCTCATTTTCATGAGCCATTCTTCAGAAATCAAGAACTAAAAAAATACATGTTAAAAGATCCATTGCTGCTAATAGCTTTGGCACTTCCCTCGAGCTCTACTTCAAATTCATATGCACTTTTTACTGTAGTCACAGCTGAGGACAAAAACAAATTTATTCTTTTCACTTGTATTATGCTTGCCAACTGACACTCTTACAGGCTTCCACAGAATCACAGAATCACAGAATATCCCAAGTTGGAAAGAACCCATGGGATCACTGCATCCAACTCCTGGTTCAACACAGGACTACCTAAAAATTAATCCGTAAGTCTGAAAGTATTGTTCAAACACTTCCTGAACTCCTGCTGGCTTGGTGCTTTGACCACTTGCCTGGGGAGCCTGTCCTAGTGCCCGACCACCCTCTGGGTGCAGAACCTTTCCCTAACACCCAGCCTGACCCTCCCCTGTCCCAGCCCCATGCCGTTCCCTCGGGTCCTGTCGCTGTCCCCAGAGAGCAGAGCTCAGCGCCTGCCCCTCCGCTCCCCTCGTGAGGGAGCTGCAGGCCGCCATGAGGCCTCCCCTCAGCCTGCTCTGCTCTGGGCTGAACAAACCAAGGGACCTCAGCCGCTCCTCATACATCTTCCCCTCCAGACCAGACCCTTCACTATCCTTGTTGTCCTCCTTTGGACACTCTCTAATACTTTTATGTCCTTCTTATATTGTGGAGCCCAAAACTGCACACAGTGGTCAAGGTGAGGCTGCACTAGCACAGAGTAGAGCAGGACAATCCCTTGTATCAACCAGCTAGCAATGCCCTGCTTGATGCACACCATGATACAGTCGGCTCTTTTGGCTGCCAGCGCACACTGTTGACTCATATTCAACTTGCTGTTGACCATAACCACCAGATCCCCATCCGTGGGGCTGCTCTCCAGCCTCTCATACCCCTGTTTGTATATGCAGGGTTGCCTTGTCCCAGATGCAGAATCTGGCAGTTGCTCTCGGTAAACTTCATATTGTGGGTGGTTGCCCAGCCCTCTACTCTGTCAAGATGTCTCTGCAAGGCCTCTCCACCTCGAGGGTGTAAACAGATCTTCCCAATTTAGTATCATCAGCAAACTTACTTAATAGGCATTTGAGTCCTGCATCCAGATCACTTATGAAAGAGAAACCCCACTAGTGACTGGCTGCCAGCCTGATGTAATGCGATGGTAATGTCATCATGGCATTAGCCAGCTCTTTGAGTACCCTGGAATGAACCCCATCAGGCTCCATAGACTTAAGTGCATCCAGCTGGAGCAGCAAATCCTGCACAAGTTTAGAGTTGGATGGGAGTTTATAGTTACCACAGTCATAGTCCTCCAGCTCAGGGCTCCAGGGGGTCTCAGGGCCCATCGTCAGCGTTAAAGACAGAGGCAAAGGAGGCATTAAACCTCTCTGCTTTATCTACCTTCCTGTTTGTGAGGTGACCATTCTCATCAAGTAACAGACCAATGTTATCTCTGGTCCTCCTTTTGCTGGTAACGTACTTAAAGACCTCACCTTTTTTTTTTTTTTTTTTGTCCCCAGCAATACTGGCCACCTTTAACTCTAATTCAGCTTTGGCTGCATGAATTTTCCCCCTTCAATGGGGAATAGCATCTCTGTAGTTCTTCCATGTAACCCAACCAGCTCACTTTTCAGTCTAGCTTTCTAGCCTCATGAAACCAATGAACAAAAAGTCAAAACCTAGATTTCCTTATGCAGTTCACACATGTGGTCAAGATGCAGACTACTTTATGAAAATTTCTGAAAACCTATCTTTTAATAGCTGTTGAGACTTTTCATGAGATTATCTTATGAATTACTACCTGATTTTGGTTGGCAAGATGCTTTTTAATGACTATTAAAGTTTAATTAGAGCTCACTGAATGGACCCTAGAACAACAGAGGTTAAATTTAGACACAAATCAATAATGTTTATTGTCGTATAAATAATTATGTAACTATGGGTTAATGTGCTTATTCCCTTGAGCTTTGTATTTCAATGCTCTTTAACCTTCACCAAATTCTTTTCAAACATAACCAAAAAAAACCCAAACAAACAAACAATAAAAAACTCTCTGTTTTAAATGCTACATTATTTCCATTTAGAGACATCATTAGTATAATAGTACATTATCTATTTTTACTATCCAGCTTCACAGGGGGTGCTCATAGCCTTTCACCCTATTTATAGATGCTCTGCTAAGCTGAGTTTTGCAAGTCCTGCTAAAGCACTGCCAATTAATACATTCCCAAGGCACGTAATGGCTTCCAGGAAGGAGATGGATATAATAGTTGCTGGGAACATGTCTCTTCCAAACTATAACCCCCGTGTGAATTCCATTCTATTATGTGATTCTACCCCATCTTGTAATACAAAAAGGGGGTTGCGTCTATTGTACAACTCAAAATTGAATGGTTACCTCCCCATTCCCTTTACATCTGTGTAACCTAGTTTATGAGGAGCTAGAATCTGTCTCAGTAAGTTATAAAACCACATAGAAACAAAGGGCTACGAGGAACGTGAGATGTCCTCTAATACATCCTTTGAACACAGGGCAAGTTTAACTATATATATGTTCTCATATATTAACACATTCATATAACTTATTCTTAAAAAAAACATAGGGAGGCCACAATCTCCAGGAAAACCATTCCAGTGCTTCACCATCCTCTCGTATATTCACACCAATGCAAATAAATTATTTACTTCTTCCTCCCTTTAGGTATTTCAGCTTAGATCACCCCCACTTGACTGCAAACATCTACAAAGCCCAGATGCAGTTCTGAAGTAGATGTCTGCATCACAGCTAATCAGTAGAGAGGAATGGGCATGATTCATCTGACCCAGTTTAGGTGTCCACATGGAAATAAGACGAATCACGCTGCTTCTCCCCTCTAATTATAGAGAGAAAGAGGTTGATTAGTTCAGAGAACATATGTAAAGTCAGGTGATTACTTAACACCTAAAGGTGTTACTTAACATCTCTTCTCACATACCCACAGTTTGGTTCCCTGGCATACAGGGAAATGAGATTAACTTGGCCCATCTTGTCCCCAGTAAATAACATTTCATTGTTTCTTATCAACTTGATATCTTCTTGTACTTAGTTTCTAAATATTTCTGCCTGAAATTAAGCTAACCGGTCTAAAATGATCTATCTGTCCCCTTTTTTATTTAACAAAAACAAACAATTGCCTATTTCAGTCTTTTGCTACCTCTATATATCCAAAGACAACTACTAGTATACTTCAAAGCATGTATTTTGACAAGTGAAGATCCTTTACATGCTTCCAACCCTGCTCCATAACTGTGCAGAGGTCCTTCATCTGTTAAAAGTGTGATTAACATTGGTGATATCTGGGCTTGAACTATTTCAAGTGGAACCTGGCAGAACACGTGAGAACATCTGAACATCTTGCTCTTCAAATGCTCTGCATTTTTGAATGACTCTGCATGAGAATCTGATTTAAATTATTATAAGCAATATATATTGCCATGTTAGCTATTAATACGTATTTATCTCTGTGCTACAAATTATCAGGAACATTATGGTGCCTTCCGAAGAATACCATTCAATTCATAAATAATTTTGAATGTATGCATGCCAATACTGATGAAAGCAGAGATGGTTACTAAACAAAGAGAACTTCCAAACCCCAAACCCACAAGTAAAAAGGGCAGCAAAAGATTACACCACCTTATCACACCTATCACACAAGTGCACATGGTGGTGATTCATCTCAGCTACCACCTCAGCTGAATACCACATTCTCTTTTTTTTCTCAGTGGAAAGTAATAGGGATGTTTAAGGTGTGACTCATCTTACCTATTTTAGATGTTTATGGGAAGATGAATCACGCCAAAATGTTTATGAAGAGATGAATCATGCCAAAAAAGTGTCTCTCCCAATTTACTATAGAGATTACTTGAGGGTGACAAGCCTAGCAATCCATTATCGTCATTAGTTTTGCCATTTCACCTGTATAACTCGGTTATCTTAGTTACATATTTACTTACAAATTATGTATTATTGACATATTTACTTATATCTTCTGCATTATTATAACTTCTGTATTAACCTGTAGTATCTGCATCTGAATTTCCACTGTAGAAAATTAGATCAAACTGTGTCTCCTCCAGAGATTTCTGTCCAAAGACTTTCCTGTAACTAGAACTGCTTTTAAAACATTATATTCATTGAAATTCAACTGCACGAATGCAATCTATAACACAGAATTTTTTGATGAACTCTAAAAGAAAACATACATCCTGTAAAAAAAAAAAAAGCTGATCAACATGCCTCAGTAAGTTAAAAGTGATGTCCCATTTCTTTATGAAGTCTACAGAGTTTAATGTTGGCCTACCAGCCACACAAATGTGTGTTCATCAACTTTTATATGTGCATATTGAACATACGTGCACTTGTATACCCTATATGCTATTCCTTCACTAAAAGAGGCAATTTGGAAAAATATGTATTACATTATCAACTATAGTTCTTTTATCTTTTAATTTCTGTCTCTGTCAAGCTATTTTGATTCTGTGTTAATAACCAAACCACGTAAGATGAAAAAGGGTGCAGGACATATTGGAGGTGAATTTTTGCTTATGCAGACAGAGGAATTTTAGTGCCTTTTTCACTACCAGTGACTCTACCAGCACAGACTCTCATATTTTCAACCACTCTTCATAAGTAAAATGTGTCATGAAAATGTAGTCTCGTTTTTCAAAATCTCCCTTCTATTCACTCTGAACATGACTCTCTTCCAGAATACCACTACAAAAGATGTGTAGTACATAATGTAACTGTCAATACTTGAATGCAAATACATCAAGTAACAAGCCAGAATTCCAAAAGGAATTCTGTACTTTGACAGTACTTACAAAAGATACATGCAGAATCTCTCTGTCTGAAAAAAAATATATATATTCTAAGACACTGAAGAAAGACAATGTATTTGTAACTTTAAATTAGACTGCACTGCCAGCATCCCACACTTCTAAAGCTATCCAACAATAATGAGTAACAACCCCACTGTGGAAAAGAGGTCTAGGGAAAGAATTTGACCACAAGAGCCATAACCAATAGTTTTATCTTTTTTTTTTTCAGGTCATCCCTACTAATTCTTTCCAAGGTAACCTGTGTGATTCTATAGAGAAGGTCTACTACGGGTACCACTCCCAAAACACAGTATGGATAACACTGTGTAACTTTGGGCACTCTCCAGTTTTCCAGTATTGCTCCAGAAAGCTCTATATCCTCTATATCCTTCTGACACCCCAGCACAGCACCTCAGGTTCATTTTGGTTGGTGTAGTACATTCTTCATATTATTTCAGACTGAAACAAAGAATTAAAAAAAAAAAAAAAAACGTGTAAAATCAAGAGTGTGCACACAACCAAGTGGTACATGAAAGGATGTGGACAATCTGTTCCAGAAGGAGCTGGCCCTAAGTGGTGTCGACACAAGCAACACCATTGTCTGGCCTGTGGCCTGGTAATGTCTCCATAGATCTGCACAGACAGCAGTGCTGATATGGCTAATATGTCCAGTTCTGGCCAACTTCCTTCTATAATCTGGGAGAGAGTGCTGTGATGCTCTGTCCGTCTTGTATGCCTTCCATCTCAGTGCCAAATTTTTATTTGGTTCCAGAATGGCTGATGGGGCTGGATGGAAGAAATAAAAGAAGTACAGGGTAGATAAGCATTGAAAGCTGTGTCCCTTACATTAAGAGTGGTGGTACTATTTTCCACTCAGTTTAGCAGACACATTTTAACCCTCTGCCAAATCCCGTTTCACAAGAAGATTATATATTAAACTATTTCCTGAACTGGCCACTTGCCTAGCACTGACAAAATGGTTGTAACCACAACTCTTCAGCACACTGTTGAGAACAAGAGCAGGGGAAAAAAAGAGGAACAACTGAGAATATTTCTCTGTTGTGACCATCCAAGGAAAGAAAACTTCCAGTTCCAGCAGCATGTCAATTCATCCTACTTTAATCCTAAGGGATGAGTGATAATTCAGCTCCTGAACACAGAAAGTTACTCTTGAACACAGGGTACTCCAAAGATGTAAAAGCCTTCTGCATGACCATGAAAATCATCTCTCTAGAAAACAACATTCTGCCTTCTCATATCCAGTGCATGCAGGAAATACACTTCCAAATTACCAAAAAATGTGCCGTGAAAACAAGAGAAGGTTGAACAGCCAGGGAAATTCTTGAGAATCTTAGATGTGTCCTGCTACTCGCTTCGCAAGTTTGTGTATATTAAATGTTACAGGAATTTTCTGTTGTGAAAACTAATTACCTTTCTCACTTTATTTGTATGTCTTATTGAAATGACATTTATGGCACAGATACAGGAACAGCTTGCTCTTTTTTAAATGTCCTGTGTACTGTTACCAGTGGGTCAAGGAGAATCCTCAAAACAGTGAATGTTGATGAAGGACTCTCGATGAAGGACTCTCCTTGAGGAAGGGAAATGCATCCAGAAGCTGTCATTTGACTTGAAGCAAATGGCATGGAAGGGCCATTTCCTTTCTCCTTTAGTGGGCAGATAATGCACATTAATATCCCTTAATGCTGTTCATGTAAATACATGACTCTTAATCCCTTAATGCTGTTCATGTAAATACATGACTCTTAATCCCTTAATGCTGGTCATATAAATACATGACCAGTCACATGCTAGGAGGGTGAAGAACAGAGCATGTGTGCAATGAGTAGCACTGAAGCGTGCTTCTGAAGCAGCAGTGAGCATCACTTATCTAAAGTTGAGTATCAAGCCATTATTTAAACTACTAATTCTTAGATTCTTTGAGTTCTTCCTTTCATGAGTTTGTTTGGTTGGTTGGTTGGTTTGCATTTTTTTTCACTTAACATCTTTCTGCATGTTTTGGTTCAGCTGTACAAATTTCTGTACGGCATGAGCAACAATTGTTGGTCATTTAGGAACTTGGAAGAAAGCAGCATTTCAAGAACCATCATGGATAAACTGGAAAAAAATGGATTTAGAGAAATTCCATCTACCTGAAAAAAGGTGACAACCATAACTATTTTTTTGTGGAAAAATGCACCACAGCATAAACCATTCCACTGAGCAGATACAGGGCTGTGAACACTCATATTACAGTCGTATGTCTTTATTGATGGCATGTACAAAAAAGGATTCAGAGGAATAATGAAAAAGGTAAAATCTATACAAAAAGAAATACTGTATTTTTTTTTCTCTTACAAGAAGAATGCTCTCTGCTTCTTGGCCTATACTGGTTTTAGCTTTTCTAGATATGCAATAAATAATAACACAGTTTAAAAAATGCAAATTTCTAACTTTATTGTCTTTTAACTATTGATGCAGTACTTTATTTCATGCAACATTAATACATTGCTTCTACAATCCTATAAAATCTATAGTCTTCAATTATTAAATATATATACATATATTTCAAATTTCTCCTGGATGTCTTAGTTTATATAGACAATTGTAAGACAATTCTACAGTTTGAATTTGCCACTGATGATGTTCTGAGTTGGGGGAAAAAATAAATTAGATAATATTATGTCTTTTCTATATGTTTAAAAATGGTAGTTCATAGTACCATAATAATGAGGTAATTTCTGCGAAAATGTCTTTTTTTTACAAAGTACAAAGCAGGATTCACTTCACCTTACTTTATCCATCTAGAAGTTAAGTACTTAGTCTACCCTAGCTATGTAGATGATCAGTGACAGACAACTCCTCATATTTTATCTCTGAAGCAAATTCAGGAATACTGATTAATTAAATAGATGCTTTAACTGTGCAAGCCATAGTTCCCACTCAGACAGACAGCTCTGAAGGGCAATTCATCCTGATTACGGCAGCCATCCACCTTAGGATGGGATGAGTTCCACTGTAAGTTGCATTTATTTCTTCATGAACTATGTTGAGCCTAAATGATTGATAGATTAGATACTCCTTTAGTTATTTTGTGCGTTGCTAAAATTAGAAAAGATGAATCCCACTCATACAGTCTGCAAATTCAATCAGGTTTAGTGCTAAGTAAATTTAATACTGACTTTACCTACATCGCAGGTCTTCAATTGCCACAAAGATATTTTCGTTGAATTAGTGTATAGGTAAAAAAAAAAAAAAAGAAAAAAAAAAAGAAAAAAAATTACTAGAAGATTCTTCCTTATTTGGGAACCTTTGGCTGTTAAATTAATTTTGCAAGGGCCTTCAAGTGTGGGTGACTATCACAACTGTGAAATGTAATTTCTCCTCCTACTCGATTATGTGCTAACTCCTGGTGAAGACCAAAAGGTCTAACCCATTACATGAATTAGTTACTTTCAGCAAACATTCCCAACACCTCAGGAATCACGAGGGAGAAAAAAAATGACAAAAATCGCCTCTTAACGGTACACTGATTTAGTCCAGCACAAATCAGGCGTGTTGCTATTCATTTGTTCAGTCAAACCCTGAAACACTGAATAGCATTCAATAAAGGGCAGAGGAGACTCTTCTTAAATCCTATTAAATGTATCTGACTAAATCATTAGTTCTTATTAAATATATATTCTTATTTATTTATATTCTTATTATTCTTATTGAATGTATACGAACAGGTTTATCTTTTTTATTATTATTTAGCTTACATTTATCAGTAATATATACATATATATAAACTTTAATGAGTGTGTTGCTTGATATACTGGTCAATTATCACCCATTCAAGAATTTAATAATATACATTTTCCCCAAGGAAAGGATGCAGCACCCTGTTATTTTAATATACTTTTCCTAGATAATACACTACAGTATTATTTACTGGTATGATTTACTGGTATGATACTGGTATGATTTTTTCTGATTCATCCCATAGTACTAGGTAATTGGAAAAAAAATACTGCAGTAGCAACTGTCTGTATTGTGCTGACTTTATTTAAGCTACCCTTTCAAAGCAAACGATTATTTCCATTGCAGTCCCATCACAGAATCACAGAATAGCTGAGGTTGGAAGGGACCTCAGAAGATCATCTAGTCCAACCCCCCCGCCGAGCAGGATCACCTAGAGCACACTGCACAGGATGGCACCCAGGCGGGTTTTGAATATCTCCAGAGAGAGACACTCCACAACCTCTCTGGGCAACCTGTTCTACTGCTCTGTCACCCTCTCATATTCAGATGGAATGTGAAATGACTTTCTGAACTACATCTTGACTTCTAAAAAAAATCATCTGCAATTAAGTGTTCTGAATATCTTTATCTCCACATACCCCAGAATTAATTTTTCCTGGGTCTGGCTGAATGATCGGTTAATTCCCTGACCTGTGCTGGGACAAAGCACAGCTACATAGCAATTCCCTGTCCCAGAAAATAAACTTCAATTAATTTCCCTAACAAGGCCCACAATCAAAATATCCAGGAGAGCAAGACCTGAAGGTAGGAAGCCACTGATTATTAAATAATAACACTTCAGTTTTTCAGGAATGCTGGTATACTAAGTTGAGCTTGCTATATAGACATTTCTAAACAATACCCTAGCATACTGAATGTGAAAGAAAACTTTTTTATAAACTGATCCTATTTGATATTTCTAACTTAGAAAGAATGCAAATACCAAGGTTTTACTGACACTTTGGCCAGCAGAGTCTTTTACCTTCAGTGGAAGATCGAGAAAGCAGCTCGCATAACTTCTCAGAGTATTTCCTTTTGATCACTTCTACCATGCATAAGGGAGATGATTATTTAAAAGTTAATATCCCAAAGACATTCTGACAGCTAGTTATGTGCACCATTGGAAAGTAAGACACAGCAACCTGTATTGTTAATGTGTAAGTGCAGCCAAGGTTGTAGCATCCATCTATCCCACACACCAGCCTCTTTTACAGCATAAGACAGAAAAAATAGCCTGGTTCCACTGAAGCTCCATAGATAATGGTTTTCAGACCAGAGTAAAAAATATCCAGTAACAGTTTCAAAGTTGCTTTGAGAAAAATGATGCAAGTCACTGCTCTGTTGGATCATCTACTTCTGCTTTATCACGTAATCACTTTCTGATCCTTGATCTCAAAGGCCAGAGGGGAGAATGAGCTTGGAAATTTCATACTGTTCATAGAGATAAGGAAGTCATTGTTTATTGATGTTACCGGCTCTTGATCTTTTTCTGTGCTGTACTGTGGTCTGATCCTTGACTGTGAAACACAGGAAGTTCATTCATGTCATGTATTGCTGGAACTTGGTGATTACTCTTTCATTCTGTCCAGGAATGAAAAACTGAGCATGGGATGATAGCTGGAAAGAGCCTGGGTCAAACGCTGCCAAGAAAAACAATTGCATTTTCAAATAATGTGTTAAGTATGCTTATCTGAAGGAAATCAATTATTTGGATTGATAGTGAGAGTAGTGTTGTTCTTTTATTTAGCAGAAATGAAAGAAAACTATTTCAGAGAGTAGAGTTTGAGAAGTTTTCAAAGTTGCCTGAGTTTCAGCTTGCATTTTCATGATGAATGAGTCAAAAGTAGTGAAAGAAATGTTTTTAATTCCTTCAGATAGAAAGCAACTGTACCTGAATCTCCTATATTCTGTGCATCATTATAGATTAGTACATCAAAGGAGACTAGCACTACCACAGGAGCTTCCAAGAAAAATGCCAGGGCTGCCACAGTATTTTGTAGTGAGCCTAATCCTGCATACTGAACTTCTGTGACATTCAGGATCCCAGGAAATTTGGCACAGGGAGCTCTAATTTTCATATGCCCCTACAGTTAGGTTAAAAGCTTGTAAAGTTAATTAGAAATCAGATGCTTTTACACACTTATGCCAGCATAACTTTTTAGTACCTTTGGGATTTTAGAAACTGCAGTGGCTATAGAGTGTCAGCTAAATGCCAGTTTTGCAGAGTACAGTTCTGGATATAGACAATCCCATTTTCTCTAGCTTTTGGTATTTCACTATCAGTCTGAGATAAGTTTGTGAATGAGTCATCCAAAAACACTGCTGTTCAGCAGGACTTGATTGCCTCCTGGCATCACATGAAAGTCTGAAAGTCACAGTTGTCAGCTGTACACATTAATCCTATTCACACACTTGTATCGTGAATGTCTGCCAGTTTACAGGTTGATATAGAATATAAGCCTCAGCAGGCTGACACACATCACAGTGAAATTTGTGTGTCAGACCTTAATATGGGAAGGATGCCTGAACCCATGGAAGTCAGTTTTTAGCTACTGTGTTCACTGTTTAATTGCTTCTCTGGACTTAGCTTCTTAATCTAACTTTAAAAAAATTATTTGCATACTTAGAAGCTTTATTTTCACTGAATGTCAAGTACTAAAATCCAAACAAAAAATCCATTTTAATTAATTTTTTTGTAGAATGTGGTAATATAAATCGCTTGTCAGTCATACAACATAGTGAGCTATTAAATGGCACTTTGAACTGTGTATTTTATTGAGTGAACAGGTTAGACTGCTCATATTATTAAAAGCTATCCAATCTAAGATGAGATCTATTGGATCCTTATTTGTGTAAACAGCAGTTCATAGTACTTCGTTGTTGTTTTTTTTTAAAAAAAAAAAAAACTACAGCAAGAGCAGGAGGCTTTTGGATCATGTTCCAACTGTGTTTCAGTAACAGAAATACTCACAGACTGTACAAAACTAGCAGGTATTCTTATCAAATGTGCTGTTATGATAGGGTTTTGTACAAAATCTTTTCCGCAGTACTGCTATATAATTACATTATAGTGGCAAGCTGCCTCTGAGATAACAGACTGAACTGTAAGATATGTTATTCAGGATTGAGTACTGAGGGCCAAACAGAGCTAAATGAGGATATAGAAAGGAAAGTAAAATAGTTACTACCTTTCATAATAATCTGTAGGGCAACTTGGATTGCTGAATAATATTGGGAATAAGGAAGCCTCAAATTCCAGGAACTTCCAACTGATGTTTATTCCAGCAGGATTATCTGGTGGAGGACTTCTAAGCTGGGTGACAATCACAAGAAACACACCTCCCAGACACATGAATTGGTGGGCTATCAGCCTGGACTTTGTAATTGGTAAGACTGTGAACCCAGGGCCCCAGACTGGGAGGGTGCAGAAACTGCAGAGCTCTGCCAACCCATGGGGGTATGCAGGGGGGAACCAAAAGCAGGGATAGGTAGACAAGGGGATAAAGGGGCCAGCTGCATGTAAAACAGGCTGATCAGTATGCTTGTCTGGCTGAGCTCTGCGCCTGATCACTAGTCTGTCCTATCTTCTTATACCTTTCATTAAATCTTTCCTTAACTATCTCTGTGTGTATCTGCACACTCTCCTGCGTGTACACGTGCTGCAAGGATTAAGTGTGAGCTACTGGTGAGACCCAGAAGGGGGTGAGTGAACCTCAGCGACAGCTCCTGGAGTCAGGCTAGGGGGGGCGTAGGCCCTGTGGACCGAGGTGCCAGCTACTGGAGTGAGCGAGGTCCTAGCATCAGCTACTGGAGGCAGTGGGGTCTTCTGCTCCCAGCCACTGGGGCAGGACCAGTATGTGTTCCTGGGTGCTGGGGAAGGGCCCGGATGAGTGAGGTGAGTGTGGGGCTCCCCACCAATGGCTGGAGCGGGGCCACAGGTCACAGCACTTGTGCTTGGTGCTGGCTGCTGGGGGAGCCAAGTGCTGCCCACCGGACAGGGGGGCCACGCCAGGTGCTTGAAAGATCCGTGAATGTGTGTGAGCTTGTGAACCTGGAGAGTGCTGTGTGTGTGCCTTCAGTATCTCTACCTGCCAGAGAGGAGAAAGGTGTCTCGGCTGTCTGTGTCTATGTCTATGTGAGACCTGTGTGTAAGTTTTGTTGAAGGCAGCCCTCGCCTGGGGCAGCCTGTGTGACCAGCCTGTTTCTATACATGTCTGTGTGTCTCTGGGATACATACTCAGCTTTGCTACCAGTTGAGCCTGCAAAAGGGAAAGCAGAAGCTGCATCCCCTTGACTGGGCAGAGACCCCAGGTCCCAAGACACTGGTCTTGGCTCCCCATGGCTGGGCAGGTCAGGTCCTGGGGCCAGAGTGGATGGAGGAGGCAGCTGTGCTCTCGTCACTGTTTACGTAACAGTCAGACCACCAGGAATATGTACAGACAAACTAAGAAAAGCAAAGGCACAAACTGTGGAACAGCTAGCAAGGAACATACAAAGATAAACAAACAAAAAAGATCAGTAAGTACATTAGTTGCAAGAGGACAAAGGAAAAAGCTGGTTCACTACTCAAAAGGAAGAAAGGTTATTAAGTCAATGCACTAACAAAACCCTAGATGTTTAATACATTCACTGCTTCAATCTCTACTAAAAAGGTTAGATGCAATCAGGCAGGTAATTAACATGAACAACAAAGCAGTAAGAATTTAAGACAGAAAAAGGAAGCAGGTTAGAGAATACAGATGTAAATAAGTTAGTTAGTTTTAAATCAACCAGACTTGATGAAATTCAGGTAGGTTAGAGAACAACCAAATATTAATTCACTGAAGTAGTATCAGAAGCACTTAAAAAAGCTCATGAATGATGAATGGAATTCTGGAAGACTAAAAGAGATCAAATAAATTACCCTTCTATCCTTATAAAAGGGAAAGCAGAAAGAGCTGGAGTATGGTATAACAGACTAATTTCCATTTCTAGAAAAAATCTAGAAAATGTTAGCAAACAAAAATACTGCGAGCCTCAGCAAAAGGGACGATGACTAAGAGCCAAAACAATTTTCAAAAACAATTCATGTAAGTTTGGGAGGAGGTAAGAAAGAGACTGGAAGTGCAAGTACAGCCATATTTGAAAGAGCTTTTCATACGGCTTCTGATACATAATTTTCTCATAAACTGTCTTAAAAAAGTTCTACATGAAGTTCCTATTATATGCAAAACTCACTGCAGAACTGTATTTGAAGAGATTTCAGTGGTTCCCTGTTAAACATAAAGAAAATACTGATTTGAGGTTCCTGGTGATCTGCTGTTGGCCTAATCAATATTTTCTTCATGATAATGATAAATTGAAAGTTTTGAGAAATGTGAAATTACAAAATCTGAAGGTGTTGCCAAGCTGGAGATAACTGTAGGCATTGTTGCTGACAGAACTAAAATTGGAAAGGACCACCACATACTGGATAGAAGTTCTTTAAAAGCAACGATGAATTTCCACCGAGCGAAGTGAAAAATAACTACACTTGGCTAGAAGTCATCAATGGCACAAATGCAAGCTCTGGGGTAACAGTTTGTAGAAAAAAAAATAATCTGGAGGCTGTAGTGGATATCAAGGTGAACATGAGCCTTCTATGTCTCATCAGAAAGAAAAAGACCATGCTACTAGTGTATAAAAAAGAACATATAGCACATATAATATGTAAATAATCGTTCCATTGTAGCTGGCTTTAAGATGCCTTTGGCTAGAATATTATGTATGAATTTGTACCAGAATTCCCAAAATAAGTGGATTATCTACAAGGAATAAAGAGCACATCAACAAAAATAATCAGAGATAATGATTTAAACATGACTTGTAATGAAAAATACAAGTAACTGGGGCTGTTGAATACAACCTAAACGTGAAGAAAGACATGATAAAAAGTAACTGCAGAGAGGGACAGAATAAAATATTTTTCATGTCCACTGTGGGTAGGACAAGTAATAATAATCTTTAACTGCAGAAGGGGAGATTAATTTAGACATAAAGAAAAGCCAACCAGAAGTGATAACTATGCTCTGGAACAGATTGTCTTGTAATGCTGCAGATAATCCATCAGTGGGGATTTTAAAAAACAAGCTAGACAAAAGCTGTCTATTTTTGTCTGTTGTTTACTATCACCTACAAAATTTTGAGATATTCTATCTTGAAAATATAATGCCACCTTTGCTTCCTAGATTTCCTGAGCTTGTTGGGATTCTTGGTACCCTCATAACCTAAAGGGGTCCCAGTACCTAAAGGGGGCCCACAGGAAAGCTGGGGAGGGACTCTGTCAGGGAGTGTAGTGATAGGACAAGGAGTAATGGCTTTAAACTAAAAAAAATTTTTTTTTTAGTTTAGATTATATGTAAGGAAGAAACTCATTATTAAGGGGTGGTGAGGCCCTGAAAGAGGCTGCCCAGAGAAGCTGTGGATGCCCCATCCCTGGAAGTGTTCAAGGCCAGGCTGGATGGGGCTTTGAGCAACCTGGTCTGGTGGGAGGCGTCCCTGCCCATGGCAGGGGGGTTGGAACTAGGTTATCTTGAAGGCTCCTTCCAACTCAAACCATTCTATAACCAATCAGGGAGGGAGTCTAGTGACCAGCGAGACCCTGTAAAGGTAGAAAAGAAATGCAAGAAGGAAATACTGACTTGTTGGTCACACAGATGAGAGAGATGAAAAGCTGAGGTTAGCTAGCAAACAAGTTGGAAAATACAGAACCAAGGGTCAAACTGAGCTTACCAGCCTTTGATAGCCAGGATGTCTGAGAAATGAACAGTTCAGCATGGATAATATTAAGATGGTGACGGGTTTGGAAGACAGGTCAAAACTAAAGAGGAAGCAAATGAGTCCCAACATCCAAAAGTCAAAGTCCATGTAGACTGCAGTAGGCTTATAGAAAATGAGACTGAAAACATGTTAACTCAAGGACACTTGCTGAGTTTTTTGTCAAAAGTTTTCACAGAATCCTCATAGAGAATGGTTGAGGTTGGAAAACACCTTTAGAGGTCATCTGTTCCAACCCCTCTGCTCAAGCAGGGATACATAGAGTGACTTGCACAGGACCATTCCCAAGCAGCTTTTGAAGATCTCCAAAGAGAAAGACTCCATAACCTCTCTGTGCAACTTGTGCCAATGCTTGGTGACCCTCACAGTAAAAGTGCTTCCTGATGTAGAGATGGAACCTCTTTTGTTCCTTCTGTTTGTGTGCATTCCCTCTTGCCCTGTCACTTGTATTTCAATCTTGTATTTCACTTGTATTGTACAAGAAGCATTCAGGCAATGCTCTCAGACATGTTCTGATTTTCTGGGTGGTCCTCTGGGGACCCAGGAGTTATACTTGATGATCCTTGTGGGTCCCTTCCAACTTGGGATATTCTTGATTCTGTGATTAATCAACACATTCCTGTGGAATATGTCTGCCACTGGATCAGCATTTTCTAGTGAATATGCTCCCCTAACAAAATACTGAAAAGCAGTTTTCTGTAATGGAAATGTCTTGGTAGCACGGGGGCTATAGGAGTGGCCTTTGTGAGAAGAATCCAGAAGCTGCCCCATGTTAGATAAGAGCCAGTTCCAGCTGGCTTCAAAAGGGATCTGCCGCTGGTCAGAGCCAATAGGCAATAAATTATTATAAGTAATAAATTATTTATTGCCTAGTGATGGGCAATAAATTATATTAATCTCCCTATGCTGAGTCTGTTTTGCCCATGACAATAATTGGTGAGTGATCTCCCAATCCTTATCTCAATCTTGAGCCCTTTTCATCATATTTTCTCCCCCTTTTCCTTTGAGGAGGGGAAGTGAGAGAGCGGTTGTGGTGGAGTTCAGCTGCCCAGCTGGGTAAAACCACCACAGAACTGGATCTCAAAAAGTTGCAAGGGTCTTGTGCTCCTGAAGTCTTATAAAGTCTTTCAAATAAAAAAGTGGAACAAAACTTTTCTCTGAATGATACCACTTCACATGTTCTTGCTTAAAAACTTATCTTTCTTGTCTAAAGACTTGTATTAGGTGGCAATGATGTTTTTATTATTTTCAGATAAAACAAGTTTCAGTAAGTAAATGCAACTTATAGTTGAGTAAAGAAACAAGAACTTTTGGCTGTTAATGATTGATATATCACTCTCTTATTCATGTGACTTATAATGTTAAGATAATCATAGAATCATTTAGGTTGGAAAAGACCTGTAAGACCATCAAGTCCAACTGTTAACCTAGCACTGCCAAGTCTACCACTAAACGATTTCCCCAAGCACTACATCTAGACATCTTTTGAACACCTCCAGGGATGGTGACTCAACTACTTCCCTGGACAGCCTGTTCCAATGCTTTACAACCCTTTCAGTGAATAAATTTCTCCTAATATCCAACCTAAACCTCCCCTGGTGCAACTTGAGGCTATTTCTTCTTGTCCTATCACTTGGTGCTTAGGAGATGAGATCATCCCCCACCTTGCTACGGCGTCCTTTGAGATAGTTGTAGAGAGCAGTAAGGTCTACCCTGAGCCTTCTTTTCTCCAGGCTGAATGACCCCACTTCCCTCAGCTGCTCCTCATCAGAGTTGTTGTCCAGACTCCTCACTAGCTTTGTTGCCCTTCTTTGAACATGCTCCTGTACCTTGATGTCCTTTTTGTAGTGAGGGGTCCAAAACTGAATGCAATATTCAAGGTGCGGCCAGAGCCGAGTACAGCACAACATTTCCCTAGTCCTGCTGGTCACACTATTTCTGATACAATTAAGAGGCTGACTGGATCACGGGTCACTCAGATTTTTTGCTGTTTCTCCACAGTGATTCTATATTCCTTACCTGCTCCAAAAATTTCAGCAGGAAGAACCAAATCTAGGGCTGATTTTTCCAAATGGCTGCACCAATGGAGGTGCATAGCAGCTGTCAGCAGCATGTTAGGCACACAGATGGATGGCGGCAGTTCAAGGGTCAGGAAGAGCTGAGCAGCCCTGCTGATGGTCCCGGGGTGAGCAATCAGCACAGGAAGGGCACGGATTGAGAGGAACGGGGAAGCTCAGTGGTGTGTTACAGGGCTCACAGGGAAGTGGGATAAGGTCTTGGGACAAGACATACTCGATACTTGATGTGGATGAGGTTTGGGAGAATTTACTCCCTGAGCTGTAGTCTCGGGCAGGAGATTAAGAGGAGTCATGGGGCTTTGAGTTTAAAAAGCTCAAAAGAACTCTAAAAAACTATGCTTTAGAGCTAGTCGGACAGGGAGACCTACAACAAACTTAGTGGACCTCTGCTGAGAAGTCAGCAAGGCTCTTGAGCAGCTGTGGTAATAATTAAGTTCTGGGTAAAAGAATTATGGTTTGGCATGTGAAAGGCTCTGGTTCAGGAGAATACTGAGTTTTTCAATCTTCTTCCTCCCTCTAACCATCTATAAGCACAACCTTGGGTCCTGATATAAGAAGGAATTACAAATACACACAGCTCCTCCTCCAGCTGACATAAGTCTGCTGTGTTGCCGTACTGAACTTCTAACATGTTTCTGAAGAACATTTATCTTCCTTAATTTTAGATAACTTCTGTGTAAACATCAAGATACGAGTTAGCTCTACAGCTTCTCTTTATTGTCTTTATGGAGAGAAATATACTGAAATATACCCCTGTATGACTACTTCCACCCTAAAATGTACAACTAATACGGAATAGATCACTCACGAACTGCAGATGTCAACTTCATTCCCCAACTATACAAAGATTAACTCAGATATAAAAACCTAGACTAAAAACATGTATAATTAGATGAGTTGAATCTCAGTTCTTTGCATGATAAATCTGCTTCTAAAAATACTATTCAGAACCATTCGTGTACATTAATTTTTAAATTTAAAACTGAATGAATTAATGCTAAAATTAAATAAATACTTTTTGTAATTGTTAAAGAAAAAAAAAATACCGCTACGATTTTGGTGGTGTGAGCACATGTCCAATGATCACATTTTTTCTTAGGTTAAATATATTATTATGCTTCTATTTCTCTTTGAGCTTAGTCGGGTTACTATCTATAATTACATGCCCATCAGCAGCTCCTAGGTCTTGATTAAATATGGGGGCCTATCTTGCACAAACAAGGGATTGTCTTCAGCCTTAGATACCCAAAAATCATATTACAGAAACTGATTTGTAAAACTTTACTACTCCCCTTTGTCATGTTAATACAGTTCATTTTGATTCATGTTGCCAATGAATGAATCCCTGTGAGACTTTCAGAGAAGACCACAACTTCTGCAAATTGCCCAGAAACCCAGTGCTGGTAAGTGGATCATGCTTCAGAAGCTGTTCTGTTTTGCATTCCAACAGCAGTTGCCAGTGCTTCCTCATGCATTTGTTATTACAATGCTGGATTGAAATTTCTCTCATTGACTAATAACATTATGCTGTTTGTTTTATTACTGTCATTTGGAAGTATTGCTCTGCTGTGCTTTGTAGAATCCGTTGTGTATGCATACAGTTAATCAATGGGTGGCAACCACTTTGTAAAGCTAGATTTCTACAGGTCTATACCTGTTTCTATCTCGTCAGAAAATGCTAAAAGCAAATATCAGTATCGTTTATGAAACCCCACCACAATATTTATTATATCTTTCTTTTTAAATGTCTCAAACACTTCGATGTGGTTCAGAATTAAAATTCGAAACATGATAAAATTAGCTTTAAATTAACTAAATTACTGATAAAAGCAGGATCAGTTCTCACTTTCAAAGTCACCTGTAACTGGTTGACAATGTGCTAGAACATAAAGCCAAATTTACATTTACATTTACATTCAGCAAATGACAATAGAAAAATATTCAGACTACTTCTAGTTACTTCAGAGTACTCCTTAGGTTTTCCAAAATTGAGAGGGGGATGATTATTAGGATCATAAAGGTCAGATTATTATGAATTTAAAACCAACAACAACAATAAAACCTGTACAGTTCTTAGTGATATCACTCATGTTCCTAGGACAAATCATTTGAACAGGATTTGTATAAACTAGCTAGACAGATTTCAAAATTTACGTGTAGAAGAATGACTCTGTCCCTGAAGCTTGTTCAAGTTAATGGACATTTCTCTGTGACTTCAGTGGACTTTGGACCAGACCTTCTGTATATACTGAATATGTAGTATGTACATATCACATTGAACAATATTATCAGAAGACTGAATTTTCTTCCAAAAGGAGAAAATACTTCAAAATAATTTTCACAGTGCAAAGTAGAATTTTTATGCATTAAACTCATTTTCATGTTTAAAAAAAAAAAAAACTCAACTACATATACATGTAGTATATAGTATATACATACATAATTAGGAATTAATCTACTGGCATATCCTTGAATGAGAGTGTAATTGAAAGTATGTCTTCACTGTATAAGTTGTATAATGGGTTCTTTTACTCTTAAATTCTTTTATCACAGCTGCATTATCAACATCATGCTTGCTCATTTTATTGCATGGCTGGCTGAAGAGCCCAGAACAGCCTGATAGACGTCAACTACGAGAAAATACACATTCACTATCTTCTTTCCTAGCTGCAGCAAATGAAAGGCATTTATCAGACGAAAAGTTATTTAGAAACTGGGTATATATGATTATTTTGAAGAAATGTTTTATTATATGAATCTTCTGAATGACAAGAAACTGTTTAAGGTTCTTGAGGATTTGCTCACATGGAAGGGATTTTTTTAACATACTTGAAAGGAAAATAGATGACCAATTCAATTTAAAAGGTAAATGGTGGGATGTCTGATCTCACTTTGATTGTTAGAAAATACAATAGATAAAAAGTTATACTTCATTCTTCATTGCAATATAATACACTATTGTTATAGTCCCTTTCCTTCCCCTCTTTTAAAAAAAAAGTTCTCTAAGGTACAATTTCTACAGCATCTAGACATATTACTCTACACAAACTCTCTGCAGACATAGAACTTTATTAACTGAACTAAAACACCATCAGTATGATGAACACATGAACTTTTACAAAATATAATTAAGATGTTTTTGTGCATCTTAAGTTTTTTGTTCACATTTTGAACAGTTTTAAAACCAGCTGTTCTAGACAAAAAGGTAAGAGGTGCGGACTAAAAAACATATTCAAGGATATCAGAGAAATTAAATTATTTTGGTGTTCAGGAATGTCTTTCATATATGTGCTGGTTATTCCAACTTTTTCATTTACATGTTATAAATACTATCCTTGTGTGAAAGCCTTCACTATGCATAATGTATTTTTTTCCTGAGACAATCCATTAGCTTGCAGTGCTTTTGCTCTGAATAATTCCCCTTCACCTTCAGCTAACACTTCTCATCCTTGAATTTTGGCGGGCAGAGGGGTCTGGAAAGTTTTGGTCTATTTGGCTTGCTAGATTATTTCTAATTGATTTCCTGATTTCCTCTATTTCAACCCATTCTTTCTTTTAATAAACAGCATTTTTTTCTCTCAGCACTTAGTATCAAGAACCAGTGCCTAATTCTCAAATCCAGAGATGGACAGCAGAGATGGACAAACATACTTGTCCTACTCCTGCTACTAAAAAGGGAAGCCAGTCTCAGGCCTGAAACACTGACAAAATTAAGTATAAAATTCAGTTAATTAACTGACATAAATTCTACATAATTTACATTCCATTCTACTGTGTCTAAACACTTCAGATCTGTACTCAGCATATGTTCTGGTATCTTTAAAATCCACAGGAATTAAATATTTTTAAATGGCTGGTAACTGTTCACCGTGACAACAAATATGTGAGCTTTCTGAGAATACTCCACAACAATGTTAAAATTAAAAATAATCTCTCTGTCATACTCAAAGTATACCTCTTCTTGTGTGATTAATATAAGCAAAGACATATCTGCAGTGTAGATGTCTATTTCAGCTACCAATTGGAGATTTTTTACAGTGGCATCTAATGCAGTTGCAGTGGAATAAGTCTGGAATATGCCTTGGTTGTTTTTTTTTGTCGTTGTTGTTGTTATTTTCCATTGACTACAAAAGGAGTGGGGATGACAAATTCAAATGTAACTGTTTATATTATAAATATGAAAGGTTAGATAGGAGAAATTCTAGACTATGTTCTTGAGTATTACTTTTCCTTTTGCTTGCCGTAACGCAAATTTTTTTATCACTAGGACACTGTAGTGCCTCCACGCGTTGGAAAGTCTGTAAAACACTTGGAGATGAAATGTGCTATGGCACACCAAATACAGTCTACAAATTTAGTCTAAACTTTCTTTAATTCCAACATATTCCACCTTTCAGGGTTTGTTATGTGTAAGACAAAATGACTTTAAAGGAAATGCAAGTAAAGTCTGAGAACATTATATAAAGCAACATACTGGTAAATTTAAATCCGGAAAAAATGTGGAGAAGACCAAAAAGCAGTTTGTGACAATAAAGTAAATTAATTCATTCCAAATGTTACGCTACGGTAGGTTATATGATTCTGCCAGATGTTTCTCTTTACATGAATTTTATTATGCCACAGAGGGCAATTTGTTTTAATGAGAATATTTTTTCAGGGCAATATTTGTTCCGGAAGGCAGTACTTTTCTAGCTTCACATTCTAATGAGAACAATTTCCTTTGATTCATTGGTGTTACTATTCTTTTGTTGACTCAGTCAAAACACCAATTAGCTGTATGAATGCTGCAAGAGTGAGAAAGTGGGAAAATGCTGATAAGGGGCCCGATCCTCAAAACTCTTGAGCAATGTCATTTACTTCAGTGGAGTTCTTTACATGAACTGACTGTGTGATAAGGAGCTTAAAAGATGAGAACTTAAATGTGTAATTCCAAACACAGGATCAGATTACTTGCCTCTACGTGTGAATAAACTTCTCAAGTCCACTTGGTAGCTATCTTTTAATTAAAATGTTATGAATACCTTACTGCTATTGTTCACACTGTGTTACCTTCAGCTGTTTGACTTTCTCAGGTATACTATTGTTGCAACCCTTTTTCTTCAACTCACTGAGTATTTGTCTCTTAGGTGTTACATGTTACTCATGTAGTGCTTCATATTTAGAATTTGAAATCTCTCTGATATAAAGCTGAGACAAAATTAAAATATATAACTACAAGTGCTCTGTTTGGTCCACCTACATCTCCCTGCATTTACTCACTCTCCTTCAAGCTGCTACCAAAAGGGCTACAACAACCTATATTTTATGCTGAAAAGATAATATGTAAAATAAGTGATTTCATGGAAGAAAATGAAGTTGTTTTCACTGGGATTTGGCTTGCAGTTTTGGTGTTGGTAGTGGTGGCGGTGTTTTTTGTTTTAATTTATTTCTAGTTACTTTGGCCAACACAGATTTTCTCGGGAATAATTAAAATTAAAAATTAAAATTAAGTGTGTGTTAGGTCTAGAAAGATTCAGGTGTTTAAGCAAGGAAAAGAGAGCTTAGTTTATCTTTCACTGCAAGAACACATCTCATAAATTTCTGCATGTTTTAAAAAGTGTCTGTCAGAAATAGGAATCCCACAAAATTTATACAGCACATTTGTCATGGATAAACTCAGAGTTGTTCATTTCTTGAATTAACAGGTCATATAAAGATGGTTTGCTGTTTACAGAGTAATCGCTATAGGTGATGCTGGCAGTTATAAAGTTTTACTTTGAAAATACATTATATTTTAATGACTATTAAAACTTATGTCATTTTCACAGCTGGATTGCTGAAGGTTTGTCTTCTGACGCTGACTGCAATGTTATAAGCAAAATGATGCAGTGTTCTCTTACCCGAAATCTGAATCATAAAAAATCTGGTAGAGACCAAATTTTAGCAAACAGACATATAAATGGAAATTACAATGACCAAGGAGAGATTCTTCAATCTTTCATTTTGAAATTCCAGTAACTTGCAGCAAATAAAATAGAACAGACTGAGTGATGTTCTTTATATAGTAGCTCTGAGAAAATACCTCCAATAAGGATAACGAGGTTTGACAGTTTTATAATAAACTCAAAATTATACTGTAAATGTGATTTTTGCTTTTACACATAAATGAAGCAAGGCCGTTAATTCAAAACTTCTATTACTTTCTCTGGGTTATTTTATTTAAAAAAACATCAGTTACATAGTTCAGTAAGAGTCAGCTAACTTACTACATAAATGACCAGGAATCTCTTTGAAATAAATGGAATTTTAAGCTTTGTTTTTAAAAAAATCAAAGAATCATAGAATCCTTCAGGTTGGAAAAGACCTTCAAGATCATCAAGTCCAACCATCAACCTGACCTACCAAGTCTCATCACTAAACCATGACCATTAGGGACATATCCACACATCTCTTAAACACCTCCAGGAATAGGGACACCCCCACTCCCCTGGAAAGCCCCTTCCAAAGCTTGACCACCCTCTCCATGAAGAAATTTTTTCTCATGCCCAATCCAAACCTCCCTTGGAGCAACTTGAAGCCATTTCCTCATGTCCTATCTCTGGTCACCTGAGAAAAGAGACTGACATCCATCCCGCTGTGACCTCCTTTCAGGTAGTTATAGAGAACAGGGAGGTCTCCCCTCAGCATCCTTCTTTCCAGGCTAAACAACACCAGTTCCCTCAGCTGCTCCAAGTCTTGTTTTCTAGTCCCTTCACCAGCTTTGTTGCTCTTCTCTGCACGTGCTTGAGCAACTCCATATCCTTTTTGTCATGAGGGCACCAAAACTGAACACAATATTCTAGGTGTGGTCTCACCAGTGCTGCATCCATGGGGACAATCATTTCCCTAGTCCTGCTGGCCACCCTATTTCTGATGCAGGCCACGATGCCATTGGCCTTCTTGACCACCTGGGCATACCGCTGGCTCACGGTCAGCTCACGGTGTCGACCAATACCCCGAGATCCTTTTCTGATGGGCAGATTTCCAGCATCTCTTCTCCTAGCCCATACTGCTGCATCGGTTTGTTGTGACCCAAGTGCAGCACCCAGGATTTAGCCTTGCTGACTTTTGATTGGACTCAGCCCATTGACACAGCCTATCCAGATCCTTCTGTAGGGCATTCCTACCCTCAAGCAGATCAACAGTCCTGTCTAACTTGGTATTGTCTGCAAACTTACTGAGGGTGCACTTGATCCCTCCATCCAAATCACTGATAAAAATGTTCAGCAAAACAGGCCCCAATACAGAGCCCTGGGGAACTGCACTGGTGACTGGCCACTAACTGGATTGATTTCCAGCCAGCCAGTTCTTCACCCACCAAACTGTTCAGCTGTTCAAGCTGTGAGAAGCCAGTTTCTCCAGGGAATACCATAGGAAATGGTGTCAAACACTTTACTGATGTCTAGGTAGACAACATCCACCACCTCTCCATCCGCTAAGTGGGTCACCTTGTCATAGGAGATCAGGTTAACCAGGCAGGACCTGCCTTTCATAAACCCATGATGGCTGCATCTGATCACTCCATTGCCCCTTATGTGGAACATGGTGACATTCAAGATGACCTGCTTCGTAACACTCCCTGGTACTGAGGTTGGACTGACAGGCCTGTAGCTCCCTGCATCCTCCTTCTGGTAGACTGGAGTCACTTTTTCCACCTCCAGTCAACCGGGACCTCCCCTGTTGGCCAGGACTGATGGTAAATTATTGAAAGTGGTTTGGTGAACACTTCTGCCGGCTCCTTCAGTACCCTTGGATGAATTCTGTCCCTAAAACTTATGGACATTCAAATGATGTAAGAGGTCACTTCAAGTTTCCCATTACATTATAGGAGCTTCTTCTCGCTCCCTGTCACTGTCTTCCAATGCAGGGGGCTGGCTTGCTTGAGAACAATTGGCCTTACAAATAAAGACTGAGTACCTCAGTCTTTCTCCTCATCTTTTGTCACCATGTTTCCCATCACAACTTAGAAAGGATGGAGAGGCTCCTTAATCCACCTTTTGCTGTTAATGTATTTACAAAATCAATTTTAATTGTCTTTTACTGCATTAGCGAAACTGAGTTTCAGCTGGACCTTAATATGCTAAAGGGTTGCATAAAAATATGGAATAGGTTGTTAAAAAAGTGTGAGCTTCAGCCCTGACAACAAGGTTTTAATAATAAGATCACTGATGCGCAATTTGAAGGAAAAAATGGGTTGTTACCTCTGTTATATCGGTTTCCTTTATTATGCAATACTGCGGTTCACAATGAAACATAGCTCATCTTTCCTATTCCAAACTGATCTCAATGGTAATTTTGTACTACCTAAATAAATCATATTTTATTACAACAGCACTCATTCATCCAAATCAGAAAAAGAGTCTCATCATGCTATATAGAATATACATTAGATATAGCTCATTGCCTGTGACACGCTAGAGGGAAGGAATGCCATTCAGAGAGAGACCTTGACAGGCTTGAGAAGTGGGCCTGTGCAAACCTCATGAAGCTCAACAAGGCCAAGTGCAAGGTCCTGCATCTGGGTCAGGGCAATCCAAAGCACAAATACAGGCTGGGTAGAGAATGGATGAGAGCAGCCCTGAGGAGAAGGACCTGGGGGTGCTGGTTGATGAGAAGCTTGACATGAGCCAGCAGTGTGCGCTTGCAGCCCAGAACACCAAACATACCCTGGGCGGCATCAAACAAAGCACGACCAGCAGGTTGAGGGAGGTGGTTCTCCCCCTCTGCTCTACTCTTGTGAGACCCCACCTGGAGTACTGCATTCGGCTCTGAGGCCCCCAGCACAAGAAGGACATGGAAGTATTAGTACGAGCCCAGAGGAGGGCCATGAGGATGATCAGAGGGCTGGAGCGCATCTCCTGTGAAGCGTGGAGATCTGCTCCATGTGGGACCCGTGGGCTGCAGGGGGACAGCCTGCTCCACCAGGGGCCTCTCCACAGGCCGCAGGGGAACTGCTGCTCTGGCACCTAGAGAACTTCCTGCCTTCTTGCTGCGCTGACCGTGGGGTCTGGAGGGCTGGTTCTCACTCCTCTCTACCATTTGCTGTTGCCCGGCAGGTTTTTGATTGTTTGTTTTCTCCTTTCTTAAATCTGCTCTCACAGAGGCGCAAACGACATTGCTTATTGGCTTGGCTCTGGCCAGCAGTGGGTTCCTTTGGAGCTGGCTGAAACTGGCCCTTATCTAACATGGGGCCGCTTCTGGATTCTTCTAATAGAGGCCACCCCTGCAGTCCCTCACTACCAAAACCCTGCCATATAAACCCAATACATAATGATAAAAGAAAATGCAAAGCAGGTGATGCACCATGCAATTGTTCACCACCTCCTGACAGATGCCAGCCAGACCCCAAGCAGCGGCAGTTCCTGCAGCCAATTTCCCCAGCTTTATTGTTCAGCATGACACCACACAGTATGGGATGTCCCTTTGGCCAGACTGGGCGAGCTGTCCTGGTTCTGTCCCCTCCCAGCTCCTGGTGCACCCCCAGCCTCCTCGCTGGCAGGGCAGCACAAGGAGCTAAGAAGTCCTTGGCTCTGCGTAAGCACTGCTCTGCAACAGCTAAAACATCTTCATTCTCATCCTAAATCCAAACCACTGCACCATAGAAGAAAATTGACTCTATCCCAGCCAAAACAAGGACAAAACCAAATTATATATTCCTTCTAAAGTCATTTCACTGTGTTTTTGTTTGTTTTAGCCAATTATCTAACTAATGCAGTTTAAATATAGAGTACATTAAACACAAAATGTGTTTATTTTTATTTTTGATGCTTACTATGTTGATTTTTAAACTACTGTGAATGTATATTATCTTAAGGTAATGACCTTAAGCCCACAGGTAAAATTCAGAAGGAACTACAGATGCAGCACACTGATAGCAATCAAGCAAGGTAACAAGAACCAAGTGCCTGAAGGCTTTTCAGTCATTTGATACATATTTGTAATAGTCTACGTAGCATGTATATCTTGTCATACTCTGAAGTGCAGCTAAGCCTGTAGTACTGCTAGCTTGATCAGCACATGCACTGCTGCTGGTTATCACAGCACTTTCCACAGAAAGAGAAG